>NC_071102.1:44858750-45175625 GCF_024256425.1 Clarias gariepinus | reverse complement strand
CAGAAAGATTGGACTTTGGATCGATGGAAAAAAGTCATTTGACCTGATGAGTCCAGATTGAGCCTATTCTGTGAGCAATGGGGTCATCACAAGGGAAGGGACGCGCATTAAGCGATGCACCCATCATGCATAGTGTCCACTGTACAAGCCTCTGAAGGCAGTGTTATGATCTGAGGTTGCTTCAGTTGCTCAGCTCTAGACTTCTGGACTACTGATCAGAAGGTTCCATTGTTGGGCCCTTGAACAAGGGCCTTAACCCTCAACTGCTCAGATGTAAAAAGTAAATAAAATGTAAGTCGCACTGGATAAGGGATCTGCCAAATGCTTTAATGTACTGTAGTGCATATTCAATATTTTATTTCAGACTAGCATTAGACATCATTGACAGGTAAAACGTTTGTACAAATAGATAAAAGGTTAAAGCTAAAAAATAATCTATTCAGCTTTAATGTAATAAGTAATATTATTATTTGAGGTTGAAGCCCATGTACACCTGTCTGTCTTTCTGTATTGCAGAACTCTCTGTCTAACTTATTAATACAAAGAAATAACCATCACTGAACATATTTTTGAACTGTTCATGACATAAAGATACAACTGTCACCACTGGCCACCACGGGCCCTTGGTGGACTAACAAGGTTCCTAGATAAATGGATGAAATCAATATCTATTGGTGCTGGTGTTTGTTTACACTGAACAAGCTTATTAGCAATTATCCTAAAGTAGATTATTAAATTCACCACATAACTGTTTATAACATCGCTTTTACTCAACATTTAGATTTCACTTATGGTTTTAGATTTCACTTATGCAGATTAAACTTCAGGCAGATAACTAAGTACTGCAAAAGTTTCATTAAAATCTGTCCAGCCAGTTTAGCCTGATGCTGTGACATATTCTGGCTGTACAGACACACAGACATACAGCTTTTTTTTGAGAGGTCCTCCAATGTATGAAACATAAAATATCATTGAAAGAGTGATTTCTGATTGCGTTGGTGACGTTGCAGAGTTCTCATGAATGACAAATTTTATGATTAAAATTGACGTGTTTGTGGCGTTTTTACTGCTTGTAGGTGGGAAATTATAAATTGCAGCTTTGCCTATACTTAGCTCGTACATATATTTATTTCTGTTTTTTCACTTCTTAACGGCTAACAAAAATAATCGCAATAACTTACTAATCAACTAAATAAATAAACAAATTTATAAGCAGACTACTTAGCGCATGTGCACACAACTTCCTCCAGTTTTCCAGTTAGTGTAGTAACCTACAGACCTTTGTTCCTTGTTCATTTTTGTGGAAATTTATTGTTCTGTGATTTTATTTGTTCTTATGAAACTGTTTTTCACGTTGTACGCAATGAGTGTGAGGTACGTATTGGCTTTATTGTGTTTCCCATGTAATGGTCTCATTGTGTACAGGTGTGCCTTATACTGAGGCCAATCCCAAAAGACAACCTTTTTCAATGTGGCATCAATTTCAACATTCTGTAGGTATAAAAAGCTGATATTGTCAGTAAGTCATTCCAAGTTCATCATTTAAACAGCCATGAACACACGACGTCACTTATCGGACGAGCAGCGCCACCTGGCCATGGCCCGCCTTCGGGTTGGTGGCAGGCAGTCAGATGTTGCTCGTGAACTTGGTGTCTCTCAAAAGTGTCATCAGCAGACTTGCATCAAGACACAGAACTACTGGCAGAGTTCATGACAGACCCAGGACTGGAGACCATGAGTGACAGACCGCAACGGTGACCAGTACCTAAGGACCTATGTACTTAGACATCGTTATGCAACTGCCACACAGCCACAGGCCCTTTTACGAGATGCGACGGGTACTAGGGTTTCCAGACAAACCAGGTGACTCCACTGACACCAAGACATCGCCGTGAGCGATTGCAGTGGGCACAAGACCATGTGACCGGGACAATGCAGCAGTGGTCTATCGTCCTGTTCACTGATGAGTGTCGGGTCAGCGTTGCTGGAGAAAGCGAGGTGAGTGATACGCTGAGGTCAACATGTTCCTCAGGGTTTGCTTTTGTGGAGAAGGTGCAACAGTTTGGGCAGGCATCACCAGTCAGCGCAAAACAGATTTGGTTATTGTACATGGCTCAGTCACTGCAAGTTCATCATTCTATGACATCATAGAACCCATCATCATCCCCCAATTTCGCCAGCACACCCCCAACTTTCTGTTCATGGATGATAATGCTCCACCACAACGTGGCAGAATTGTCACAGCTCGACTTCAGGAAGTTGGAGTGCCTCATATGGTATGGCCATCAATGTCCCCTGACCTGAACCCCATAGACCACATCTGGGACCAGTTGAAGCAGAGACTGGATGATCATACAACTTCACTCAGGAGCCTACATCCAATTCAGCCTTAGCAGGAATTGAAGCACATTTCACACGTCCCACACCTCAACACACACACAACAGGGCGAAGTCACTAACCCAAACACCTTTCCCCATCATGGTGAACACACCGACATCCCCGCAAGGCATGCTGGTCGTCAGCCGCCGCCCCGCCCACGCCACAATATTAACATATACCAATAAGTGATTTGTGACCTAGTACACATTATTGCATGTTATGATGGCAAGGAGCAATCCTCTGGGCACACTTTTGTACTGCACTATACTGTATATTAATTAAAAAGTAGTATAGATAATCAGCTAATTTTAACAAAAAAAATTTTCAATAACCAAAGTTGAACGAGGTCTATAAACATTTCCATTATTTTGTTAATTATTTATTTGTTGGTTACCACAGTTTACTGGAGTTGATCTGAAATAATAAATATGTACAGACTTATTTTAAATTTGACGATATTTCCTAATTTCAGTTAAATGCTTCGTTTGTTCAGTTGGTTTTACTTAGGCAGTGAGTGACTTAGCCAATACACTTTTTACACTGCATTTTAGTAAAAAAAAAAAAAAAACCTCATTTTGTTGCGTTTAAAATATGATTCAGGTCATTGCCCTTTTGCCATTTTTAATCCATCCAATTAGATTTCAAACAATGTCACATTGATGCACTAATTTATGCTAAAGGATCCCTGACCAAGTATTAAGTGTGTAAATTAACATGCTTTTTAAAAGTTGGACATTTTTACATGTTATTTTTTTGTAAATTTGTATTGTAAAGATTTATTTTTATTCCTCTTTTTTTTGAGATACTGAAATTCAGCACAGCCTAATTCTCTTATGATTATGTAATATAAAAAAATCACCTGATTGTAGAGGGTTCTCGGTAGTGGGTAAAAACAACCTCAGATGAACATCATATAATGTTACATGCTAAGCATTCAGATGTGTGACATAAGCAATTGTCATGGAGAAGCAATTGTTGATGCACATCAGTTCGAAAGGGTAAAAAAAAATCTAAACAAATTGGAGTTCAGGGCTCTAAAGTGAGTCATTTTTTACAGAAAACATTCAGGACAGTTGCCGTCCCAGCACATTCGCCCCAAGGTCAAATCGTGCAAAGCTTAAAGAAATAGAAAAAAAGGGCTACATCTCAGAGCCTACAGGCCACACTGAGCATGTTAAATCATAGTCCATGACAGCACAATTAAATAAAGACTGAACATGTACAGTTTGTTTGGAGGGGGTTGCCAGGAGAAACCTCTTCTGTCTAAAAAGAACGTGAAATAATGACTGATGTTCTTAAAATTGAACCAAGCACAAAGGTTCTGAAACAGAGTCCTGACCGATGACACCAAAGTGAACTTGATTGGCCTTAATGCCCTGTGACATGTTTGGCGACAATATTTCAGTAGAAACGCCTCATATCCACTGTCAGGCACGGCGGGGATTGATGACCACAAGCTCCTCTGTATATCAGAGCATACTAGAGGCAAATGTGAGGCTGTCTGTCCAGACATCAACCCAGTTGAAATGCTGTGACAAGGCCTGGAATAGAGCAAGAGTTGTGCGTAAGCGAATACTCAAAATTCAATGAACTGATGGGTGAAGAGTGAATCAAAACGATGTGAGAGACGATAGTCATACAGAAAACCATTACAGTTACAAGTTATTGCTGCTGTGGATCTACAAGTTATTAACTTATCGTGGTACTTTGTATTGCCCACACAGGTTTTTTTTCTTTTCTTTTTTTGCTTTTGGACTTCATTATAAAAATTAACATTACATTCTGTTGAATGATGGAAGTAATGTAGTTTTTTTTTGTATTTTGCAATATTTGACAAAAAATGTACAATAATTGACAAAGAGCCACAAAATTTAAAAGACTGGTAGATCCCATACGGGAATAACCTAATGGGTTTTTTGGAATTATGGGTGCTATGTAGTGATTATTATAATTTTTTTCCCCTCATAGATCATGCTAACAACCATATAATATTCAAACATTTGTTAGGAAGAGGTTTTTCTTCAACAGCTAAATAATTTTGTTGTCCACCACAGTTGTTTTTCTGTTGTCTTCTGCGCCTTTTGGTTTTAATCAATACATTCCTTTTAATTTAGAATTTACAAAATACTTGTTTGAATAAAATACTCCTGGCCATCTAACAGTTGAGCAGCCAACTGTTAATTTACTTTTGGTTAAGAAGGTAGTGCAGGAATCATTTACCAGAGTTACAGTAGATGTCTAACCCCTCACATTAATACTGAAAGTCTGCACTTTGGTATTATTTTGATTATTTAAACTCCAGTGAACTGTGAATAATAAAGTCTTAAATAACAAAATGTTACTATAGTAAAATATACTGAAATGTTCTTTTCTTTAATGAAGAATAATGAAGTATTATATTAAAATGTATTTTAATGTTATAGATTTAAAATGTATTCAGTTTAATTAGAATTTATTTGTTACTGGACATTTCAGTCTAGCTCCTCTCGTCTGCACAGTGTGACTTACTTTGCACAGTTTTATGGTCAGCGCAGAGCCAGCAGCTGGTTGTAACATTTCAACTCGTTTATAGAAATTGTAGATAATGAACTGCGTTATTCTTTGCAATGTTTTATTTATTATCCCTGTACAATCAGCAAGACGATCGAGACACAAGGAAGATTTCAGTATGTTGGTCTTTGTAAATGCAACAGAGGTCTGTACTTGTTTTAATCAAATATACTGCATACAATATCAACAAATATACACATCTGTCTTTGTTAAATAACACTGAACATTTTGAAGTTGAATCCAGAAAAAAGTTTATTAACCATAACATTTTTATTGATTGGAATATAGTTACTTTTGCTGTGTATTTCTGTTTATTCAGCCATTACAAGTGTCTGCTTTACATTTCAGTGTCTGAATAAATAATGATTGACATATTACACTTTATTTTTCTTTCCTTCACTGTAATTTCAGAGTTCACTGATTATTTTCCCCGCCACCGACACACACCTTTGATTAGTCCTACTATTGGAATAAAGATGGTATAAAACTTTATAAAGCATCTAATCAGAAGATTGAAAAAACTGTCTTCACGTGATCAAGTATTCATTCAGATTAATTACATATTTATTCCTTTCAAATATAGCTTAAAAACGTACACTATTTTGTAATGAGTTGTTTATTATAAAAGAGAAAATCTAACACTTCTTAGGCTGAGAACCTGTGAAATAAAGCGCATGCGCGATAAAAAAATAAAAATAAAAAAAAAAACCGAGCGGGGCTCAAGGACGTTTCTAAAGGATGTTGGTTTCTGTTCCATTCATTTAATAATAAACTGTTTTGCTTGTGTATTGCACAATGAGTGTGAGGTATGTACCGTTGTTTCACGAAGACAGACCATATTCAGTTAATGCCTTGTTAAGCTAATCTTACTCGGTACTGTTCCGGAAATAACTGTGTAACTGGAAGAGCTAGCATACATTTTTGACAAGCTATATTTCTCCTACCATTTCATTCAGCCTAATATAACATTTTAGACTATTAGAGTTTAACATGCATTAGACCCACCGCAGGATGAGTAAGTAGGTAGAGAACATTTAGCTGGCCATTATGTTTTTGTTTTTAGCGTTTTGCTCTCAGGGGTGTTGTGGTGGTGTGTGTCGGATTTGGGGTGACTTGTACTTTCGGTGTAGGGAAAAAAAAGATTTTGCTGGTGTTCTCAAAAGCGCGCTGATGATTAGATGGTGCTTGGCCGTCATTGTAGCGGAATAGCAACATCTGGTCACGTGGCTGCAAACGCAATAAAAGGCGCAAGTGGACTGGTGGTTCATAGCCGGAAGTGGACATGAAAAATTTCCCATCAGTCATTGCGCCTCGCTGGCGCTACAAAAGGGTTTTATGATATTTATTATCATTATTATAGAGAAGGACACAATATTAATATGAAAATACGAATTTTTAGTTTCTATAATAAAAATCGAATTAATAAATACTTCTTATTGCATTGGCTATATTAATCAAATGATTTATCCACCAGTTATACACATTTCAATAGTATACGTTTTATAATGTTGCCAGCTTTTACTTCATTTTATGTTAATAATTAATTTTAGTAGTGTGAAATTGCCACAGTAGCAGTAAGAAGTATCCGAGGGGCGCTCACGTTACCATGGTAACACACGGAGGAAGTGACGTCTGTGCTGGTGACGTCACAGCGGGTTCGGAATGGTGAGATTTTAGGTGCGTTCCAAACGGCCTGAAGTACCCTGCGAAGTATACTTTACAGGATGTTCGGCCATGTTAAGTGTGATTCCAAACCGCATTGAGCGAAAATGTCCAGTTCAAAAGGGAACTGCGAACGGTGTAGGTAACGAGGGAACAATGGTGTTCACTTCACTGGAAAAGAGAATGAAATCATTCCCATCAAAAATGGAGCTCGAAAAAGGGATTTATATATTTATTATTATTATTATTATTATTATTATTGTTAAGGACGACATATTAAAATGACACAATTTTTTTTACATTTAATCAGGAAATCCTTAGTATTATATAGGCTAGTAATCTGTAAAAAAAAGAAATCTCAGTAGATCTTTAATCAATTATTATAATGAATAAATAATTTATTTACAAGTTATACACATTTCAGTGTGATGTTTTATAATGTTATCAATATAATGTATATTCAGTATTTAATGTCCGCAGTGTGAAATTTTCACGGCAGCAATGACAGGTATCTGAGGAGTTTTGTCAAAAGAAGTTCCCTACACCGACATAGGGAGTAGGGAGCACCCTGTGAAGTGCACTTTGGAATTAATATTTAATATTTAGACACAATTGACTTATGGGAAAAATTTTATTTACTTTTCCAGTGAAGGGGAGAACTGTTGTTCACTTCTTCCCTACACCGTTCACAGTTCCCCTTGAACTGAATATTTTTGCTCCCTGCGGTTTGTAATCACTCTTAACATAAAAATAATTTACTAATGCGCTACTGTCTCAATGTAAACAAACACCTGCACCAATAGATATTAATTAGAAAAGATAAAGTGAATATTTTTACTGGGATTAGTTCATATTTTCACTTTGGCTGAAATAACAGCGCTGAAGTGGTATAAGTGAATTTTAACACACTGGAGTGGTTTTAAGACAAAACTTTAATCTTTAATCTACTTACAACAAACTACTTTTGCCATTTTTCATCTGTGATTCACTTTCCGATTACCGAACATGAAAAATTTTGTCTGACGATGAAAGAAGTACAATTTAGTCTAACGAGCCATAAGATACTCACCCTTACAGAATGTGATTTCTTAGTATTAATAAGTTAGACAGAGAGTTCTGCTGTATAGAAAGACAGACAGACATGTATGTGGGCTTCAACCTCAAATAATATAATTTAATTTTTTAGCTTTAACCTTTTAACTATTTCTACAAACTATTTAACCAACGATGGGTGATTACACTAGTTGTTAATATTAAATAAAGGCTATTAATCTGCATAATATTAATCTCTTTAGGAATGACAGCAGTAGAATACAATAGAATTTACTCTGCTATTCATTCTCTTTCTGTTTTTTCAGCTTTTTTATCTCCTTCGCCTTCCTGCTGATGATACACAAAGGTAAGCGTTTAACACAGCACAGTAACCAGATGTGTGTATTCTGAAGTAAAAACTGTTTAATGTGTGCTAAATTGTGAGCATCAGTAAATATTCTACTTTCAATCACATGAGCAGGGATGTAGTGCCTGGGTTTTTTTTTTTTTATCTCTATAACATTTCATCTGTGATTTCAGTGACAGTTAAATTGACTTACCCAAGACAAATATATACTGTGTTCATACACTGAGATTTTGTGTTGACCTTTAGTGTCAGGGCAGAGTGTTTATGTCGAATGTGTTCCTGGACAATCAGTGAACTTACCGTGGTTATTCAAACTGAAAACTTACATCTCTGTGGCAGATTTGCCTTGTTTTAAGCAGAATTAAACATTTGTTTAATGTTTAACTTTCTAAGTTGCTGTCCATGGTGAAGTAGCAGATGTGGTAAGGCTCCTTAACCAGAATAGCACCAGTTGCACAGGTCCCGATGTACACAGGACAATGTCTTTTGGCAAACTGACTTAAAGGTCGGTGCTCCTTTTGGCTGTGTGAACAGCCTTGTGCTGTTATCTGTTGGCATTTCAAAACTAGTCTAAAAACTGTGATACAATCTTGCCTACAGAAGGACAGCTATCACTACAGCACTCCACCAATCAGGCATCTATAGTAGAGCAACCAGACAAAAGCCATTACTGACTAAAAGGTACAAAACAGCCTGCTGGAAGTTTCCCCGAAAAGCTCCCAAATCCTCTGGTCTGATGAAACAAAGTTTGAACTATTTTGAATCAGGAAATCGGGGCACTGCACATCACCTTCACTATTAAAACCATCACTACAGTCAGACACGGTGGTGCAGCATCATGGTGAGGGGAAAACCTTCTCCACAGTGCTTAGGATCTCAGACTAGGATAAAAGTTTACTGTTCAACAAAACCACGACTCAACGCCTAACAGCAAGAAAACATAAGAGGGGCTTCAGAACAACTCTATGAAAGTCCTGTAGTGGCCTAGCCTGGAGTCCAGACCTGCTCCCAATTAAGCATCTGTGGAGAAACCTGGAAATGCAGACTTGAGACTGTCATTGCTGCCAAACAAGCCTTAACCAAATGATAGGTCTGAATAGTTATGGAAATTAGATATCTTAGGCTTTATTTTTATATTTTAGACTTTATTATTTATAAATAAATTAACAATAGACTTAAAAAATTTCTATTTAGATTTGTCATTGTCACTGTAAATCCATTTTAAGATGAAAGTAAAATAACAAAATGTGGAGAACTTTAAAGGGAAAAGAAGGGAGAAAAAAAGTCACCAATGTGTATGTGTGTATATACACTGAGATTTTGTGTTTGTGTGTGTGTGCGTGTTTTTTCTATTTTTTAGTGTCAATGCAGAGTGTTCGTGTTGAAGGTGTTATAGGACAAACAGCAGTCTTACCGTGTTCAGTCAAACAGACTCCTCAGTATGTGCTTTGGCAAGACAAATACAGCAGGACTGTGTGTGATATCATTAATGGTGAAGCATATTATGATGAACAGGATCCAGCCTACAGAGACAGAGTAAAAATTTTCTTATCAGAAATTGGAAAGGGGGATTTCTCTATCGAGCTGTCCAATGTGAAGGAGTCTGATGCAGGAACATACACTTGCCACGTCCCTAACATCATTACAGTTAGTGTAGAACTAACTGTTACAGGTGTGTACATCTGCTGTTTCCGAAAGTTCTTCTAAAGCATGGAGGTTCTGTCATTTTTTTTTTAACAAGGACTATTTATTATATAAAAAGTCCGCTGTTATACAGTAAGCTGCTTTATATTTTCTGCTTTGTGCATGTGGAAGCCTGCACAGTAAATATTAATTTTCTGTTTCAGGAAGTAGTTTTTTTTTCCTGATTCTCTTTTTGAGAACTATGATAGTATGTTCTCTCAATGTACAAATACTGTAATAGATTGTGTTTGTGTGCAATGCAGACGGAAGAGACCCGGACCACATTAGAGAGACAGGAGCAAGCAAGAATAACAGCGCAGACGGACTGCAAGTGTTCTTGCTTGGATGTGCTTTACTCTACAGCTTAGTCTTCTGAAGAAACCCAAGTACAGTACACTCTAAAGACTACTATGGGTCACGATCCAAGATTAGTTGTTTCTAACATCCTAAACCCAGCCTGTCTTGAACTGGCAATCATACCACTGTTAAAGCAACTGATAGTTCAGCTCTTTTTCTATCTATTGCCAAGTGTGAACCTCCTGGCAGAGCCAACAAGAACGTTATCCCCGTCACTTACATTCTCTATTAAACAAAGGATATGCTGACATCTAGGGTCATGAACAAAGATTTTTGATTAAATGTTATTTTTACGTATTTATCTATTTGTAGGTGTTGCTGAGACTAGTTAGTTAGATACGCTGAATATCAGCTCACATTAACCATAAAAATCTCTATCATAAATGAGTTCCAGGCCATAAATATTTGGACTGAATATTTGGACATTCAATAATTGATATTTAAACTCTGTACCACAGTATATTAGAGTTGATGATGAATTAGCGTTTTTCTTTTTTTCTCCGTTCAAGGGACCTTAAGTAATCAGGCAATCTAACAGTCAGAATTTTAATTGCCATTTGTAATACTTTGCCATTTGTAATGCTTGCTTTTTTTTTCCTAATGATGATCTGCCAGGCTTTTCCTTTAGCTCTCTTCACTTCCTGTTTGTTCCTTTGGATGTTCCATATTCAGCTTTGCCGTTGGTAAGGGAGTTAGTTTCACATTAGGTGGCTTGGTCACTGTAGAACATTTTCACTTGTTTGCCTTGAAGAATCTTGCTTTGGACCGTTGTCTGTCTTCATCATGGAGCTCCATCCAATGATTTTTAAAGACTTGAGGTTCAGAAGGCCAAATCTAAACAGACCCATCACAACTCATCCTGGTTTTTGTAAATAGTCACTACAACAAGTACAAAAGACAGCATTTCCACTGGCATCCATACACGCCCACACATCAGTCACTTCCTTGTTCCTCTTGTCCATACTCATACTCATTTTTTTTCTGCTAAGCCTGTCTTGATTGTTGACTTTGACACATACAGTACACATTTTTCCTGGAGGATATTCTTCATCTGGCAATCTATTGTTTAAGTGTTTTATCTTTACCAGAAAAAAACAACAACCTATAACCGCTATGTTTTTTATTTGGACACAGTTTTTGTAGTTGGACAGAGCTAATGAATAAAACACACACGGTCACCTGATTTGGATTTTAATTTCATCGCCAGTATACTATGGTAGGCTGCTGTAATAACATGCTGATTACACAGTTTCCAAATATTTATGGACCTGCATGTAGCTTTTTAAAACAGAAAGAAAATAATATGGTAAAAGACAGGGCAATTTCAGACTAAAATGTAAACCAGAAATATGAACAACTGACTATTGAAGCCTTATGAACAGTTTGTATGCAAGTATGGTCCATCTACATGCCGTCCGGCACATCTAACGACGGATATACTGTGTATCCATCACTTCTGTGACAGTTATTTACAGGGTCAGATTGCCAGCTTGCCGCCCGATTGTATCTGAGCGCTTGGGGGTGAAGGACCCTGCTGAAGGGTCTAACAGTGGCATCCAAGCAGCATCAGGGCTTCAATTGGGGATTTCCTGGACCACAGTCCAACACCTTAACCACCCCTGCCCCCCCCCCCCCCCCCCATGTACAGTTTACATTAACTAGAATGTTTTTTGTATGTTGTTTATACTGACATATATACTGATATAACTGACATAAAATTTTATTATTATGTTTTAGATGTTGTTTAATATACATATTAAATATGTTTTTTATTAAAATTGAAAGACTGGAATGTCTTCTTAAGGTAAGTATTCACCTTGGGCAGAAACTTTTCTTTCAAAAATTTTGTGTAATTCTCTAAAAGCTGTGTGCATCAAATTTGGTCAGGTTCTCCAATTTTTCTGATCAGATTCTCTCAAGCACTCTAATCATGTTCTTAAAACGTTCAGGAGGAGAATCAAAGTAAACAGAATGTAGTTAAACTTACAGTAGGTTGGATGCTTTTAGACTTCTGTCATTATAGATTAATGTGTACAAATGGATGACCAAAGAATATAAGAGGATTTAATTTAGTTGAATTTTGCAAAAATGTAAGTTGTTTAAATACTTTCCAAATCCACAGTGTGTATCTTAGTCTCTCAATTTTTTTTATTGCTTAATACTGTTTATTTTAGTCTATATCTATTTTCTATTTTTTAAATCAAATATAGCTGTATTTTATTTACTCACTGTTTGCAGGTGAATTTTAAGCAGGAAGCATTAAAAATGGAAATAAGTAAAATCAGGCTAGATTTTGCTAAGAGTTTGTTAAAATAAATTCCAAATTGCTGTTACTTCGGCTGCTTTGCAGCAATCGTTTATATGCATTTTGACAGGGTATTTACCATTGTCATGATAGAGTACAACTACTTTATTAGAGCACAACGTGAACAAACCTTTCAGAATACCTTACTTTTAATGCAGTTATTAAGCGCACGTTATTGCTGTGAACCCTGAAATTGTTTTGCATGGACAGCGCCCCTCTGTGGTGTAAACCCATTGATCCCCTGTACAGTTAAATAGGTGAGACACACATGACTAGCTAAGCATCTTTGAAAGCACTTAAGTTTTTGTGTTTTTAAGGTAAAGAAAACTTGTTTTATCCCAATGAGACGTGGTGACATAACTTACAGCAGGTTATGGTCGCTGAACCGGTGGATGTCCAGGTGATGCTCCGAAAATAAAATAATGTGGGCTTTATAGATAATTGGAAGACCTTTGAGGGCAAAGCTGGCCTGTTAGGGTGGGACGGTGTCCATCCCACTCAGGAAGGTGCTCCTCTCATTTCTTGTAGTATAGCTCATAGTCTCAGAAGAGGCCTAGTTAATCGGTGACAATCCAGAGCCCAGGCCAGAGAGCATTGTTATTCACAATGATAATTTGACCATTATACAAAAACACGAACACAAATTTAACTCATTTGAAGTTCTCTATAGTAAAATAACAAGTGTAGCTACAAATATTAAGTCAGCTCAGTCGTTTTTGTAATTGTCATTTACAGACCTCTAAGGCCGTACTATGAATTTCTTAGTGAATTTGCAGATCTCCTTTCAAACCTTGTCATTTATGTAGACAAAGCGTTAACTGCCGGAGATTTTAATATTCATTTTGAGAATCAGGAAGACCCTGTGCGTAGAGCATTTATGTCCATACTGGACTCAGTAGGAGTAAATCAGTGTGTAGTGGGACCCACCTTTAAAGCAGGTCACACTTTAGATTTAATAATATTGTTGGGATTAAGTATAAGAAATTTATTTACAATTCCATTGTCTGAAGTTATATCAGATAACTATCTTGTCTCAATTCAAGTGTGTCATAGTAATAACGTATGCACAGCGCCGCGCTACCGTTTTAAACGTACATTCACATCAACTACCACACAGAGTTTTTTCAGTAATTTCCCAGAACTACCAACTTTGATTAGATCACCGTCTGACGCCACAGAACTCGATCAGGCGACTGAATATTTAGAGTCGACATTTCGCTATACATTAGATAATGTAGCTCCAGTTAAAAGAAAAATTGTTAGAGATAAGAAACTTGCTCCCTGGTATACCGATCATACACGCTCTTTAAAACAGACAGCTCAGAAATTAGAACGTAAATGGCGTCAAACTAAATTGTTAGTATTTCAAATAGCATGGAAGGAGAGCATCCTAAACTATAGAAAAGCTCTTAGTGTAGCTAGATCAACATATCTCTCCACTCTTATAGAAAATAACAAAAATAATCCTAGATTCTTATTTAATACCATAGCCAAATTAACCAGAAATAAGACCACTGCAGAAATCTCCACAACAACATCGTGTAATAGTGAGGACTTCATAAACTTTTTAAATAATAAAATTGTAAATATTAGGCATAAAATTAAGGCTTTAAAACCAAAGAATGTAATTTATGCAGATGTTAAACTAGCCATGTCAGATGAGAACCTAGAATACTTTACTCCCCTTGATGAACTAATTTCACTCATCTCTTTTGCAAATTCAGCAACCTGTATATTAGATTCTATACCGACACATTTTCTTAAACAGATAGTACCAGCAATAACAGAACCCCTGTTGAGAATAATTAATTCTTCACTCAGCATTGGTTATGTTCCAAAATCTTTTAAATTAGCAGTTATTCAACCGATTATTAAGAAACCTGACCTTGACCCCTGTCAGCTGTCCAATTACAGGCCAATATCAAACCTCCCCTTTATCTCTAAGATTCTGAAAAGGATAGTAGCGGAGCAGCTATGCTCATATCTTCATAGAAATAGCTTACATGAATTGTATCAGTCAGGATTAGGCCTCATCATAGCACAGAGACAGCACTCGTTAAAGTAGTAAAATGACGACCTAGTGGCCTCTGATCAGGGTTGCGTCACTATACTTTTGTTACTCGACCTCAGTGCAGCTTTTGACACCATTGATCATAGTATTCTCCTTTACAGATTAGAAAATGTAGTAGGAATTAAGGGTACAGCCTTCTCCTGGCTCAGATCGTATTTGACCGATCGGTATCAGTATGTAGACTTAAATGGTGATTATTCTGCATGTTCTCTAGTGTAGTTTCACTGTTCCACTGTGTTCCACAGGGTTCAGTTTTAGGCCCACTGCTTTTTTCCCTTTACATGCTTTCTCTGGGCAACATAATCCGTAAGCATGGTATTAGTTTTCGCTGTTATGCTGATGACACACAGTTATATGTCTCAGCAAAACCTGATGAGATAAACCAGCTTACTAAAGTTGAGCAATGTGTGCAGGACATAAGAAATTGGATGCTAATTAACTTCCTTCTGCTTAATTCAGATAAGACAGAAGTTCTAGTCATAGGACCGCATACAGCTAGAAGTAAGATTCTAGATCACACTGTAACTTTGGATGCCCTTACTGTTCCATCAAGTGCAACAGTAAAAGACCTTGGTGTGATTATAGATTCCAGCCTTTCATTTGAAGCATATTTGAAGTATATAAGATAATATTACCAGAATAGCATTCTTTCACCTCAGAAATATTGCCAAGATAAGAAATATATTGTCACTAAATGATGGTTGTTCAACTAGGTGCATAGACAAGCTTCAGCTAGTCCAGAATGCAGCAGCGAGAGTCCTCACTCGAACCAGAAGATATGAGCACCCCTAACACCCCTATCTTATCCACATTGCATTGGCTTCCTGTGAAATTTCGCATCGATTTTAAAATACTACTCTTGACGTATAAAGCATTAAATGGTCTCGCGCCGCAGTATCTGTGTGAACTGCTAGTATCTTACAATCCGCCACGCCTACTTCGATCAAAGGATGCAGTTTGCGGTTCCTCTCAAGGTTTCTTCCTACTACCATCTCAGGGAGTTTTTCCTTGCCACTGTTGCCCTCGGCTTGCTTACCAGGGACTATCTGACCATTTTTATTCATACACATTCAAATTCCATACAAACTTAAATAAATTTTTTGATTGTGTAAAGCTGCTTTGGGACAATGCCAATTGTTAAAAGCGCTATACAAATAAAATTTAATTAAATTGAATTTTATTACAGACAGTTACGTCCAGCTTCCTCAAAAAGCCATGTACTTTTACATAATTTAATAAATAACATTAAATACATTCTATTGGTATATTATTCCTAAAATTAACATAAGACTAGTATCTGCAAAAATGTTCTGTAAATGATCACACAAAAGTCACGCAGAAACGTAAAATTTTTTTAAGGTTACAAAACCAGTATTCAGTTGCATTTACAATTTACTATGTTATATTGATAATAAATTACAGCGGTACCTCAGCATACAAATTGCATCTGTTCCAGAGGCGAGTCCTTAAGGTAAAATTTTGTATTGTGAAACACATTGTCCCATAGGAAATAATTTAAATGCAGATCATCTGTTCCAGCCACTCGAAAACATTTACCAATATTACTAATTTCCAACACTATAATCACACATTTGCATATAAAAACAATTAAAAAGTTAAAAAAGAAAGGTAAATGAAAAAATTAAATAAAATCAAAACTCAAAAAAAGAGCCTGAAAGAGCTTGTACGTTATTTCCCCATGACTGTATGTTCATAAGACAGTTGTGTTTCCTCTTTTCTGAACCACTTGATTCCCACTCTTCATACATCCTTATTATTCTAATGTCTTTTTATGAACAGCAAAAATTTCTGGTAAATAAACACGTGCTGCCTCATCAGAGAGCAAATCCCAGGAGATCAGCAGTTTCTGAAATACTCAAACCAGACTTTCTGGCAGCAGCAACGACACCACCAAGGATTGCAATATTTTTTTTTCCATTCAGATGTTTGATATGAACATGAACTAAAGCTTCTAATCTGTTTCTGTATGTAACTGGCTGAATGAGAAGCTGTACAGGTGTTCCTATTAAAATGGTTGATAAGTTGTACAAATAAATGTGACCTTGTGAAAACCTTGCTAAATTATTATTATTATGTTTTAAAGAATTATTTTATGTAGAAAATGGTGAATCACAAAAAATGACTTTGGACTAGTTTCACCTTTAAGAAAACTCCAGTTCTTTACAATACAAGTTCTGCTTTTCTGCTTACTTCAGTAAACAAAAAAAGTAGGAAAACCTAATTTTTCTTCGAACAGTACTTTTTTTAAATGGCCACATGTGAACCCAGTATTTAGATCTCTTGCTCTGTGTAACTTATTTATTTATACTCAATTAATGTTAAACAGACTGCAAAATGACATTTAAGCATTTAAATAGTTTTCATACATTGGTCAAATATAGGATTTTATTGATGTTTCCCAAAAAACATGAATAATACACTGCCACCTTTACTTTACTTTACTTTAGAAAGTCACCACCTGGATTTAACTGAGCAAATAGTTAAAAGGCCTTCACTGGATAATTACTGCAGTAAGTAATTTAACAGTAACTGATCCAGTGAGAAGCTTCTCATTTCTATTTCTATTGTATACAATATATATATATATATATATATATATATATATATATATATATATATATATATAGTTAAAAACATTATACCTTCATTATTTTTAAACCTCACAAATTCAGGCTGCAAAATTATGTTTTTACTTGAAGTATACTGTACACTCACAACACATTGCAATGCTAAATAATTCAAGTATTGTAAATGTTGGAGGGATTTGTTTTCCCAATCAGATTAAATTGCACTGCAGCAAATTTCTAATATTTTTTATTTGGACAAGATTTATTTAGTTCATGTAATTTAACATTTTATTACCAGTGCCACTGGTTGGAAATAGCATGAGGAATTTTGGCCCTGTGATACTTCCATACACAGGCTGATCGTCTCTACGCCATGCCACTCTGAAGCAGTAATCTGTGCTAAAGGACTCTGACCAAGTACTAAGTGCATGAATGAAGATAATTATTCAGAATTTCTGTATTGTAAATTATATTTTGATATTAGGAAATATTCTAATATTTTGAGAAACTGGAATTTTTTATAGCTGTAAACCGTCATCATTGAAAATACAACAAAAAAGACTTGAATTTCACTTCACATGTAATGAATAGTTTAGAGTTTCACTTTTTTTTACTAGAGCACTTTTTTCGCACTTGCGGATACTTGCGGAGCTTTTGTTCTCAACAAGTGTGTGAGGTATGTATCAAATAAAAGCAGTACCAAAGTAATTTTAAGACCAGTTCTGGAAAAACAGGTAGCACTAGCTAATTTCCTGATATTGTACTATCTAAAACATATTACATCTCCCATTAACAAACAGTATTTTTTCCACCTTACATTCAGGCTATTTGCTTATCCTTCTGCTAAACATCTTTTGTTTTGAAAAGTGAAAGACTTTCACTCTTTTATTAGTTTGTGGCCAGACTGTTGCAACTCTCTTTATGTTGGAGCCACTCAAACTCGTTTGTATCACCTGCAACTTGTGCGGAATGCTGTGGCTATGCTGAATAACACTCGTAAACATGATCACACCAATCCTGTATTCTCTACAGGTATAGGTCCGGATTCAGTTAAAACTTTTAATGTTAGTTTTTCAGTGCAATTAATAGTCTGGCACCTTCTTACTTGTGTGAGACAGTAAGCTTTCATCAACAAAGTAGAGTTTTATGTTCTGCTCAAGAAAAACCTACTGGCGGTCCCTCGGTCAAAGTACAAACAGTGGAGTGATGCTCTTTTGCAGTGGCTGGTCCTAAACTCTAGAACACCATTCCACCTGAGCTATGTTATATTACTGACTTGCCTCTGTTTAAAGAAAAACTTAAAACTTATTTAGGATGGCTTTTGATATTTTATAATTATATTTTATAATATTTTATAAATTTATTTCACAAAAGCGCAAGAACACTTTACTAGGTTTTTGAATACTGAACGATACTACTTTAGTTTCCCCAGGTGACAAATTTAATTTGTGTTCCTCTGTGTATTATACAGTTATCATGACCTTGAATTTATCCTATTGTACACTTTTACCTCTTTCTGGTTTTATCACAGTTACTTTATCTTCCTGCTGCTGGTACACAAAGGTGAGCATGAGTGTTTAACACTACAACAAACACAAGTTAATGTTAACTCTTTACAGTCGAACCTTGGTTTGCAAGTAACATGATTTGCGAGCACTTCGAAAGACAAACAAAATTTTAAATAAATGTTGCCATGTTAGACGAGCAAGTCTTGATATCTGAATATCGAGTATCATGTATCACGCAAGCGCTTCTGGTTTTGACGATGAGTGTCACATGATCACAACTGAGCCAATGGTTCTTCTCTCTCTCAAACTGCGGAATTGTGGGTAATTGTCTCCCATGTTCGATCTCAGTGCGCATGCAGCACTCGTATAGTTAACATCTATGCACGCGTCTTGTTTATTTTAACACTGTGACAGTGTGTGTGTGCATAAAGCATCTTTTATAAAAAAAAAAAAAAGACTTTGGAGTTGTGTGGTGATCTATGAATTGCCACACAAAAGAACTGTAAAATTGTAACTTAAACGACCCCCTCATCTCCAACAGATATCCATCCATCTAGGAAGTCCAACTAGGGGCCGTGGAGGGTAGTGTTATGTTTCTTTTATGTTTTTTTTTTTTTTTTTACTGTGCGAGGAAACCAGAGTACCCAAAGGGAAACCCACCAATTGCCCGACGCAGGGAAGCAAACTCAGACCCTGGAGTTGCAAGGTGACAGTGCTAACCACTGTGGTTCCCTTTAGTAAATATAGACTATAGAAAAAAATACGTCTTTTGCTAGCAAACAGCTAGATAGCTAATATTACTTATGTGTGTGATGGAGATTTAACTCCTTAAACATAGGAATAAAAGGGGCCCTGGAGAACCAATTTTCCACATGGACTTGAACTCAGAGAGAGCTGTGTATTAGCTAAATTGGGGAACTTAAAGAAGAAAAAAGATATTAGCGCAACTATAATTATGATATGTAACTGAATTTTCCCTATCTCTAATAGATATAGGCATGGAGAAAAATAACTAGAGAAAAAGTCACTACACTTGGACACAAAATGAAAAAAAAAATGCTTTATGCATGCACACACATTTGCAAGACAACGCTTGTTTATCAATTAAAATTGTTTTTATTTGCTTGTAACACTCATAGACCAAGTTACTCGCAATTCAAGGTTTTACTGTGTATATTTTATTGCTGTGCTGATTTGAACATTTCTCTTATTACTGACAGTTTCTGTGGTTTGTTCTTTACTTTTAGTGTCAGTACAGAGTATCACTGAGGAAGTTGAAGGTGTTAAAGGAGACACTGTGATCTTGCCATGTCGAAGTAGACAGTTCACAGAATGTGTTTTAATGAAACAAGGATGACGGGCTCGTGTGTAACATAAATAATGAAGTAATAAACAATGAGCAAGATGATGCCTATAAAGACAGAGTTGAGATTTTTCCATTAGAAATTCAGAAGGGAAATTTTTCCATCAGGCTAAAAATTGTGACTAAAGCTGATGAAGGA
Organism: Clarias gariepinus; assembly: GCF_024256425.1. Classification (NCBI taxonomy): domain Eukaryota; kingdom Metazoa; phylum Chordata; class Actinopteri; order Siluriformes; family Clariidae; genus Clarias; species Clarias gariepinus. The sequence continues at coordinate 45,155,620 of NC_071102.1, read as the reverse complement.
ACGTGCACTTGCTGGGCGGCTAACCGCTTTAAGCTGTAGGTACAACTAAATGTTACAGGTGTGTATGGCTGTTACAGGTGTGTATCGCTTTATACCACTTTATCCTGTATTCAGGGTCATGGGTACCTGGAGCCTATCCCAGGAGACTTAGGGCACGAGGCAGGGTACACCCTCGGCAGGGTGCCAATCCATCGCAGGGCACATACACACTCACACTACGGGCAATTTGGGAATGCCAATTAGCCTAACCTGCATATATTTAGACTGTGGGAGGAAACCGGAGGTACAGGAAGAACATGCTAACTCCATGCACACATAGACGGGAATCAAGTCTGGCCGGGAATCAAACCCGGACCCTGGAGGTGCAAGGTGACAGGGCTAACCACTACACCACCGTGCCACCACAGACAACCATGCATTTCTAAAAATCCCAGGTTTCAAGGTGATCAGCATCTCCATAATTAATATAGAGTGACTACATGAGAAGAAACAGCACTGAGCCACTTCCTGTAATGTCTAACAATGTTAAAGATGATTGTAAAAGATCTTTGTCTATTCCTCTTTTTTAAGCTTCTTTATAATTTCTGGTTCCTGCACATGGAAACTACTTGTTGTGTGCATGTGGAGACCACAGGTGTCACGGGAGAAAGGACAGAACGATATGAATGCAAGTGCGGATAATGACTGTATCGAGATGTGGGGGGGCGTGGTCGGAGGCGTGAGCGAGGATCGAATGCCGTGAGTCCGTCAGCGAAGCGTCAAAAACAAAACACAAAGCGAGCCGCCGTCAAAAGAAAAGCGGAGATGAGAAACAGGTGTGTAGACGGGGCGGAAACGGGGGCGTGGGAAAGGATGCATGACAGGCTGGGGGAAAACATGGGCACGTGGGTAAAGTGACAGCGTGGAGAAAAAAAAGGAATTCGAGGCAGACAGGGCATAAATCATGACAACAGGCTTTTTATAGGGTTTCAATCCAGAGAATGGAAAAGTCACAACAAAGCATTAATATTGTGCATCTTTATTCATGGGGAATTAGGTCTTTCCTTATAACCTCATTGAGATCCAGTAGGAGTCTAACCTCCTGGCAGAAGCAATCAGGAGATATTGTAGCTGAAGTATCACAATTATGTACCTGAACCACCAGCAACATACAGTAACAGCCCTATTGTACCGCCATGTTAAACAGCTATAAGTTACTATAAAGCGCAGTTCCATTTCATCGCCAGTCGTGCTGCTCGGGTCCAAAATCTGAAGGTTTCATTTTAATCTCCTGATCCCAACACATGATGAATAATTGTTAACGAAACTGGTGTTCAACAAATTATTTTTAAAGCCACAAAAATCAACCAACTGGTGTATTTATAAAAATGATATTTATACTCCCCCCTTTCTCCTTACCTCCTCACTCAGGGACTAATGGGTCAAATCCCTGGCAGGTCTTCCAACTGTTCCAGGCCCTAATGGTGCTTAAGGGGATTTTAACTGCTTATGGACATTCTGATTTTGGTGTAGGGCTTTTTCATATTTAGCTCCAAAGCTTTGAAATAGCCTTCCAGACAGTGTTTGGGGCTCAGACACAGTTTCCCAGTTTAAAAGTAGACTCAAGACGCATATCTTTAATCTAGCATACGCGTAACTCATCCCATAACCTCATACTTCAGTACATCTATCCTGAATGGCAACCATGCTAATTCTCTCCATCTGTTCTGTATTTTTCTACCCATCCCGAGGCATCAGGAGATTGTGCCAGCTTCGGTAGACAAAGGCCAACCTTGCGAGGGTCCTGAGGCATCCAGAGAAGGACCAGCTCCAGCTATTAGATAAGTGTCTGTCATTATGAATTATTGTGTGTAGCTTAATGACCAAAGAACCGATATATAATCAGATTTATTTTATATAGTTTTAGCAAAAAAATGAAGTTGTTTAAATACTTTCTGAACCCAGTGTGTGTATCGTACAGGCACTTTATACTGATTGTGGTTATTACTATTTATTGTATGTCATGTTTTGTATTTACACAGTGTTCACAAGGACATTTTAATGGCTGTCAGAAAACAGGAAATGCACAGCATACGTGAGTTTACTTATGAACACAGGTCAGGGTTTGCATAGAAATGGAAATTTTACCCACTTCTGCCATCACAGTGCTTCTGCATTTGTCTTTTCACTTTCAGATCAGTCAAATAGAGCGAGTTTATGCTGAAGGTCTGGTAAATTGAGTTTCAAATGGTTGTTTCTTTGGTTAGTTTAAAGAAGATTTAATTTTATCATGTTTATAATGTATATTCAAAGTTGACCTTTTGTGCAGTTTAAGATGAGTTTCTGATGAACAGTAAAATGTGCCTGTGAATGTCGTGTTAATGCTCCTTTATTACACCAATACTACTACTTTGTGTTTATAATGGATAAGTTACACTGATGATAAATCATGAATCAGCATTTTCTTTTAAATTACGGGTTTATCCGGTAAAACTCCACACAATGAGGAAGTTATAAATGTTATGTCTGTTTATTAGGCTCTGGTGAATTAAACACACAGAAATAAATGAAGGTGGCTCTTTTTTCTCATAATTCCTCTACGTCAGAGAGTTGTGATTCCTCTTTTTTGCCAACTATATAACCACCAGACATCATTAAGCGTCACACACAACCACCAAACATCATTAAGCTTCACACATCCTCTATCAGTATTTTAAGTATTTTCTAAATTGTAAAGATATTGCACCATGAATTTATGTAGTTACGGACACAAAAAAACAACTTAATCATCCATTTTTGAAGGTCAGACGCTTTTAGAAGCTTACAACTATTTTAGTATCAATACTCAAAAAAATATAAAATTATTTTACATTTTACATGATTATTGTTTGAAGTAAGACAGTATAATGCTAAGAAAAAAGGCCATTCGGGCAAATATAAAATCATCTCTCCGAAACAGCTAAAGTTAGCAACTTAAAATATTTAGGGAAGCAAGATTGGTTTTATGTAACATATTTTAACGTATGTATAACATAAAAAATTTAAAATAAAACCAGCACCAGTACTAAATTATTACCAATACTGAACAGCCCCAAATAAATTATGTGAATGTCTCATTTGTGTTCCCCACATATAGGTTTTTACCTTTCAATAGGTAAATAAAATTAAATCCTGTGGTAATGTAAATGTTTGGATGGTTTTCATTCGGTCATGGTCATGTGATGTAACAAACAAAGTACATACACACACACACACACACACACACACTGTAAATCTAACAATCTCATTCATCAGTTCACACCAGAGGAAATGTGTTACTTTACAAAATGATATGCAACTAGATTAATATACTGTAAATATACTGTACAGTCAGGGTCATATACATATGTCTGGGTTAAGAAAATCTCTTCTGAAGAGTGAGAGAAGTTATGGATTTATTTTTTCTTATTTATTTACCAGAAATTCTGTCTAATATCTTTGTTTTGACTTTCACATTTGCTTTTCCTTCACTTTGGTACTGTATAAATCTGATTTATCAGGATTAATCATGCAGCGTGCAGAAAAAAGGAACTTTTAGTGAAACACCTGACCCGTGTGTGCATAAAGGTGTGTTTGTTTTGCATGGGTTGTGTGTATGGAAAGGGCGAGGCCTGCTGCGAGCTTCACCAGCTGGACTCATTCAGTCATACTACACAAGCAAGTTTTTAAACTCAAAAGTCAAACATACAGTAAATTAACAACAAAAATAGAGAAAGCAAATGAACTAATGAAATAGACTAATAAAATCTTTATGCCAGCAGCCGTATTGTGATGTGACTTAGCATACATACACTTTGTTGTTTCTGAAAACCACTGTCCTCTTAATATTTCATATTTTCTTTATTTTCACAACGCTGTGAGGAATTAGTTTACTTTTTGTATCACATGAAAAACCATACAATTATCTTTCCAAACAAAAAGGAGTGTTCAGCTAAGCTATTCGATTATTTTACAGGTAAAAAAAAAAAAAAACTTTTGCTATGCCATGAAATGATATCCAATGGTATGTAAGCTAGCCACACAGCAAGGCAGGCTAACAAATGCAAGTGTTATAATTGCCTTTTTTACTACATACATAATATCATAGATATAACAGCTGCCTATCTTTATCTTTTGTACAATTTTTCATTTTATTTCCTTTTTCGAAACTCTGGCAATAATTCAGTAGCTTTTCTTCTTCTTTTTTTTATTAGACAAGCATCAGAACGTTTCCCTGCTTTATATATCAAAGCGAATTTCCCCCATACGAAATAATGGAAACTCTGGTGATTTGTTCCACAACCAAAAATATATTTGTAAAAAAAAAAATAAAATACAATATAAAGTATATATAGTATATATAGTATAGTATATTTATTTTTGTAAAGAATTGTGATTGAAGTAAGATGAAAGAGGAGAAGAGGAAGGGTTTCACACACATGCATGCATGCGCACACAAATGCATTTACAAATGCATTTACAGAAGCACTGATCTGCTGGCAAACTGCTTTAATCAGAAACGTCTCTAATGACATTTGTTTTTGAAACCTTTGGGGATTCCGCAGAAAAATGTAACATTGCATTGTTTTTGCAATACAGGTATTAAAGAACACTTAATTCACTAGACTTGGACACAAAATAAATGTTTTTTTATCACATGTCACACTTTATGGTATTGATTAATAGGTCTCACATAAGGGAGGGGTGAGTTTGGAAAATAAGTAAAAGCACATGTTTATGTTTAACTACCACCATCACCCTGTGTGTTTTCCCAGAACCTGCTCAGTGAATGTTATCGAGTCATGTAGAGCAAATCCTTGCAGGCCCTGTGTGTTTTAAGGGCATAAATAACAGCCGGAACACTTTCTTAGTATTCACTGAATGATTTCAGAAGTAAGAGAATAACAGGCCACTCACTTAAGCACTAAGTATAGCAACTGTTACCCACCCACAAGTGATAACTGGCAAGTGTAGCGACTAGCTATGTAACCTATGAGCTACGTATCCTCAAGCACATTTGACTCTCTGTGTGTGATTTTTTTTTTCCTTTTAGTTTTAGTACAGAGGAATCCCGTTAGAGGTGTTATAGAAGACATGATGGTCTTACCATGAATGATCATCCAGGATCCAGGTTGTGTTTTGGCAATAAAGAGACCGCATGATGGTGTGTGACATCAGCGGCAGGGAAGCAGATCTCCATATACTGCCTACAGAGACAGAGTTAAAGATTTTCCATCAGAAATTAAGAAGTGGAAATATTTTATCATGGTGTACAATGTGAAAGAATCTGATAAAGGAATGTTCACCTGGCACACCCCAAACCTAATTACCCTGAACATAGAGCTAACCGTTACAGGTGTGTACATCTGGTATTTCCAATATTAAGCATGAAACTTTGTCTTAAGCAATATATTTTTGTTATCGCCCTAAAATTTATAGTTTTTTGTAGCTTAAAGTCTTTGTTTTCCCCACAATAATGGATGACGAAGAGCTTTTAAATAGATGAGGTAATTTTAATGAAAATTATTTATCTACGTGTACTCTTCTAGGTTAATGGTTTGTGTGCAACACAATGACAAGACAAACAAGTCACTATCACTCCAGAGAGTACTGTCTCAGTAAATGGTGAATCCCAGAGATGAGCAGATGCTCTGCTAACGCTTCTCCTGAGATTTGCTCTGCTTTACAGAATCAACTTCTGAGGAAACCTTTGAAGAATCTCTGTTTGTTTGGTTTCTATCTATTTAACTTGTGTGCAGACTTTGCAGCGTAGTGCACAGTGCATAACGTCATTGTGTTTTGTACTACAGCTTTAAAAAAACACTTTATTCACTGTGTTTTTATGCTGGAGCAAAGGAGCACAATACTTCTTGTCTTTTTGTCCTTCTGACTGTTTCCATGAGCCAGTAGAATGGTAGATCCCATATGGGAATAGACTGCATGTGCTTTTGGAAAGGCTTGGAAATAAAGTTGCCATGTAGCAACTCTCTAATGTATGCTTCTCCCTCTTATGGACCATGAAAGCAAACAAATAAGCTCTTCTACCAGGGCCAGATTTCCTCTGTCCCACTCCACAGTTGTTGCTCACAGCTTTCAGTTGGTGGTGTTAGTCTTTCTGCTGCTCCTGTCAAGGGGTTGTCTAAGTGGAGAGGTTTTACACAGCAAACCCCACCTAAGGCATGGCAGTTAAAAAACCTACCACTGAGCCACCTATGCCACTTTTTACAGCCTATTAGTGTTCCTGAGATTATCACTGCACTTCTGCTTTTTAAGAATTTACCACATAGTTGATTTGGCCATACCTAATGAATAAAACATATCTGGTTAGGATCAGCTGAGCAGCCAGCTGTCTAATTAATTTTGGTCCATTAAAAAGGTGGGAAAAAGTGTAGTAGTTCACGCACCATTCATCTGATTTATATTTCAATAACCTCAAACTCATCTCATTTTTATCGTTTAAATTCAACTCTACTACACCGTACTGTGGGAAACTAGAGGAGACAAATCTTAATCAGAAGGAGTAACAGATGTTGAAAGTTGTGATGTAGAAGCAACTATTGAAGCATCCCGGATTTGCATTAATTACAATGATTTTAATAAATTATCTACTGATTTGATGAGGGGTGTTAAGGTCAAACCAGGTGCAGAATACAGATCTGGGAGGAAAAACAACCTTTATGTATCTATATAATCCCCTGCTACACTAATGCAAGCTGGGATATATGGCGTTACCCCAGCCTTTCACTAGTGCTTGGCTTCCATTAAGGTAGAAAGTTTTCTTAGTGTGCTGGGACCATAATCGGACTGCCTGTCTGATTTGCGTTTGAAGCGTTGGCCTTCCAGGAACTTCTTTAATGACCCAAAATGAAGTAATTTTCCAAGTCTAGTGTAGCATGTTGAAATGGCTTGGAGCAATGTCAGGACCATACGGGGCATGTAGCAATAACTCCCAGCCAGGTTCCTGTAATTTGTAAGTGGTGTTGGTGAATGATTATGTGTACAGTTAGCAGAGACAGACGTGTCTCTTCTGCAAGTTGATGCCACATTGTCCTTTAATTTTAAAGTATCACAGGTTTCACTTACTGAATGTTAATGTTAATGACTGTAGTGGGCTCCAAGCCACCTCGGCCAGGATCATTATTCATGGATGTATGGCCTTCCTTAAAACATTTACAGCTGAAGTCTTCTGTAAATGACACTAGCCCGTCTGACACCTTCATTCACCAAAAATTTCACAAGTCCCGGTTTGACTTGAACAACTAGTACACAATATATATTAAAATGGAATTCATGATGAGTTATGTGGCATTTATTAGACTGGACTACTGCAACTCACTCCTGGCAGGCCTGCCTCTGTCCACGATTCGTCCTCTGCAACTGATCCAGAATGCAGCAGCACGACTCGTTTTTAACCTTCCCAAGTTCTCCCACACCACCCCACTCCTCCGCTCCCTGCACTGGCTTCCTGTAGCTGCCCGCATCAAATTCAAAACACTGATGCTTGCCTACAAAGCCAAAAATGGCCCAGCACCCACTTACCTCTCTGCGCTAATTACACCACGCACTGCACCACGTTGCCTCCGATCCTCCAGCACTGCTCGCCTCATCCCACCATCTCTCAGGGATCGAGGGCGGCATTCATCCAGGCTCTTTTCTGTTCTGGCACCTAGATGGTGGAATGAACTTCCTCTAGATGTCCGTACATCAGAGACTTTGACTATCTTTAAACGACGACTCAAGACGCATCTGTTTCTCCAGTACTTGGACTAACCCCCCTCCCCCCGAAAAAAAAAAAAAAAAGAAAAAAAAAAAAAACTCAGTTGTGTTGGACTAATGGTACTTAGTTATTAACCTAGTTAACCCAGTGTAAGTATGTATCCAATGTTGTAAACATTAAAGCACTTTTTGTAAGTCGCTCTGGATAAGAGCGTCTGCCAAATGCCTAAATGTAAATGTATTATTTTGTTATTTTAAATAGTATTTAAAATTATTTCATTTTAAATGTAAGGGTATATTTTACTGCAGTGGTTTCCGTTTTCCTTCTCTCGTCCCTCCTGTTTGCATAGAGAGCTGCACTGGCTTTGCATGTCAACCTCCATGGGCAGTGCCAAGCCTGTAGCCGGTTTTACCAGCTGAAGTTGTAGTTCTTGAATAAATCTACAGGTTCAGCTGGTATGATTGACTACAGACAGGCCTGAACTTGTAGACATTGTACAGATTATAGATAATAAACATGGCAAAGAATAAAGCAATTAATCATACTTGAACGCAACACAGGGAAGAGCTTAACAGCTAGTGTGTGTCACTTTACGTGTAATGTTTACTTTGTCATTTTTAAGGCCTAAAATTGAAGACAAGAGGTGGGAAAGTACACAAATTCTGTACTTGAGTAAATGGAGAGATTCCCTGGGGAAAATATTACTTAAGTAAAAGTAGAAGTTCTTGATTTACATATACACTTGAGGGAAAGTAAAAAAGTAGTCACGTTCAAATTTACTTAAGTATGTAAGGTGGTTTTACAGTACATTAGCTCACAGTGGGGATTTTCTTAGGAAAACATATACCTATACACAGAAAATTATGATATCAATGATTATGCATGTCATACTTTGCTAAATAACATTTTACATCTTTTCAACTTCTTTAAAATAAACAGACCAATCAGAATCCAGAATAACCTTTATCCATTACAACTGTTTTTTATTAAATAGGAATAATATTAATAATATGTGCATTGTGAATAAATTTAATATTATTATTATTATTATTATTAATAATAATAATAATATTATTATAATAATATTATTATTATAATATTAATAATAATAATAATAATAATAATAATAATAATAATAAACCTAAATAAGTGTTAAACTTATTTCCTCCAGTGAAATTTTACGGTTTTGTGAAATTTGTGACAAAAATAAATTCTGTCTTAGAAATCTTGTAATAATTTGATTATCATGGGATGTTTTATTGGAATAACAATGTTTTTCCTCATAACATCATTATTTACAATATGCCAATTTATATCAATATGTCGATTAGTTTGTATTTCATCATTAAGACTATATTAATCCTTTACTTATTTACCTATCTACATACAGTATGTTTTAAAAAGAAAAAGAAAAGCAAATAATTTATTAAATAGCTCATAATTTCCTAACCCTGGTCTTGGGGAGCCATTTTTTCTGCTCTAACACACTCAACTCAAAAGGGATGTTAAATACCAGTGTACTGTAGGTGCGTATTGGATAAGTCTGGATAATCATTTCCCGAGGCGACTCGTTCTTCCCGAGTCTCACTTGAAATTCAGTCAAAATGGACCAATTGTTTAAGAACAACTCATCACTAATGAGAACGAAGCCTTAGACTCTATTAGTTTATTATATAATCTTTAATAGCTTAATATAAACTAGCTAAACTGCACAATAATAATCCTGTAACAAGCTCACATTTCTCTTAGTTATTTAGTGTCAGTGGGACCAGCATGTCACGCATAAACCAGGTGTGAGTTTAGAAAAACTAAAAGCACATGTTTACATTTAACCATCATCATCATCCATTGTATTTTATAAACCCTGCTCAGTGATTGCTATCTGGCCATGTAGAACATATCCCAGCATGCCCTGTGTGCTTTAAATGCATAAGGAAGGGAAAGAATATGGCCTTATTATTCGCTTAGTGTGTCTCTGAATTCTGAACGTTCATTGTTTAGTTTCTCTGTCTGATGTATTACATTTGCTGTTCTGTGTATGATATAGCTCTGACTTTATTCTGCTGTTCCTCCTTATGTTTTATTACAGCTGTCTTTTCTTCTTCACCTTCCTGTAGCTGATACATCCCTAACCTTCCTACCCTAACAACAGAATTATTATTTCAAGTGTGTATAGAATCGAACATGAAATGGTTTCTAAAGTTTGAGCTTTCTGTAACATGGCGTTTTTTTGTTTTTGACACAGTTCTGTTACTAGGTTCCAAATAATCTGCTAAAGTCTTTTACAGGAATCCATCTGCCTTAAATCACTGCTAATAGACAAACACATGAAATATATTTATAATAATTATTTTAAATTATTTCAATACATTTTGAGGTCAAATATTTTTGTCATTGTTCATATTCATATATAAGCCGGTAAAAGAGCTTTTATATACATCAAAAAGAATTGAGCATACCATATGCTTTAAAAAAAAGATTTTTAAAGAAGGTTGTTCTACTGTAGCTTAAACTTAGAATGTTGTACCTCAGTTTTTCCTTGATGTCACAAATCCCTGAACCACCAGCCGCAGTCCTCTGATCACAGCACATGATGCCAAATGAAGTTGTTTGTCTCTTAGGAAAGTGTGAACTGAAAGTAGTGAAGTGGTATTTAACATTTTTCCCAGTTTGCAAATCACAAATATGAACTACCCTATGCATTTCTAAAACTGATCTTTGAATGCTCTTTTCTACACCAAAAGTCTACATACATGTTGGCTCATGGGTCAAATCCCTGGCAAAATTTTCAATCATGCTCCTCACCAATCTTGACTGCATTTTTGTGTTTTAAAAGTTTCCTAAACCACTATGAGTTTGCATTGATCATTTACTAAGAATCCAGTCACAATGTGACCTCTTGTCCTTATGATCAGGTCACCCTGATACAGGTTCACCATCTGTCACAACTCAAAACCTTACCTTTGCTTTTGTAAATAGAAACTTTTACTTCCTGATTGCATGAAATATAGTACGTGAAGTTTGTTTTTCTATTTGATGTTGTCTGTTTGTGGTGGGATCACATGCCGTAGAGCAGCACTGCAGTTTTCACTTCTCAGTGACGAATCATTTCTAGTTAAAGCCGGCAATTTACAGAAAGCTGATAATTAAATTTTAAGTTCAGTGTAAATACTTGCTGACTAATCTGTTGACTACCTGCAGAAGTGAGGGCTCTTTTTGACCCCTACTGTCAAGCTTTATCCAGATCTTTCCCAGAATACCCAGTGCTGACTGTAATCATACGGATTATTCCTACAGTTGACATTTTTATAACTACATAAGAAAACCCTACACTTTTATTACAATGTTTGCCAAAGTGTCCATATATCTATTTTGTTGGACTTTTATAATTTAGGTAGACCTGTCAAAGAAGTGAAAGATCATATTTACCCAGAATTGACATCTCAGTTTATAAGATATCAGAGCCTGAAGTAATGGTGTAGATTTTAAATAAATTGTAAGTATAAAGCTCTGATTGATTATTTTCATTACATAATATTTATCACCTGATGTTGAAATTGAATACTGAAAATGAATCACTTTCTATTTACACATTCAAAACAATTTACAGTCTTACCTTACATTATCAGGTGAATTTTGTTTCCTCTCTTCCTTATCTTTTCATCTCTAATAAAACTTCTGTGGCTAAATCTTCTCTTTTTCCTCTTACTTCCATACACAATCCTAAAATATATTATAACTAGGAAAAACTATTACTTGTTCAACAAGACATTCTCTTTAAAAAGCTGGCTGTAAACCAGCCGTGTCTAAATCTCCTTCCTGCTCTGTGCTTTCTGTATTTCTGAGGAAGTAGGAGACGAAGCAGGAGGAGTGGTTAAACTTGTACATGTACAGGAGTGCGCACCTGTACTTATAAATATATGCTGCAATTTCACCCTCTGCTGTTGGGATTATTTTAGGTTTTTTTTTTTAATGAGATTTTTTCTTTTGATCTTTACTGTTTGGATGTTGCACTGTATGACCAGTTATTGGCTTCAAACTGTTTTTTTTTTTTTGTCCCCAGGTCCTAACCACTAAGGTTTAATATAATAATTAAACATAATTATAAATTATTTTAGTGGTGCTGTAATTCGAAACCAAGTAAACCAGTGGCGTTTTACTGGAAGTCAAGGCAAGCTAAGCTTTCCAAGTTTTTTCAGACTGTACTACTTGTCATTAAAATAAATAAATAAACAAATAAAATATTTTATTTTAAAAATTATTATTATTATTTTCTAATAATGTTAAATCTAACATTACCTTTGAAAGTATCTATGGATACACGTTGGTGGTCTCGGAACTTGAACTTAGTTATTCCTCTCTCTGTTGCTTTTTGTACAACTGTCCATCCAATATTTATTTTTTCCTTAAATGGCTTTAATGTCCCCAGGGCTGGATGGTCCTGCTAGTGCCCCTACAAGTTAACCCAGTAATTAAGAGACAGTTGCATCCTTCTGAGATCTAATGACATTTCCCCCATTTCTACCTGCAGGGCTGCTTTCTGTGCTGTTGTGATTACAGAATTGAGTTACATTTACTCCGTTACAGTTATATTTAAGCATTTGGCAGACGCTCTTATCCAGAGGGGCTTTGAAGTTTCTGTCATTAGATAGAAGCGTACACTGGGTTACTAGGCTATTAACTACAGTAAGTGCCATCAGTCAAACATTAAGATGAGACAAGGTGTTACGTGCGGCTGTAGTGCACGTATGTGCGCGTGCGCGGGTGGCTGCTGGTGCTGCTCTCTCTCTCCCTGCCTTTCTCTCTCTCTCGCTCTCCCTGCTGCAGGAAGTCCCGCCCTGATTGAGCGTGCTGTGACGTGCGACGGGATTGGCCGGCCGTGAAGAAGCGCGTCCTTTTAACCTGGCTGGTGAAAGCCGGAAGCGCGCGTGTTGGGAGTTGGAGATGTGTGTTGTGTTGGAAATTGTATTGGCTAGTGATTATAAAACTGTTGAGTCGCGCCGGTATTTTGTGGGTTGTAAATTATTGGTTTCTTTTTTTTCTTTTGTTTATATCATTGTTTTGCTTTTGTTGTAAATATTGTAAATAGTTTTTTGTTTGTTTATATATACTTTTTTTTCTCTTTGGAAGCAGTAGGGGTTGGGTGCCATTTTCTTTAAACCCATTTTTTCTCCTGTTTTTGTGATAGTTAGGAAGTTAGGTTAGTTTATGTATTTTGGTTAAAGTTTCTTTTGATAGGTTAGTTAGCTTGCGGGAGGAGATAGGGGGAAGTTTTTGTTTATTGTTTTGGCCTTGGCCCAACCCTGAAGCCGAGAGCTTCCTGTGTGCGTGTGTCTGTGAGTGTGAAAAATAAAAGACCACGCACTCTCTATCCTGTTGTGAAGGATTTCTCTTTTTTCATTTTCTTCTTTTGTTGCGGCCCTGAAACCTAGACTAAGGGGTCGTAACACAAGGGGATAGGTGGGACGGACCATCACTTACAGTAGATACCAGCGGACCCATACCACCACCTCTGCCAGTTTCTCATAGAGAGTAAGCGAATGCATAGGCAGAGAATAGGGCAGCTGGTGTTGCTGATTTCTGAGAAGATATGCAAGTCTGAGTTAGTGTCAGAAAATCAAAAGAGTAATGGTTAGCTAGGGCTGAGATAAAATCTGTTTTCTTTACAGCAGATTGGCAGTTCCAGAGCCCACCTACAGTACCACCAGTGTCGGCCAATGAGACAGCACTGGAGGGTAGATGAGGTTTCTGGGAGATTTTTCTCTGCTGTGTGGGTGGAAGCAAGTGTTGCTAAAAACAAATTACCTCGGGGGGTATTCCAGAAAGCAGGTCATGTGACATACCCCGGGTAAGTTTAAGAGTAAGTTAGTGGATAACCTCAACTTTCGGTTCCAAAAACGGAGATAACTTTCTGGGTCTGTATGTAACCATAGCAACTAACTGTCTGAAGATAACCTGCTCGGCAGCAGGTTATGTTCCAGGGTCAGTTTGTTTCAGAAGGTTATTGAGCATGGCGCGCCCTTTTAATGATGATCTTGTGGACATGGAGGCACAAATTATACGATTATATGGGAGACAGTTATAAGACCATGTATAGATATCTTTTTATTTCCTTATGATTATTGGAAAGAGCGCTATCAGTTTTCAATGGAATCAGCAATTTACTTAACACATCTCTTGAAACCGCATATTGCAAATGTCACAAACCGCGGGTCTGAGCTTAGAACAGAAAAAAAATTGTGAGGTTTTTTTTTGCGTCAGGGCATTTTTTGTACAACGTTGGCGATGCAGAGCATGTGGGAAAGACAACTGTATGTCTGGTACTTAAACGCTTCTTACACACATGTGTACAGTTTCCTGGCCATAAACCTCTGCGTGGTATTAAAGAGGAATTCCACAGAGTTTGTCCTTTGTAGTAAAATCGATGACGCATATTTAATATGTAGTCATACTATTTATATTTATACATGTATTCATCCTGCACACACACACACACACTTGATCCTTCCATATATGGCTTTCTATTCCAGGGTTTCAAATGTAATTGGGTGCATTGATGTCACACACATTCCTATTAAAGCTCCTTTGATAAATGAGGGAGACAATGTTAATAGGAAATCTATTCATAGTAGCAATGTGCAGTTAACAACTTGAATTTTTCTTCTTAATTTGTTGCCTTGTTAAAATCATTAAACTTTTTCCTTTTTTCTACTAACTATAGGTAATATGTGAGGCAACTCACATCATTACTAATGTTGAGGCAAAATGGCCAGGATCTGTGTATGATGCCAGAATTTTCCATGAGTCATCTGTGCATAATGTCAGACATTTCAACAGGGTATGTTTTGCTTTATACAATGTTTTTTTATTTTATTTATTTTTTTACTATATTAGTATTGTAGACTTGAATCATTACAGGACAGTACAATGGATACTTGCTGGGGGACAGAGGATACTCTTGTCTTCCCTATTTAATGACCCCCTACCCTGAACCTGATCCTGGACCACAGACACGCTTTAACCTGGCTCACAGCCGAACACGGGCCAAGGTTGAGATGACCATAGGGATCCTCAAGTCTAGGTTTCAGTGTCTGCGTGGGCTCCGGGCCAGTCCAGAGAGTTCATGCGACATCATAGTGGCTTGTGTTGTGCTTCACAACATTGCCACTATAAGAGGAGAGAGCCCCCTCCTTATATTAAAGAAGAGGCCCAGAGGAACCTCTAGAGATTTTTGCACACAACAGAGATGGAAGACGTTTGAGAGACAGGATTTGTTAAAAATACTTTTATTAACATGTTTGCACTGGTCTGCTGTGCAGTTTATTTCTTTATTTCCTGAAAAAGAATGAAAGTAAAATGAAATAAAATGTGTGTTTTTTTAAATGACATTGCTTTATATACACAACACTTTTAACATGCAACAGATTAATATACGCACAAGTTATATTACTTGTTATACACAAGTTATATTAGTTATATTATATAAGTTACTCCAGTAATTCAATTTCTAGTCTTGCCTTTTTAATGGATAGCCTTTACTCTTTAATTTGAAGCTGTATAAGGTCCATCTCCATGTCACTTTTTCTTTGTTTTTTAAGATGGACCTTATACAGCTCCTTTGCTGGCAACTAGGAAGGAAACTAGGAACTATTATTAAAAAATAATAACATAAATGAGATTCTGTCAGACAATAAAATTTAAATATGGACAACTGCACACAAATTCTTACACTGCTTAGATTGTGCATTGAGGTTGAAGGACCTTCATCCGTGGAGAAATCCCCAGGTATGTACTGTGAAAGAACAATGACAGTTTATTACTCTAATGTACAAAGGGGGCGCTGCATTATAATATTCTGCACTCTACCTCAGTGGATCTACCAACGTTGTCCATTTCTGTCACAGCAGATGTGGTCTCTTCATCTTCATCCTTCAGTGGAAATATGCAAGTATACGTTATCTTGCAAAAAAAAAAAAAAAAAACTAAAAGCAACTAAAGGTACCCGATAGTATGAAAATAAATCATAGTGTTAAACTTTTCACATTTCACCATGCTAGTGTCACTGATCGCCCTTTATTAAGGGACAGAGCCGCTCCTCAGATGGGGTGAGGAAGGGTGGTGATGGGCCCCCGCCAGTTAGGCAGGTTTCAGCCCTCTTTCTATTAGCTACATGACAGAAAGAATATACTAATCGTGTTCAGTGATCATGTAGTCAAATATTTCCTTTTTGCAGAATGTTTTTGTGTTTCATTTTCACTTGGCTTCTGGCTCCAGAAGGATTACACTTTATTAAATAAAAAAACATAAATTCCTAGTCAGTATACACTGGTAGTTTAACCTAAAGAAATGAATGGCAGGAAAAGTAAATGCTTTCATTTAACAGTCAAAAGAATGCTGAAGAGGTGTTTTAATTATTTTGCATTATAATAAAAAGGGAGGCGATGTTAAATTTGCAAATTAATACACTCACTCATTTACTCTGTCTGT
Source organism: Clarias gariepinus (assembly GCF_024256425.1). Classification (NCBI taxonomy): domain Eukaryota; kingdom Metazoa; phylum Chordata; class Actinopteri; order Siluriformes; family Clariidae; genus Clarias; species Clarias gariepinus. The sequence goes on along the minus strand of NC_071102.1, from coordinate 45,139,419 downwards.
TATTTTTTGCCAAGCCAACTCTCTTTCTTTAGCTGGTGCAGGCGTATTGCTTTTTTTTTATTATCATTGGCATGAGGTCTTCATATGCGTGCATTAAAACCTCTGTGAAGTATGCCGCTCTATTTTTTTTTACTTTGACTTTTCATTTTGACTCGTGAAATCGGCGATCCAATGAAAATGTCTTTATGAATGCACCATGCATGTGCATTAACTCTGGGTAACTAGTAGGAGGTGATTAAACTTACTTTTCTCAGGTGTTTTTATAACCTTAACCAAGCTTTCTGGAATACCCCCCAGGTCCGCTGTGGCAACCCCTTGACGTGAGCAGCCGAAAGGCCAACAACAAGTAGGTATAAAAGCTTTATGTAGTGAAAAAAGTGAGATTAGGGCATTTTTGTTTCTTGTTTCTTAATTTGCTATTCTGTAAATATATTTACTTTTATTTGTGTAATTTATTTATTTTTATTCCATGTATTTTGTTATTTGAAAATGTTAAGAAACGTACATTATTTTACCATTTTCTCTGGCTACTTACATAATTCTTTAATTGAATTAAAATAAATTAATCGGACATTACAATGAAACGAATATTCATAAAATATTTTTTTTTACTCTTACTTAAATAATATCTTGGATGACTACTTTTTACTTCTACTTAAGTAATATTATTTTAAAGTAAAACTACTCTCATTTGATTAGAGTTTTTGGCTACTCTACCCACCTCTGCTAGACACCTTATGTGAGTTTCTTTTTAAACTATAATTCTAAGAATTTGAGAATTTCACCCTTGCTCGTTTTTCATGATATAGTTTTAGCTTAATATTATTATTCTGACATCTTTTCTTTGTAAAAATGTTTTTTTGTCCACTGAAAATATAAAACCCCACTTGAATGTCCATTCTTCGACTCTTTCAACAGCTTCCTGTACAAAATATATTTCATGTTCTTCCCTCTTTTCCAAATTGTGATTTTTGAAAATAAAAAGGACTCACTATACTTCCCAGAGGTGTGCCTACAGGTATGGACTCACTATACAGGACTTCCCAGAGGTATATTTACAGCTGGAATCCTATCCAATACATCCTTCCTTTTATGCCTTCTTTCCTGTTTTTTAATGAATCGCTCAATAGTCAGGACTGGAATTTTCTACATTCTATCTGAACTTCCTATAACGAACTGGACTCCATATTAACTTAAACACATCTCCTACTATACTGAACTTCCAGCCTCTTATCACACAGTAAAACTGCAGATTAATCCCTGCTATCTATTATCACCCAAATGAGGATGTGTTCCCTGTTGATTCTGGTTCCTCTTAAGGTTTCTTCCTATTGCCATGTCGCATTGTTGCCCTTGGCTTGCTTAGGGATTAGGGACAATCTAATCATTTTGATTTATATAAATTTTTTCAAATTTCATACACATTTACAAAATTTTCTTTTGATTCTGTAAAGCTGCTTTGCCACACTGGCCATTTTTTAAGTGTGTTATACAAGTAAAATTGAATTGAATTAATTAGCAGACCCTCCCTCCATATCAAAGGCCTTCTCTAGACAACTAGAAACAGCTCTTCTTATTTATTTGCACTTTCTTATTTGCACCTTATTTCTTGTTCCAGACTTAAAGCTGGGACCATTTTATTCCTACCTCTACTAAAACCACTTTAATAATTTGCTATATGTCTTTTATATGTCCATATTGTGTATAAGCCTGTTTACCAATTTTTCCATTGTCTTGCATCCATGGGATAGAGGGAGTGGTGGCGCAGGTGGCTAAGGCTCTAGGTAATTAATTTGAGGATCTGGGGATCTGGATTTTAGCCCTACCACCAGTGAGTTGCCACTCCCCGTACTACCCAACCACTGCATGGAGTGCTAGTCCCAAGCCAGGTTAGAAAAAAAATTGAGGGTTGTTTCAGGAAGGGCATCCAGCAAAACTTGTGTGCAGATTGGAAGCTCTGCTCTGGCAAATGGTACCTTGATGGTAGGTGTCGTTTTTTCTGAGAGTCATGTGACCAATGACAAACGAGGTCTCATGCTTGCCAGAATCACTCGTTTCGCACGAATCGCGCCTCAGCTGGTTTAAATAAAAGCACATGGAATCTCACAAAATCATTACATTAGAGATTTTTCAAATTTATTTTAAAGATTCCAAAGAAAATTTCTATGCATTTCAAAATTAACAAAACAATTTTTGTTTATATTAATGCTCTCAATGTATCTAAGAAACTCCAATGTTATTCTATCTATCTATCTATCTATCTATCTATCTATCTATCTATCCAGTATATATATATATATATATATATATATATATATATATATAATAAGTATTTCTTTTTCACTTTTCTTTTCTGGTTCTTCTTTTAAATTTTAAAGAATCAGAGATGGTAATTATGTGGGTCATGTTACCAGTAGATTTTCAAACAACATAAAACACACGCAGCTGACACGTGACTATCATGGCATTTCCATATTAATTATGCTGCTTGCGATGTTACAATTTATTTGCTACACAACATTTGTCCACTAGAGCTTCATGAAATTAACCTTTTGGTGAAACTATTCGCATGGAGGCTTGACACCTGAATAAGGCTTCATCCTTACCCTCACTACTTGATGGGAGCAGAAGAAAAAGTTTTTTTTTTTTGTATACAGGGGATGGTAAAGCAATAGTAGGGTAGTTACCTTGGGTCAGCTGGTTCTCACTGAGTATTTTACAATGCGTGAAACAGCGCCACCCATGCAAAATAGATTTTATGTGGTAAATGTGTGGTGAAACACGGTATTGCAGTTCTACCATCAAAAGATTAACCAACCAGACTGTCTTCACAGCATTCATTGACTTCTCTTGGTAAAAAACAAAAAAACAAAAACAAGAATTAACTGTCTCACCCGCAGAACAAACTGTGAAACAGTGATGTTTTAGTGCCAAATAAAATTAATAAATCATTACATCTAATGAATTAAACACCAACACTTAAAATAACAAATCACTGCAACAAATAATGAATGTACACATCACAAAATGATAAATATTTACAATAAAAAAATTACCAAATAATAAATAAACAAACATATAAAATAAAATAGTAGCATATCCAGAATTGTTTGGAAATTCATTATGTATTATTTACTATTTGATTTTCTCATCCAAATAAAATATCCAGTGTGTGTGTGTGTGTGTGTGTGTGTGTGAAGCAGAGAGGGGTGCTTCACACACACACACACACACACACAGGTCATTCATACTGTGCACCCCTGCCTAGTATCCTGTTAGCCAATATCCAGTCTCTGGGAAGCAAACTTGATGGACTCAGGGCCAGGGTTAGGTTCCAAAGGGACATTTGAGACTGCAATCTCCTCTGCTTTACTAGACATGGCTGAACCCATGGGTGCTGGACCACACTAGCAAGGTTCTCCTTGATTCACTGCATTGACAAAACAATGGAATCAGTAAAGACAATTGGAGGCAGTGTGTGTCTGACAGTGAACAGTAGCTAGTGTAATAGTGTGAGTATGACCATAAAATGTTAACCTTTTTACATTCCTCCTTTTTACAAAACTCACTCTAACTGCAACCTTTTCTTCTTTTGTTTGTAATAAAATGGTCAGGAATCACATTGTTTGTGCATAAAAAGGCATCTTGTTTAAAATCCAGATCATTTATTTAAGCAGTTTCCCATTGGGTTTAATAAAGTTGTTCGACTCTCGAATCTTAAATTTAAAAGTGAAAAAATGATAATTGGAATGTTTTAAGTAAAAAGTTATTTAGTAATAAATTTTTTTCTCGTTTCTCAACCATGAATCTGACTGAAAGAATGCCAGTGTTGTTTGAATGAGGGCTTCTGCTTCTATTGTGGTTAAGCGGGTCACCTAGTTCGAACCTTCCCATTAAAAGCATGGGTCCCCGATAATTCTGGGAGTACAGGGGACCCCATGCTTAGTCCAGTCCCAGATCTTCCTGCTCTCGCCCGTGACCCTGACCTATGTCACGAATGCCTTCATAGATTCTGGACCTCGTCCATCTATGACCACATTTTATCACCACGGATCTGACATTCCTTTGAATTGCACCATCCCTTCACTTCCGCAAAATCACAAAATCATTCAAGCACTTTTTCCAACATGCGCTCTGTGCTTCGATTCACCTCCCCAGCCTGGATTGTGGACACCATTCAGTTTATTTTTTTTGGTACTGTATATGGGGGTTGGTTAAAGTTGGGCTAACCAAAAAAAAAATGTGCTACACAAGTTTAATCTCAAGCTGGCCATGCACAAAAAAAGAGAATTACATGAATGACCAATATTGAACTTGTGTATTGATTTGCTTTTACTTGAGACATGCATTTTGACTACACACACACTGTAGTTCATAACTAAATAAGTCTTTATGGAGTCTGGTTTCTGTGCTAATTTACTTCTTTTAGAAATAGACATGGTTAATGTTAAATGTTTAGGACAACACAGAGTGTTTTATTTCCTTTAATTGAATATAATGAAACACAGTAAACAGAAAATCAGGCCTTTGTGTGAAACATAGTTACATAGACAGCAAAAGAAAATGTGCAGGCAAGCTCCAACATGTGGAAGAAAACTCCTGTTAGAACGTTAATGCACAATGGCAATATATACATTAGGCCAATGTTGGCTCATTGGTGGAACCAAAGATAGGTTGACCCAGTGTTGGTTCAGTAGATAATGGCAAGGTTGGAAATTGAAAATTAATTTAGACTGAAAATTTATTGATTAATTTTATTTGTGATAAAATGTCTAAACAAAAAAGAAATTATGTAACTATTATGATGATAAACTACAAAATAACCACCTCAGAATGTCAATAATATCAGGTGGCTCTGCATCGTCCTCATCATCATTTACCTTGGTACTTTCACCATCAGCTTGGTCACTGTAGCTCAGCTGTTCCTTAGCATCATCATCCTTATCATCAACATTACAGAATCTTTGGAGAACTGTGACTCTAGTCTGTCTAAATACATCAATAATTTAAGCACTGTATGTTAAAATGTACTTTCATAATATGTTCTTTGAAATATTCCTTTTCAACCAGCAAAATTATGAGAAAAACAAAATCAGTTCAAAATCAGTTCCAGTTAAACAGCACATATATTTTTCTTCAGATGAAACAAATTAAACACAGTAATTCAAACAGTAAATAACTTGGCAAAGTTGTCAAATGATATGTTTCACATGCCAACTACCAAAGTACAAATATTCAACAACGGCAGTGGGAGTAGGGAGAGGAGTGTAGTAATTTCAGTGTATATGGACTGATTGGTAGTAGCAGTTTTTAAACAGCGTGTTTTTGGACAGTTTTTTGAGTGATTTATTTATCACCACAAAAGTGATATGGAGGGTCGGAACAATGTTTGAATTTCTGATTCTGTATTTTAATTTGATCGAGCGGAGGGAGTCACGTGGAATTCCGATGAGTTAGTAATTGTTCGAATTAGCGAAGGCGAGGAAACACATTTAGCAAAATAATAATTACTTGTTGTAGGGTCCGACGTATTAGCCACAGATTTTCTTTGGTGGTTGCAAATCATTGTTTTCTGCCACTGTAATATTCAGACATCATTTGAATTCATTCTGAATATGTCACTGTCTTTACAACACCTTGTGATTGAACAGTGATGATCATTATACTGTCCTACTCTGTCTTCTAAACTGTTCATCAGCAGGCTGTTTTCAAATGCTACTACCAATCAGGGAGAATGAAGCGACAAGGCCATCTACAGTGAAATGACTTCAGTTAACACTGAGAATCATGTATCATGTACTATGTGTGTATGTGCGCGCATCTCATGTGTGTGTGCGGAGAGAGTTCATGTGTGTATGTGTGTGCACCTCATAGGTTTGTATGCCGAATAGTTTGTGTGTGTGCTTCGCATTTCATATGTAGTATAGCACTTAGTACTATATATGTATGTGTGACTGTTTCATACAAGTGTTTCATGAATACACATCATGGATGAGTGAAGTTTAATTTAAGTCCTACACGGCGCCTCATACTTTGTATAACACAAACACACAGCACTAATTAGCACATAACACACTAAAACAGGGAACAAACAAGACATACTAACACACTGTACAGTGTAGATAGATAGATAGACAGATAGATAGATGGATGGATGGATGGATGGATGGATAAAGCAAGCGAGCATCCGGAAAGTATTTACAGCGCATCACTTTTTTCCACATTTTGTTATGTCACAGCCTTATTCGAAAATGGATTAAATTAATTTTCTCCTCAGAAGTCTACACACAACATCCTATAATGACAACATGAAAAAAGTTTACTTGAGATTTTTGCAAATTTATTAAAAATTAAAACATTGAGAAAGCACATAAGTATTCACAGCCTTTGCCATGAAGCTCAAAATAAGCTCAGGCGCATCCTGTTTCCCCTTATCATCCTGTTTCCCCTGAGCATCCTGTTTCCCCTGATCATCCTGTTTCCCCTGATCATCCTTGAGATGTTTCTGCAGCTTAATTGGAGTCCACCTGTGGTAAATTCAGTTGGACATGATTTGAAAAGGCACACACCTGTCTATATGAGGTCCCACAGTTGACAGTTCATGTCAGAGCACAAAGCAAGCATGATGTCAAACACAGAATTAATTAAAAACCAAGTACTATAAACCGACATGTCTAACAACGAACATTAAATGATGAACAGAGAGGTAGAATAATTTAATGTTATACACTGATTAAGAAAAGACAAAGAACCTTATACACAGTAAATTCAGCATCAGTCTTTTCTTTTTTAAGGTCTATGTGTACCTTCAATAGAGGTCACTATTTCATCATCTAGCAGGCCTTCGTTATTGATGTCTGCCACATTCGCTATTTGATGTGTAACTTGTGCCTGATCAATCAAACCTACCAGCAGGGGTCTCTAACCATTTTCCCACCTAAAAAAACAGCTTGGAGCACAGAGCTAACAGTCTAATATGACTTATCGTGAGTTACTTCACCATAAATTAGTAAATTTTCTGAACAAAGTCCAGACTTGAACAGAAGCTGAATGCTTTCTTTTGTTTCTTGTCTTTAATGAACTGCGATTATTCCAGCCGTTCTTCTTGATAACAGTGACACAGGCCACACGGAAAATAAAATTAAAGTTTTTACATGCTAGCAGTAAAGACCCTCTGCGACCTTCTTAACTCACAGCAACTGCACTTTCTACAAAATTATCATTTTAAATGATTAAATGACAAATAAGACAAACACAAAACTGTAGTGGCCGAATAGGTCAGTAAAAGTTTTGAACACACCTTCTTATTTAATGTTTTATTCTTTATTTGTATTTTTTCCAACATTGTACGGTATACTAGTACTAAAGACATTAAAATTATGACAGAACAAATATGGAATTATGTAGTCAACAAAAACATATTAAATAACACAGAGTAGGTTTTATATTTTTTTAAAAAGACACCTTTTGCTTTGATGACAGCTTTGAAGACGGCATTCTCTCAGTCAGCCTAAAGAGTTCATCACCTATATTGTTTTTTATTCCTGAACTCTTGTTGAGGAGCTGTTTCCTGCTTTCCATTTACTCTCCACTCAAACTTATCCCAAACCATCTCAATCATCACTTTTCTTCTTAGACGAATAGTTTCATCATAGCATTTAATGGTTTTGGCAACTTCCCTTAGAGATACCATCAAAATTCTTGAGATTTTTTAGATCACGGTAGACTCCATTTCTACCGTAATGATGAACTGTCTCTTCTCTTTCCTCAACTGAGTGTTTCTTGCCATAATATAGATTTGTACAGTATTTGTAGTAGCACCAATAGAGCTATTGACTCTGTACTCACCCTTTCTCTGCACACGACAACTGATGGTCTAAAGCACATTAAGAAGTCAAGAAATGTCACCAAATAACTTTTGAAAATGCACACCTGTTAATTGAAATCTACTCCAGATGATGACCTCAAATGTTTGTGCCAAGCTATCATTAAAGCTAAATTTAGCTACTTCGGACAATATAAAATTTAAAACATATTCTGGAGTCTTTAACACTTTTTCATTTCCTATGTAATATAATGTATATGCTGGCTGAGTAAGATCCTGAGGAAGAACAGAACATGTGACCAGAAGCTATGGCCACTAGGGACCTTTATACCTTCCTTGGGAATTTACTTTGCTTTTAGCAGACTGGGGGATGTTCCAGTACAGCACTGGTGACATGTATGTGTTTACGGAAGTGGTTTGTGAATTTATCCAGAACCTGGCAGATGATAGTGACCAAAAACTACTATTAGAATGTTTCCCAACCAGAAGGTGTGGGTGGATAAAACATGATGCATCATACATTTTTTTCAAAGCAGTGAAGGAGGAGAAACAGTGCTACAGGAGGAAACTAGAGTGAAAGCTCCAACAAATGTGTCTCTTTCCACCAGAGACACATCCGTGTTCATCAACATTCAGAAAGAAGAACACAGGCATGTCTCTGGTAGAAGACCTGAACACCTTATACTGTACTCTTGATTTGAGGCTGCGGCTAAAAGCGCTAACAGTGCTAGTGATGCTAACAGTGCCAGTAACGCTAATAGCAACGGTCAGATTTAGAATGCCAGAACAGGAAACATATTTTTGTAATAATAAAATAACTGAATATATTATATGTGTAAACTGCATCCGGGAGGAAAAAAATAAAGCGAGCACTGTGAAAAATGAGGGGATAATATTTTAATGTAAAACTTACACTCTCACACGCACTCCCTTTTACCCCAGACATACAGGGTGTTTTGAAAATGCACACAGATACAAAAGCTGTTAAGATGTTTTGGTCTGAAGCAGCACACCACCACCACAAGCTGACTACTGTAGCAAATGTGGCTATTGAGGCTTTGGCATTATTAGTTAAGCCTTTATTTGTAACATATACATTACAGCACAGTGAAATTACTTCTTTGCATATTCCCAGCGTAACTGGGGTCAGAGCGCAGGGTCAGCCATGATACAGCGCACCTGGAGCAGATTGGGTTAAGGGCCTTGCTCAAGGGCCCAACAGTGGCAACCTGGTGGAGCTGGGGATTGAACCGCCGATCTTCCAGTCGGTAACTCAGTGCCTTAGCCCTCTGAGCCACCACTGCACGCACTATGTGTTTATCTTGTGAAGTGGTGAATAACGACTGGGGTGTCTGAAAGTTTACTGACCACTATGTGGGCTTTTGTAACCATTCTGGAAAATGTTTTTAGTGTTTTTGTTAGTGACACATACAGTACAACAGCTATACTCTCTTCTGCCACTTTCTTGTTATACTATACTGTATATTTAGGAGTAGTAATTGGATTGTGGATAATTCGCCACGTAGAAAAGTTCTACATGCATGTAAAGCTAAGCAGATAAAAGTCAAGAAGCACAAACACAAAAGTTCCCCCACAAATAGGAAGTAGCTAGTTACCGGAGCTATGAATAGTAGGGTATGGTCAGAGCATACTTAACCACAGAGAGGCATAAAACAAGTACACCTATGGTTTTCATTGCTTCATCTTCTATAAATGATAAAATGTAAAACCAAGAACTAAATGAGGGTTATTATAATTAAACATGCCTAAAGACGCTTGCATGCGTTTGTCTTACAGCTTTCATTCACAAAGACCACAAAGATGCATGTTATTTAACGCATGGTGAGTGCTTTAGTACGTGAATCTGCTTTGTGTTTTTGAAATGCTTGTCTCACCTTTTACCTAGATGTGAGTCGGCACAAATGTACAGTATTTGTCAGACGTAAAGATGTAAGTTATTGCCATAATCTCTGCTCAGCCTTTTAATCTGTTTAATATCTGTGAGGTGAATTTCTCAAGAGCTTCATATTGACATTAAGCTTTACCAAATCAATGCTTCCAAAACAGGCAACACTTTTTGGATTGTCAGCCTGGACCCCCTCAGCATAGAGCCAGTGAGTCTCGTGAATTTAGCAAATCTCAACAGTTTATACCAAATGTAGTGAACATCCCGAAACTGATCAACAGATTAATTGATGGCACAAACAGGAACGAGACCCAAAGCCACTCAAGACATCAGAGTGTCACGAGTATCTCATATTGCTGCAATAGCATCCTCCTCCCCAGATATGGCTATGACAAGACTTGCAAACACTGGTATTTTGCCACCCCCCATTTATCTTGAGAACAGATTCAAAGCACTAATGAATGTGGGTGAGGAATCCCCAAATGGGATTGAATATGGATCGAATCAGTCAGCAGCTAACCTCGCTTCTAACAAGCACTTGAAGTCGAGCAGACAGCCGCATTCAGCTCAGAGCAAAACCAAGGTCAGGAATCTGATAATCGGGGACTCCACTATCAAAAACATCAGTAGCAATACAAAAACTTTATGCTGCTTCCCTCAGGCAACCATCTCCAATGTAAACAGGGAACTTTGGAACATTCTGACGAAACACAAGACTGCAATCACACCCACGTGGAAAAGAATGACATTTGAAAAGAGCAGTTGGATCTTCTTAAGAAGTATTTCAGTAAACTTTTTAAAACACTTCAAAGACTTGAATTTCAGTCGTGCATCAGTGGACCACTCCCAGCAAGGGGAAGTAATATCTTCTCATTGTTGCTTGGGCTGAACACATGGCTACAGAGAACCTGCAGTTCAAAAAACTTTATCAACAACTTTAATCTTTTCTACTAGACAACTGTTTAAACTGGATGGTCTTCACCCAAACAAACTTGGTGCAAGTGTGCTAAAGGAAAATATCTATTTCTCCCTCCATCATCCTTCAGCAGATATGAATGGCACATGCACACCTGGACAAAGTATGAGTGACAGCTTTCGAGTCATCATGTGGTTAAAAAAATCCCACAAGGACACTGATAACACCACGCAGACAAAGCAACCACTGCTCATGGACATCCCTCAGTCCTGCCCACAGAGCTCATCACAGACAGACTGTGATGTACTACAACAGCTCCAAGATAACTTTCTGGAAAACAGCCAGGGATTTTTACTACAGCCAACCAGAGCCAGAGCCCATCTCACCAGATACATTATCCCTCTCTCCAGAATCTCCACTTTTAAGCTTCTTACAGAACATGGAGGAACTGGTGTATACTGGGACAGGTGCCAACTAAAAAAAAAGTGGGCTTCACCACCACCAAGGTCTGTGGCCCCAGCTCACCCTCCTTCTCTTGTGAGAGCTCTCCAACTGCTGCCACAGTGCCAGGCCTCAAACCTCCCTCCTCCATCTGGTCTAGGTGAACCAAAACAAACAGATAACAGCTCTCAGTGATGTGTGTCGGGCCCCTGCTATGACAGCAATAACATTTACAAATGTTAACAGAACAAGCGGGAACCCAGTGTGCCTGTAGCTTTCTCTATCTCTGTTTTAACACATGATACAAAATCTAATGCTTTCTCAAGCTGTATAGCTGACCCATCTAATCTGTGACCTATTACGCATCAAACTAAGATTACCATGGGGACAAAAAGTAATGCCATCAAGCATTTTTAAATATTCGCTCGCTAAAAAATAAATAATTTTTAATCAATTAACATCTAGGAATTTTGCTGAAAGATGCTCCATGTATTCTTTTCATCATTACAGGCCTTTAAAATACTTTACAGACTTTATTGAAGAGTTCACAGAACTGCTATCAACGATTTCCTCAAAGTTTGACTGTTTTGCTATAACAGTCTTTAATATTCATATTGATAATGGAGAAATCAATACTACAAAGGAAATGATAAGAGTTTTAAACACCTTTGACCTGATTCAGCATGTGCACGGGCCCACACATAATCGTGGACACATTTTTACTTATCAGTAAGGGTCAACATCTCATCCATTCTTATTAAGGACGTAGCACTATCTGATCACTTCTATATTTTCTTTGATATTTTGATCTCTGTTACCAGTGAATCTAGATCTGTCTATGTCAGAAAGAGATGCATTAATGAGAAATAAACTATTTATGATGGCTACAGTATTTCTTTAACACCCAGCATTTCTGCAGACACTGTTGATCTTCTCCTTGATTCCTTTCACTCAAAAGTTAAGAATGTTATTGATGATGTTGCTACAGGCAAGGTCAAAAGACGGGCAGGCAGAAATCACCATGGAGAAAATCAACAGCAGCTCAGAGTTTGAAAAGACAATAGCGAAAAGCTGAGCAGATGTGGCAAAAGACGAAACTTACTATACAGTAGAATCTATAAAGACAGCCTTTATGTGCTTTCAATGTGGAACTAGTCACAGCTAGACAGACCTTCTTCTCAAACATTATAAACAGTAACTTAAACAACACTTGCACTTTTTTTGCTACTGTTGAGACTGACAAACCTAAGTCAGATTCCCCTTGAACTGTTTAGCCTGTATATGCTCCCTTATGCTCCCACTAAGTCAGATAATGAGAAATAACCAAACTGCCTATCACAGCTATGCTGATAATACTCAGATTTACCTAGTCATATCTCCAAATGACTACAGCCCCGTCGACTCCCTCTGCCAATGCATTGATGAAATTAACAGTTGGATGTGCCAAAATTTTCTTCAGTTAAACAAGGAAAATTTCTCGCAATTTCATTGCATTTGGAACCAAAGATAAAGCTCTGAAAGTGATGCATACCTTCACTCGAGGGGTCAAACAACTGAAAATCAAGTCAAGAATCTTGGTGTGATCCTGGAGACAGACCTTAGTTTCAGTAGTCATGTCAAAGAAAAAACTAAATCAGCATACTATAATCTCAAAAACATTGCAAAGATTAGATGTTTTGTTTCCAACCAGAACTTGGAGAAACTTGTCCATGCCTTTATCACCAGCAGGGAGGATTATTGTAATTAATTGTTAAATAATTATTGTCTCTTCAACGGCCTTCCTAAGAAGACCATTAGACAGCTGCAGCTCATCCAGAACGCTGCTGCTAGAATTCTGACAAGAACCAGAAAATCTGATCACATCACACCAGTCCCCAGGTCCTTACACTGGCCTACTGTAACATTTAGTATATATTTTAAAGTATTTTTACTCATTTATAAATCACTCAATGGCCTAGGACCTAAATACATTACAGATATGCTTACTGAATATAAACCTAACAGACCGCTCAGATTGTTAGGATCGAGTATACTGATACAAAGCGTTCACACAAAACAAGGGATGTCCGCTTTTAGCCATTATGCTGCCTGCAGTTGGAACCAGATCCAGAAGAGATCAGATGTGCTAAAATATTAGTCACATTTAAAACTAGACTTAAAATGCATCTGTTTAGCTGTGTAGTTATTAAACGAGCATTGTGCTACAGTACGTCCGAACTGACTGCACTGTACTTTATGTTTATCATATATTTTTACCTGTTACATTTTATTCTAAATCAAATTTTAAACTGTTTTAAAAGCTTCATTGCAAACAGTTTATATTTTTATTTTAAATAATTTTAAAAGTTTTATTGCTTACTTTTTATGATTATTATTTTTCTTTTTTTAAGCACTATGAATTACCATTGTGTATGAAATGTGCTATACAAATAAACTTGCCTTGCTTTTAATTGACTTGTTTGTCTCCAGAGTAACCCGAGAAGCAGTTGACAATGTCAAAGTCAACTTTATTGTCAATTCTGCTACATGTACAGTGCATACATATAGAGAACCGAAATCACATTTCTCTCAACCCTCGTTACAAATAACACTGAAAAAAAATTTACTAAAACTAAAAAAAAAAACTTAAATAACACAAACTTTGAGAACAACAGAGGTAAGATAATTGAGTTACTGTCCTGCAAAAAGAGACAGTTTACAACACAGAAGGCTAATATGGTGGAAAATAAAACAGTGCAATAAGTATAGTGCAAGTGTGCTTATTTTAGAAATACAGTGACACTATAAAGAGCATATATTATATATTATAACGAGCAATATAGAGTTTATATACAGTATAAACAATTTTTTATTATTATTTTTCCCTGGGTTAAGGTAGATGAAGTATATGAGGTATATGAGTATCATACTACTAACTGCTCAAACAACTACATATGAAATGCGCGCACATACACACACAAACTCTCCGTGCACACACACCTATGAGACGTGTGCGCACAAAGACACACCTAGGAGACGCACACAAAGCGAAATGTAGCAGTGTAGGGAACGAGTGAACAACGGATCCTCAGTTTAGCGGGAAAAGGGAATGAATAATTTAATTAGAAAAATTATTTATATATTTATTATAATTATTATCGGTGACATCATATAAATAGGACACAATAATTTACATTTTCATTTAATTAAATAGGCTAGTGATCTGTAGTAAATAAATAAATAAATACATCTCCGTACATCATGTAACCTAATCGAATAATTTATTCGTAAGTTATAAACCTTTCAATATGTTATATATATTTTTTAATGGTATCAGTTTTTGTTTCAATAAATATTCTATATTTAATGTCCGTAGCGTAAAATTTCCACAGCAGCGGCGACAGGTATCCGAGGTGGTTGTGTTACCATGGTAACGCAAGGAGGAAGTGACGTTGCAGGGTGTTCTGAACGGTGGAATTTTGTAGAGTGAAGTTCCCTTATCAAACATTTCCTGCGCAGGGAGTAGGGTGTAGGGGGTAGGGAGTAGTAATTTCAATGTATATGAACTTCATTCTCCCTGATTAGTAGCGTTTCTTAAATAGACCGTTAATGGACAGTTTAGAAGACAACGAGTGATTTATTTATCACCACAAAAGTGGGTGGTATGGAGGGTCGGAACAATGTTTGAATTTCCGATTCAGAGTCTCGTGGGATTCCGATGAGTTAGTTATTGTTCATATTAGCGAAGGCGAGGAAACACATTTTACAAAACAGTAATTGCTTCTGTTGTAGGATCCGACATATTAGCCACAGATTCCCTGCTTCAATTTTCTTTTTGCACATAATCACCTGCGTTTTCTGCTGCTGCAATATTCAGACGTTATGTGGACAGTTGTGAATACGCCATGTGATTGAGCAGTGATGATCATTAAACAGTCCTACTCCGTCTTCTAAACTGTCCAACAGCAGGCTGTTTACAAACCAGTACTACCATTCAGGGGGAATGAAGCGAAAAGTCCGTCAACACTGAAATGACTTCCGTTTACACTGAGAATCTCATAGGTGTGTGTGCACGGAGAGTTTGTGTGTATGTATGTGCGTGCATCTCATAGTTGTGTGTGCACGCGCGTCTCATAGGTGTCTGTGCATGGAGAGTTTGGTGTGTATGTGCATGTAGAGTTTGTGTGTTTATGTGTGTGCATCTTATAGGTGTGTGTGTGCATGGAGAGTTTGTGTGTATGTGCGTGCATCTCATATGTAGTTGTTTTAGCAGTTAGTAGTATATATATATATGTATGTGTGACTATTTCATATATATGTATGCAAGTGTTTCATGTGTGTGTGCATGAGTGAAGTTTGATTTAAGTCCTATATGGCGCCTCATAAAAGTACCAATGGTGCATGAAGCATAAAGAGACAGGTGCAAGTGTGTAGTTTGTGTATGTGTGAGTGTTGTGTGTCTGAGTGTCTGTGTGAGTGTGTCTGTGTATGTGGTGTGTGTGAAATGAAGGAGTCAGAGTATAACGGTGGAAGAGGCCGAAGAGCACAGGGGAGGCAGAGCTGGGAGGGAGTTGAGCTTCCTGATCGCCTGATGGATGAAGCTGTCCTTCAGTCTGCTTGTCCTGGCTTGAAGACTACTCAGTCTCCTCCCTGATGGTAGCAGACTAAAGAAGCTCTGAGTCGCGTGGGTAGGGTCACGGGTGATGTTGAGAGCTCTTCGTTTGAGGCGGGTGAGGTAAATGTCCAGAGGGAGGGGAGAGAGACACCAACGATCTTCTCAGCTGTTCTCACTATGTGCTGGAGTGTTTTCCGGCAGGTCGCATTGCAGGCGCCGAACCACACAGTGATGTAGCTGGTCAGGATGCTCTTAATGGTGCCTCTGTAGAAGGTGCACATGATGGGAGTCAGGGCTTTGGTTCTTCTCAGCTTACGGAGAAAGTAGAGACGCTGTTGTGCTTTCTTGGCTAGTGCTGCAGTGTTGTTGGACCAGGAGAGATCTTCTGTAATGTGCACACCCAGGAACTTGGTGCTGCTCACCCTCTCCACGATCGCACCATTGATGGTCCGCGGAGGGTGTATGCTCTCCTGTAATCGACCACAATTTCCTTCGTCTTTTCCACGTTCAGGGAGAGATTGTTGTCTGTGCACCACCTGGCCAGGAGGCTCACCTCACTTCTGTAGTTAGTCTCATCTTTGTTGCTAATGAGACCCACCACATTCGGGTGGTAGGTCCGCATACTTAATAAAGAGGTTGGAGTCGTGTGATGGTGTGCAGTCGTGGGTCAACAGCGTCAAGAGAAGGGGGCTCAGCACACATCCTTGGGGGCCCCCGTGCTCAGCGTGATGGTGCTGGAAGTGTTATTCTGAATTCTAACATAAGAGTCTTTGTTTTCCAGGTGAGCGCCGAGTGGAATGCAGTAGCAATGGCATCATCGGTTGAGCAATTGGACCAATAAGCAAACTGGAAGGGGTCCAGGGAGGGGGGGGCAGTCTTGATCTGCTGATTGACTAGCCATTCAAAGCACTTCATAATAATGGGAGTAAGTGCAACTGGGTAGTCATTATAACAGGAGGAAGAAGTTTTCTTAGGTACTGGGATTATGGTGGTGGTTTTGAAGCATGTGAGGATAACAGCCTGACTCAGAGAGATGTTAAAAATGTCTGTAAAAACATCCGTGAGTTCCCCTGCACATCCGTGAGTCTCTCAATACGTGGCCAGGAATGTTGTCAGGACCAGGGGCCTTGCGTGCGTTAATCCTGCGGAAGGATCTTCTCACGCTGTCTGGGGAAAGTGTCATCACCTGGTCGCCAGGCTGAGGTGGGTGCTTCTGTGTCGTGGTGCTGTTGTAAGTGTCAAAACGGGCAAAGAATGCATTCAGCTCATTTAGCAGAGAGATAGAGCTGTCACATGTCCACTGTGGGGGCTTGTAATCAGTGATGGTCTGTATCCCATGCCACAGACTCCGTGTGCCATGTCACAGACTCTTGGAGTACTGTCTCTTTGCCTGTTTGATGCTGTGAGACAGGTTGGCCCAAGCTGTCTTCAGGGCCACCGCATCTACAGATTTGAAGGCAGCATTTCGTACCTTCAGTAGTCTGTAGACCTCCCCTGTTAGCCACAGTTTCTGGTTTGCTCGGACAGTGATGGTCTTTGTAATCGTTACATCATCAATGCACTTGTTGATGTAGGCAGTGACAGATTCTGTGTACTCCTGTAGGTCTGTGAAGTTGTTGTGAGTGGCGGCCTGCTTAAATACATCCCAGTCTGTGGTGCTAAACCAGTCCTGGAGTGCCTCAGAAGACCCTTCCGGCCACACTTGTATCTGTTTGCAGACTGGTTTGATAACTTTAACCAGTGGTCTACAGTATATACAGGCATTAGCATGACAGTAATGTGGTTTGAGGCACCGAGGTGGGGGAGGGGTAGGGCTTTGTAAGCTCCTCTTTGAGTAGTGTAAACTAGGTTCAGTGTATTTTTTCCTCGTGTGGAAAAGTCTATATGCTGTTGTATTTTTAAAAAAACACTTTTAGGTCTGCATGATTAAAGTCCCCAGCCAAAATGAGAAAAGCATCTGGGTGAGATGTCTGCTGCTCACTGATGAGCTGGTACAGTTCATTTAGTGCCTCACTCCTGTTGTTATTGGAGTTGGGGGGTACATACAGATGTTGCCATTAAGACTGCGCGTGTTTTCCCGGCGAGATGCCACAATTGCCGCAAGCAACATTTAGGAATTTAAATAAATGTTTTGTGCTTCACTGAATATCCGCGAGATGGCTCATGGAAGGACTTTATCTAAAAGTGGGAATAAGTACAACGATGAATTGTGTATAAAGTTAACCTAAAACAATATTGTTTGCAATGCTGAAGCAAACATGAATTTTATTTTGTTTTACAACAGGTATTTCATAATGAACGGGTGTCAATGTGCTTCATGTTATTTTCATAATGATGAAATAAGATGCCCAAATTCGTGCTTTAAAAGTTTCTTATATAGTTTTTGTAATGTCTTAACAGGGACAAAACAATGAAAGACATGGCAATACATGGTATTGGTGTAAATCGTATTGAAATTAATTTAATTTCCTGATAGTAGGCTATCTGATAGTGTTACCTATGCGAATGTCCTGCGAATTGGCAGAATTTAGGGGTTTAAAACGATTTAACAAGACTGAGGAGACGCCTTGCCTTAAATGTATTTCACCGGCAAAACATAGAATTAATAGAAATAAAATGTTTAATGGTACCAGTCAAATCAGATTTCATAATTACTTTGAGTGTAATTCACAAATTTACTGAATATGTTTTTATGTGTATACAGTATCTGCTTGTGCGCGCGTCTCATATAAAACGGCAGAGCTCTGTTTATTTTGTGTCTTCATTTTTTCTTTTGTTTCCTTTTAAGTTTCTTAATTAATAATTCCACGCTATTTCCAAATGGAGACACCATCACCAACACATCATCAACGCCCTGTAACAATATAATTAGGAAAAAAAATGTAAATTAAGGATGTCTTGAAATATAATGCAGTAACTCTTTATTTATTTGAACACGGTAAAGGTGTTAATGTTTCGTACATTCCTTTATTCGTCCTTTCTGTTTGTGCTTAGGTTTCACTGTTTTCCATATACATACAACGGATGGCCAACAATGTTCCTGAAGCGATATTAAATAAGGAAAATACACAATTTGTTTTAATACGCTTTTATTAAATATAGAATATTTTTATGTTTTGCTGGCGAAATACATTTTAGGCAGAGACGTCTGCTCGGTCTTGTTTAATCGTTTTAAACAGTTCATTTCTGTGAATTCCCCCATCAGCGAAACCAGTTTGATAACTTCACACCTATCATGAATGAAAGGTAACTGCTATTAGTTTTATTTAATAATTCCAGAGCAGTGTGTTCATACTGACTGTAGGCTGGACCAAACCAGTTTCAGAGCTGAGATACACACCCACAAACACCCACCCACACACAAACCCAACCAAACACCCATCCACCCACCCACCCACCCACTCACACGCATGCTTGCACTATCGTGCACAAACACACACACACGCACACACACGCACGCTGGCCATGTTGAGGTTGATAAAGAACATGACCGTGACATTTTTTATGATCATCAGGAAGCTGTGGGTCAAATGTCTGCTGTCTCGGTCAGAAATCTTTTTAGCAATTAATCTAATAATAAACCTTTTTTCTTTGACTTAAAAAAACATTCTGTGAACATTAACATTATTAAACTAGACCCCACAGTAAATTATTTTACATTATTTTAAATTGATTTTTATGAAAAAAGAAGACATATCACACTTTCTTTTTTCTTGTCACTTCCTCTCAGGCCAGCTTGCCTTCTTATCATAATCTAACTTGGTGCTAAAGGTGCAAAACCACAGACAAGAAAGTTGTCAGTTGGTGCAGAGTTATAGCATGTGATGCTTATGTATAAAAAAAAAAATGGATGTGGTTAAATAATTTACCATCAGCTCTTATACATCATTGTTAAAGATGTCATATTACCCCAAATGTAATCAATCAACGGCTTCTTTCGTTTTGCTCCTAAGCTATGTGGCTAAATGTGTTGAACAAGTTAACAGCATATTTTATTCATGTACTACAATCACATGAATTATTACATTATTAATCTTTATAATCTCAGACTAAAATCAATGATTTATAATGGTCGCTTATAGAACACTCCAGTGGTCAGGGCGTGGCTCTGCAGGGACTCTGGGAGTGTACTGTGGTGTGTGGCACCAGGACATCCTTTGGGTGTTGTGGGTTGCGGGGTGAGGCATTTTTGAGTGCTCTGGGATCTGAAGAGTTTTGAGGTCTGGTTGGTCTTGAGTTTAACCGGACCCTGTGCATGGAAGGTTGTGGTGTTCTGGTGACCACCTTGTGCTATATGGGCTACATGGACGGGCTGGCCTTTGGTCTCCATGGGTATGTGTGAACCTTGGGGGCCATTGGATTTGCATTGCATGGGGTCACTCCGGGTCATGGGCTGCAGAAGAGAGTATGTGCTGTTAAGGTCAGTCGTCCTGATGCAGCCATTTGTTCTGATGAACTGCACGTCAGCATACTAAAAGAATAGCATAATATGACCAGTTTTAATGAACACATCTTCAACACTTAGAAGTCTAAGGTACATGTGACACTGTGTTATATATTCCACTGTTCTGCATAGGCCCGAGAGAATAAGGAATAATCTAGTTTAACTTTTGTTTGCCCCTTTTTTTTCTGCAAATGCAATATTAATTAGCATACTGTATATTGTAACAGATTTACTAGGAAATTTGGGTAAAACTTTTAAATCTGTGTAGCATTATGCATCTTTCATGCATGTGGGACTTTCCGACTTCACACCCACAGAGACGAGACTCACTTTTACAGCCACTCAAGGAAGTAGTACTATAAATAGCACTTTAAATTAATAATAATTAAAAAAAAAAACAGTTAAGTGTATTAAACATCAGGATATTTTTTTAAAAAAGGTAATTAATTCACATTTAGACAAAAACATATTTAAAACCATTAAGCCTACCACAGGGCTGGTGTTGTTCTGATGCAGCTGTAAACCGGGGTCTGGAGGTGGACAAGGTGTTTGAGTTTTCGGACTTATTCTGCAGCGTCGAACCGTAAATCCTAAAATATTACAATCTATTCAGAATTAACCTCCCTAAAACAATCACGTTAAGCTACGCTAAGCTAACACCAGCTAACAAGCTAACCTCTCTAAAACAATCACGTTAAGCTATGCTAAGCTAACACTTTCTAAACATTCACAACTTTATTATACACCATCTAAAATGGGCCTCATGTAGACATAATCCTTAATCATGGCTTCTTAAACATTTTTATCTCCTTATAAGTGTAAAATGTGTTGCTCAGATGAATAAATAAATGAATAAATAATATCATTTAATACAAAAAATAACACTTTCAAATATTTTACATTCATCAAACACAAAGTGAAAACCAAAAAGCCTAGATATATTTCCCTGTCCATGTATACAGTATGTTTCACTTTTTGAATTAAATTCCAAAACTAAATATAACTTATCCACAATATATATATATATTTAGATGTGCCATACCATTTCATTTTAGTTATTGATAAAGACCTGCCATCATTTGCAATTTAGATGTCACGTAGCCTAACATTTAGGATCTGTGACCCATTGTAATGGTGAAATTTGAAACCTAAACTTTGCTGCATCACCCTGACTGATTCTCTTTCTAACAACGTAAGTAAACAGAGAAAAACACTGAAACAACCTTACATATTTAGTCTAAGTCTATTAAAAGGGCATTATATATACATAAATTATATATAAAATAATGATATGTTTTATTTAGTGTTATGTTTTATTAGTTATATGTCATACGTTTAAACAAGACACACACACGCGAACAGGAAGTGTAAGTCCACGGGAAAATGCATGAGTAGGAATGGTGGACCAGCGCTTCCGTTATTTGTTTGGATAAGAAAAGGAAAGATTGCTATGGATAATTTTCTTTCGAAGATTTTTTAACTGGTTTATCTTTGACAGGACATATTCCCTGGACTTCTCACCCTCCGTCATCGGCCGCCCGGACTTCATTAACTGGGGTGAGACTGAACTATACTCCTCTAATACACATACTATAAACACGGACTTTGGACATTTTCCACTCACTCGCACACATACACATACCATTTATTATATATAGTTTGTAAATATTGTTTATATCTTTGTTTTGTCGTTGTGCTTGTTTTCGTTTCCTTTGTTTAGTTTTGTATATTTTACGTTTGTACTGTACTACTTATTTGTGTTTGTTCTTTTTGCTCACCGGCCTTTTAACGCAACACCGACACAAAGATAAAAGACCTCTCGATTTTTGTAGCCACAGTAAATATAAAATTAGCTGGTCGTTACACGGTAAAACCGACGCCATCTTTTCTATGTATTGACGCGTCTCCAGAGCCGTCGTTCAGTTATGGTCATGGGCGTTTCATTTTCCAACACACGCTGTAGCAGTAGACCAGTCATTAATCATCATGCCATCTGACCAATCACAGCAGTGAGGGCTCACAGAAAGGAGGTGTTTAGACAGACTAAATCTTTAAACTAGTTTACACGAGTCGTTTATGAATCATTTAGAAATGGGGTACAATTAAATCTATTTTTGGAGAAAACTAAAGTGTTTTTGAGCCTTGCATACATGTAAACCTGTTTTAAGAGACTCATTAAGCAATATTAGCAACCTTTAAAATGGCATAATTGGGGCACTTTAAACGTACTGACCCGTTTAAATCTATTCAACAATAACTACATTACAAACATTTCTATATCAGCTGATAATCAGTGAGTAGTGTGAAATAAAGTTACCTGTGATGACAACAAGAACGACAAGACAGGTGTTTATCGCGAGTATGATGAAGAGATTTTGCCAGAGTTTGACGTCTTTACATGTCTTATCATCACATGTCTGATTTTCTGCAAATGATACAGCTCCCTTAGTGTATGGTGTATCTACAAATACAGATTTTATGTAATGCATCGAAGTAAAAACAAAATAAGTAACAAACAACAAACCTCATGCTATGTATTTTAGGATACAGGATGAAATCTAAAATATTTCAATTGAATATTAAATTGCATAAATAAATCTTCTCTTAATAATAAACTCACCAGTTGAGTGATTCTTGATGTAAAGTCTGATTCCTCTGCTGATGTTCGGAGGTGAAGCAGTTTGAGTTTGAATACAATAATACACTCCTAATTCATTATTACTGATATTGTGTATAAATAAACTGCTGTTGTATTGCAGTGAGAAAGTCTTGTTGAAGGTTGTGTTACTGTATTCTGCTCTCTTGGATCGGCCTGAGAAAGAGAGTAATATAAACACTGGAGGTTCTGACGGCTTCATCAGGAACCAGTACACGTCTCTTACAGACACCTCACACTTTAGAGTCACATTCTGTCCCAAATCTACCGACTTCTCTGTGAAACTCTCTGCAGCTCCACAGCACACAAGGAGATCTGAAAACCACAACACACACAGATACACCATGGGAGTTTAGAATCACATAGACTTTTTTCATACAGAAACTAAACTTGACAACAAAGAATCATGTAAAGTTACTCACAGAAATACATTTTTATTATCTTCATTACGAATCCTGACCACCGTACACAAGCCCTAAACACTCAGAGACTGAACTGCTTCAGCCAGGAAACAATGTCGTTAACTACAGAAACTGTAGCATAAGGAAGTGTGAGCTAATCTCACTCTGACCACAAAGTGTTTGTTTTTTTACCCCTTACCTTCTCATATGTGTTTTCTAGCACACCAACAACCATTACCGTGAGATTTTTAAATAAAAATTCCAAACTGTAACTGAATTTATTCACACATTTGCTCAAAAACAAATATGTAACTTTCTAGAATTCTAAACCAAGCCAAAGAGTGCTTTTTGGGGATGGGCCAAAATTTCAGTAGCTATTTGGCAACACTGCCGATGATTAATGATAAGGTTAATAGTAATTATATAGTGCAGCCTCATAGTTCTTGGTGTCTTCGTTTAATCCTGAGCTTGTGTGCAAACTTACACACCCCTTCAATATAATATATATCTGCTACAATTTTAATTATATTTATAATTTGCAAAGATTGCACTCCGCTTCATTGTTCCCACGATTTATCATCGTAGATCTGCCATTCATTCATGTCGTGCAGACCCTTTACTTCTGCAGTCTCTAAGCTCGCACCGCGCCTCCTCTATAAAACCCAACAAAATCACTTCTTTTCGCCCCACAAAGCAACCAGCGCTTTTTCCAATGAGCGCTCTTTACTTAGAACCACCTCCCCAGCGCGGATCATTCAAATTCAAATTTTCAAATTCAAATTTTATTCGTCACATACACAAACATACACAGTACGAAATGTAGTGAAATGCATTATACGACTGCCATTGACCCTAAAAGAGAATTAAAGTTTACAAATAAGAAATAAATATAAATAAAAGAATACGATAGAAATTAAATAAATAAAATTTAATTAAACTAGGAAAAAATAGAACTAAAAATAAAAGTAGAAATGTGCTAGGAAAAATACAACTAAAAATAAAAAATAGAAATATGATGTGCATGAAAATAGAAATATACTGTACATAGAAATATGATGTGCATAAAAATAAAATATACTGTACAAATTGAAATATACTGTACTGGGTGTGCAAATGTGCGTAGAACAAAGTGTCTTTGTGCAGAGGTTATTAAAGTGACTTTGTGCACTGGTCCAGGATGTAAACGTAAACATGTAGTGTAGTTGTGAGGGTAGGTGTGCAAAGTTATTAAAGTGTCTTTGTGCAATGGTCCAGGATGTAAACGTACAACATGTAGTGTAGATATGAAGGAAGGTGAGCGTGTAATTGTCCATATTGTTTATGGATGTAAAAAGATTGATAAATTTAATCAATTATGAAAAGATTGTGTTAGTTCTGCATAGTGGTGTGGTTGTGGTTAAGAGACCTTATCGCCTGTATCAGTCAGGATTTAGGCCTCATCACAGTACAGAGACAGCACTCGTTAAAGTAGTAAATGACATCCTATTGGCCTCTGATCAGGGTTGTGTAACTATGCTTGTATTACTTGACCTCAGTGCAGCTTTTGACACCGTTGATCATACTATTCTTCTTCACAGATTAGAAAATGTAGTAGGAATTAAGGGTACAGCCCTCTCCTGGCTCAGATCCTATCTGACCCATCGTTATCAGTATGTAGACTTAAATGGTGATTATTCTGCATGTTCTCTAGTGGAGTTTGGCGTTCCGCAGGGTTCAGTTTTAGGTCCACTGCTTTTTTCCCTTTACATGCTTCCTCTGGGCAACATAATCCGTAAGCATGGTATTAGTTTTCATTGTTATGCTGACGATGCACAGTAATATGTCTCAGCAAAACCTGATGAGAAAAAACAGCTTACTAAAGTTGAGCAATGTGTGCAGGACATAAGAAATTGGATGCTAATTAACTTCCTTCTGCTAAATCCGGATAAGACAGAAGTTCTAGTCATAGGACCGCATACAGCTAGGAGTAAAATTTTAGATCACACCGTAACTTTAGATGGCCTTTCTGTTCCATCAAATGCAACAGTGAAAGACCTTGGTGTGATCATTGATTCCAGCCTTTCATTTGAAGCACATGTAGATAATATTACCAGGATAGCATTCTTTCACCTCAGAAATATTGCCAGGATAAGACATTTATTGTTGCTAAACGACGCAGAAAAACTAGTTCATGCTTTTATCACCTCTAGGTTGGACTATTGTAATGCCTTACTGTCTGGTTGTTCAGCTAGATGCATAAATAAGCTTCAGCTAGTCCAGAATGCAGCAGCGAGAGTCCTCACTAGAACCAGAAGATATGAGCACATCACCCCTATCTTATCTTCACTCCATTGGCTCCCTGTGAAATTTCGCATTGATTTTAAAATACTACTCTTGACATATAAAGCATTAAATGGTCTCGCGCCGCAGTACCTGAGCGAACTGCTAGTGTCTTACGATCCGCCACGCCTACTTCGATCAAAGGATGTAGGCTGCTTGTCAGTACCGCGTATTATGAAAAATACAGCTGGGGGCAGAGCTTTTTCTTACAAAGCCCCAAAATTATGGAATAGTCTTCCAAATAGTGTTCGGGACTCAGACACAGTCTCAGTGTTTAAGTCCAGGCTAAAAACCTATTTATTTAGCCAAGCATTTTTATAAATAGATTTGCCATAGGTAAAGGAGCAGATCTGGGGGTCTCATGGACGTAGAGTATTATGGTGAACTGGTATGTTTGGATGCTGTCTTCCTCACTCTCATTGATCACTCAGGTTTGCTGACGGTGAGGTGATTGTTTGCTTTACATGTCAGGAAGCCCTCATGTCTGTGTTTCCTTCTGGCTCTCCCTTTTAGTTATGCTGTCATAGTTAGTCCTGCTGGAGTCTCTGCTTGCACTCTACAGTTAATATACATTCACATTATACATTGTGTGACTGTGACCATACCTAACTGCCATCTCTCCTCTTCTTCTCTTCCCCCCCGTCTTTCTCTTTCTTCTCTCCTCCTGTCTCCCCCTTTCACTCTTTCTCTCTCTCTGTCGAGCTACACATGTCGTTCCTGAGCTGCCAGTGATCCAGACTCCCTCTGCCCTCCGGACCTGTCTGACCCATCCTGGTGCCCCGCTTCTGGCTGAAGATCTCGTCACATGGATGCCCCGTGTGTCTCTCCGGGATGCGTCTGGTGTCTGGGGATGGTTCTCTCTACCTAGAAGACGGTTCTGGCCTTGACTGGTGTTGGCAACTGTTTCTCTAGGGACTTGACAGTTCGATAGTTCATGACTGGAACTTCTTACAAGTCTACCTGGGTCTTCAATAACTACCTGGACTCGATATTAACATCAATTAACATCAGCTATTATAGCTGAACTGCCTCCCACCCTACACACTGTATAAATGCAAATCATTTACTGCTTTCTGTTTCACCCAAATGAGGATGGGTTCCCTGTTGAGTCTGGTTCCTCTCAAGGTTTCTTCCTATTACCATCTCAGGGAGTTTTTCCTTGCCACTGTTGCCCTCGGCTTGCTCACCAGGGACAAACTGACCATTTTGATTCATACAAATTCACATTTCATACAAACTTAAATAATTTTTTTGACTGTGTAAAGCTGCTTTGCGCCAATGAAAATTGCTAAAAGCGCTATACAAATAAAATTGAATTGAATTGAATCGCCTGCGGGAAGAAGCTCCTCCTTAGTCTCTCTGTGTTGGCCTTCAAGGAGCGGAATCGCTTCCCAGACCGCAACAGAGTAAACAGTCCGTTATTGGGGTGGCTGAGGTCCTTCACGATCTTCCTGGCCTTGGTCAAGCACCGCTTGCTGTAGATCGAGTGCAGGTCAGGGAGCTCGATGCGGATGATGCGTTCAGCTGATCGCACCACCCTCTGTAGAGCTCGTCTGTCCTGCATGGTGCTGTTCCCGAACCAGGTCGTGATATTTCCCGTCAGGATGCTCTCTATGGTGCAGGAGTAGAAATTTCTGAGCACCTTGGAGGGCAGTCTAAAGTCTCTCAAGTGTCTGAGGTGGTAGAGACGCTGCCGGGCCTTTTTTACCACGGTGTTGATGTGACAGGACCATGCCAGGTCCTGCGTGATGTGAACACCGAGGTATCGGAAGCTGTCCACTCTCTCCACTGGGCTCCTGTTGATGATGGGGGTCTGGTAGTTCCTCACCTGCTTTGTACTGAAGTCCACTATCAGCTCCTTTGTCTTACTGACGTTCAGGAGGAGATTGTTTCTCTGGCACCAGTTCTCCAGATTTCCAACCTCCTCCAGGTAGGCCGTCTCATCGTTGTTCGTGATCAGGCCCACCACAACAGTGTCGTCCGCAAACTTGATGATGATGGTGGAGCTGGTAGTGGCCACGCAGTCATGGGTGTACAGAGAGTACAGCAGGGGGCTCAGAACACAACCCTGGGGGGCTCCAGTGCTGAGAGTGAGGGAGGCTGAGACATGTCCGCCCATCCTTACTGCCTGTGGTCTGCCAGTCAGAAAATTGGAGATCCACTGACACATGGATGAGCTGAGTCCCAGGTGCTCCAGCTTGGTGGTAAGTGTGGAGGGAATTATGGTATTAAATGCAAAACTGTAGTCGATGAAGAGCATTTTCACATAATTCCCCCTCCGAGTGTCCAGGTGAGTGAGAGATGTATGGAGGAGATGAGAGATTGCATCGTCCGTGGAACGGTTTGGACGATAAGCGAACTGTAGTGGGTCGAGTGTGTCTGGTAGTGAAGAGATGATGAAGTCTCTGACCAGGCGTTCAAAGCACTTCATCACTACTGAGGTGAGGGCTACAGGG
Source organism: Clarias gariepinus (assembly GCF_024256425.1). Lineage (NCBI taxonomy): Eukaryota > Metazoa > Chordata > Actinopteri > Siluriformes > Clariidae > Clarias > Clarias gariepinus. The sequence goes on along the minus strand of NC_071102.1, from coordinate 45,111,461 downwards.
CGATAGTCATTGAGGGAAGCAGAATGAGGTTTCTTTGGGACAGGAACAATGATGGACTCTTTGAAGCATGTGGGGATCACCGACTGAGATAAAGAGATGTTGAATATCTCAGTGAACACAGGTGCTAGCTGGTCTGCGCAGGCTCTGAGAATACGGCCTGAGATGCTGTCTGGTCCTGCTGCTTTCCTGGTGTTCACTCTCTTGAAGGCTCTCCTCACGTCATGCTCGGTGATGATGAACGCGCTTCCGGTGCTGGCAGTGACTTCCTGTCTGCAGCCGTTAGCGCCGCTAGCATTAGCATCGCTAGCGTCTTTAGCTGCAGCCTCGAAGCGAGCATAGAAAGTGTTCAGCTCGTCTGCCAGAGACACGTCCGCGTTCGTCATACCGGATGTTGGTGCTTTATAATCCGTTATTGTCCTTAATCCCTGCCACAGGCTCCTAGAGTCACTCTGTTGGAGTTGTGACCCTAGTTTCCTCCCGTAGCGCTGCTTCGCCTGATGACACCATGACACCAAAGCGCTGCTTTGCCTGATGACGCTGCTTCGCTTCATGACACCATTCAGTTTGGTTCCTTGGTACAGTATATCCCAGATAGCATTACTCTGTTGGCCCAATGCCGGCAAACTTTTGGTCAGTGCTCCGACTCTCTCAATGATGCCATCACATCAGGAGATCCTATGAGGATTGCTTACCAATCTAGTACATAATAATATGAAATGAACTACCCAAATAGGCACTGCTGAATGGCCAACTGCAGTGCATACACTGGGCCAATATTGGGATTAGTGGTTGGCCCACTGTCATTTTGTCTATTGGCCCAACATTGGCTCACTGGTGAGGTCGAAGATAGGCTGGCCCAATGTTGGCCGGCCATTGGTTCAGTAGATAATAACAAGTTTGGCCCAATGTTGGCACAACGTTCCACCATTGTGTTTAGTAGATAATGACAAAGTTGGAAATTGGAAATTAAATTAGGCTCTTTTCATTATTGCCAATAATAAGAAAACACATTTATATTTCCCATTGGCTCAGGCTTTCTTTTATATTAGGTAGCTCTGCATCTTCCTCATCATCAATCACCTCGGTACTTTCACTTTTTCACTGTCAGCTTGGTCACTGTAGCTCAGCTGTTCTTTGTCATCATTTTTATCATCAACATTACAGCATCTTTGGAGAACTGTGACTCTAGTCTCTGTAAATATACTCAATAATTTAAGTGATGTACATTTAAATGTATTTCAAAATATGTTCTTCGAAATATTCCTTTACAACCAGCAAATCCTTATGTTTCTAACCTCACTGTGGCTCCATATGCTGCCGTATTTACTGGCAACAGGTAAATTAGCCTAGCATAATAGTGCATACAGATGTTACTCATGCGGTATTCTGGTTTTACCGCCACGCCTTACGGTGGAGACATTTGGGTTTGTGCGATAAAATCAAGTGAGACGTTGTAATTAAACAAATTCATAATCACAGTATTAAAATTACAGTACAAATGTAGAATTTAAATAAAATTAAATCTTACTTTTATTTAAGTACACGCACAATGACGACAAAACGTTATGATGTTGTAAAATAAGGAAAGCAAACAGGGATACAGCGTTATTCTGTATCGGTTTTTGTGAACTTCAGCGCGTCAGAAAATAAACCGAAACTTTGTGTATACTCGCTTCACAGACGTGAAAAATATATATTTACAGAAAGCAAAATGTCTGCTTTTATATAAACTAATGGAAAAAAATCAGCTTATGTAATTTGTATGAAATGTGGATTACTACAGCGCATCCACTTACAGCCGAAACGAAAGACATCAACTTATCAACGAATTATTAAAATGGACAGTCAGTTTCCTTGCTGTTTCCCCGATGCATTAATAATTCTTAGTCTAGTTCTGCCGGTGCGGTGTTTCCTATCCCCACCCCCGTTAAAACAGTGTATTCAGAGGCTCGCCCGCAAGAGGTAGTGCGCGCGCGGTCCACTACACAGGTAAAACATATTTGTATATTATGAATGAGATAGAAAGGCGGCTCACATCGGCGTGCGTTACGCACAGCGCCTCAGACAGCGCTTATTTAACGTGTATAAATGTGTGTCTGTTGTATTTCTGGGAAAGAGAAATCTCTTATGAATTTCTCATATCGGCGCGCATTTATCTGACTTCATCTGACCAAACTCGGCAAAGGGAAAGAGCGCACGCACGTGCCGCTGATTCACGCAAACATTTTACATACACTAAAAGCCTTTTTCATAACCACATTTCGGCCATTCACGCACATGCATTGTGCCATGTTGTTTGTACACACTTTTACTTTTCCCCTTTTAATCTCCCCTTTGATCAAAATGCTCCCGATATGAGCCGACATTAATATAGACAAACATTTTTTAATGTAATTAAACAAAGCATCTTTTTAATATCATTTTTTTTTTGTTTCTATTCTAAATTAAAGTGACAAAAACCCTACTCTACGGCTAATACACATATTTTACGATTTGGGACATTATTTAATTCAATTCAATATTTGTTACAAAAAACAGGATTTTTCTGTCTCTGTAAATCACACTGCTATACACTTAAACCGAGTGCACTGAATGCTGTCTGTCACTATTTTTAATCATTTATGTGCAGATCTCTATGGTAGTTAATGCCATAAGCATTGTGCAGTGTTTTATATAGACAGTTAGGTTTTCCAATAAAAACAGCGACGGCATGATTGTTTTATAAAGTAGACTATTATGGCGTCCTGCCACAATTCTGAGCGCGTGGTTTGACATTTTGAGAGCAGACAAAGCACTCTATGCGCGTGCAATGTCTCCACTGCGCGCTCAACAGCTCGATTCTGCTCGTGCAACGTTTATTTTCTGTGTGTGCTCGACTCTGCCTGTACGCTCGCTCAACATTGTCCAGTGTTACAAAACTGCCACAAAACCAGCCAATCACAGACATCCACACACAACTTCTGATTGGTTGTTTCTCCTCCAATCAAGTGGCACTACTATCGACCCTTTAACGGAAGCGTTGTAAATAAAGATTTATAAGTAAAGCGACCAAGTTGTTCGATTTGAATTTTAGTCGATGTAGTCTAACAATAAGCTATATGGATAATTAGATAAGTAAATAAAAACACACAATGGACAAACGAAACTGGTATATACTAATACTTCATTAAATAAAAAAAATTAATACTATAATATTTGTTTATATTATTTATAAATAAAAACAACTTTATTTACATTGCTTATCTTATATAATTTCTTTTAATTTGTATATAATTATATTTTATTTTAATTTCTTATCATTTTCTTTTAATTTTGTAAGGCTGCTTTGAGACAATGACCATTTTAAAAGCGCTATACAAATTATAGTATGCGTTATGCGGTCGATATTGGCAGCTGATAGAGAAGGAACAGCCAATCAGAAGTAGTGTGTGGATGTCTGTGATTGGCCGGTTTTGTGGCAGTTTTGTAACACTGGTCAAAGTTGAGCGCGCGTACAGGCAGAGTCGAGCGCGCACAGAATCGAGAAGTCGCGCGTGCACGGAGAACATGTTGAGCGAGCAGGAGAGACATTGCACGCGCAGAATCGAGTTGTTGAGCGCGCAGTGGAGACATTGCACGCGCAGAATCAAGCTGTTGAGCGCGCAGTGGAGACATTGCACGCGCATAGAGTGCATTGTCTGCTCTCAAAATGTCAAACCACGCGCTTAGAATTGTGACAGGAATATAATGCCATAGACTATAGGTTTATAGAGTGTGTATTAAGGGCTTCATTTTCACTAGAGGAAACAGCTGGTGTGATGAGGGTGAACACAGTGAAGATTTACCTGATTAATCCCTTATGAAATTTTATAAACTGTATTTATGAGAAAGGACTGCACAGCATAACAATTTATCGAAAAACACACACCTTGCCTTAATCCTCCCTCTGTGATGGCGAATTGAAGACCCGCTGAAAGATGGGGAGGAGCCGAAGTCTGCCGCCATTTTCATATCAAATTTAAAGGGGACGATGGGCGATCAGCAATTTGTGAGAAGTTTATGGAGAATTTTTAGGGGGCCTGAGTACAAATGTTAGGGGGGCTAAAGCCCCCTAAAAATGGCCTAGCGACGCCCATGATCAGCGATATTTTATAAGGAGAGTTAGAGCTTTACTTAATTTTATAACGTTTTGAGAAAATTTATTAGTTTGTTCATTCTGTTAGAATCTTCTATGAAATTATCTCTAAAATAATATTGTTTTACATATTACATATGTAATGACCCCTCCTGAGGATATAAAGCCTCATTATTGAATTTGAATAAATCAGATCTACCACAGCAGATAATAAACTATGCTATGTCATAACCGAAGCAAACACCACAATTATGCCTTGTTTCGATCAGTGTTGCTAGGCAACGGACCACGCGCCTAATCTGCGGGAACGTGGTTAACTTGGCCGTGGTGTATCATAAACCTGCGGAATGTTTCACTGCTTATGCTCATGTAATAAAAGCGAGGGAAATGTGAATATATTAACATGTACAGACATTTAGTTAAGGGGGGCGCTGCCCCTCTTGCCCCTGAATAGAGCCAGCCTGTTTAGTGACACACACACACACACACACACACACATATATATACAGTGGTGTGAAAAACTATTTGCCCCCTTCCTGATTTCTTATTCTTTTGCATGTTTGTCACACTTAAATGTTTCTGCTCATCAAAAACCGTTAACTATTAGTCAAAGATAACATAATTGAACACAAAATGCAGTTTTTAAATGAAGGTTTACGTTATTAAGGGGGAAAAAAAACTCCAAATCTACATGGCCCTGTGTGAAAAAGTGATTGCCCCCCTTGTTAAAAAATAACTTAACTGTGGTTTATCACACCTGAGTTCAATTTCTGTAGTCACCCCCAGGTCTGATTACTGTCACACCTGTTTCAATCAAGAAATCACTTAAATAGGAGCTACCTGACACAGAGAAGTAGACCAAAAGCACCTCAAAAGCTAGACATCATGCCAAGATCCAAAGAAATTCAGGAACAAATGAGAACAAAAGTAATTGAGATCTATCAGTCTGGTAAAGGTTATAAAGCCATTTCTAAAGCTTTGGGACTCCAGCGAACCACAGTGGGAGCCATTATCCACAAATGGCAAAAACATGGAACAGTGGTGAACCTTCCCAGGAGTGGCCGGCCGACCAAAATTACCCTAAGAGCGCAGAGACAACTCATCCGAGAGGCCACAAAAGACCCCAGGACAACATCTAAAGAACTGCAGGACTCACTTGCCTCAATTAAGGTCAGTGTTCACGACTCCACCATAAGAAAGAGACTGGGCAAAAACGGCCTGCATGGCAGATTTCCAAGGCGCAAACCACTTTTAAGCAAAAAGAACATTAAGGCTTGTCTCAATTTTGCTAAAAAACATCTCAATGATTGCCAAGACTTTTGGGAAAATACCTTGTGGACCGACGAGACAAAAGTTGAACTTTTTGGAAGGTTCGTGTCCCGTTACATCTGGTGTAAAAGTAACACAGCATTTCAGAAAAAGAACATCATACCAACAGTAAAATATGGTGGTGGTAGTGCTAAGGGTGGCCCAACCAGTTATTAGGTTCAGGGGGCAATTACTTTTTCACACAGGGCCATGTAGGTTTGGATTTTTTTTCTTCCTAAATAATAAAAACCATCATTTAAAAACTGCATTTTGTGTTTCCTTGTGTTATCTTTGACTAATAGTTAAATGTGTTTGATAATCAGAAACATTTTGTGTGACAAACATGCAAAAGAATAAGAAATCAGGAAGGGGGCAAATAGTTTTTCACACCACTGTATATAGCATGCGTCTTTATACATTTGGAATCTGCATCTACATTTTCTGTTGCATGTATAGAATTGGTTTCAGCTGAAACTCATGATCAATGGTGTTGGGGTACTTATGTAATGATAATTAGTTTCTGCCAAATCATTAAAACTAACAATAGACTATGAGAGGTGGTTGGAAGGTGTTACTCTGAATATAAACAAACAAAATACAGCTTTTTTTTTCAGAGGTAAACGAAAAGGTGAAGTTGTTCAGCTGTTTAATGTCACTATGTCAAACAGTGAAACAACATGGACTCATCGCTGTGCTTGTTGTAACTGAAAAAACGCTGCAACTGCTTCAAAGTCTTTCCACTCTGTGACCGCTGAAATCCGACACGACAGCACGTTAGGCTACGTCTTGACTCATTTGCATATCGACGGTGATTAGATGTTGACCGAGGGCTCAGGGATGGTGTGTGTGTGTGTGTGTGTGTGTGCGCGCGCCTACTTCTTGCAGTTTTATAAACATTCTAAATATAACAAACAAAATACAGCTTTCTTTTCTCAGAGGTAAACGAAAAAAAGTGAAGTTCTTCAGCTGTTTAGTGTCACTATGCAGATGTTACACTCAGTGTAGTTACCGAAAATCTTATTCAGTGGCCACACATCACTTCCACATTTCCCTCGCTTTTATTCCATGAGCATAAGCAGTGAAACAATTCGCAGGTTTATAATACACCGCGGCCAAGTGGACCACGTTCCTGCAGATTAGGCGCGTGGTCCGTTGCCTAGCAACACTGAACGAAACGTGGTGTTTGCTTCGGTTATGACATAGCATAGTTTATTATCTGCTGTGGTAGATCTGATTTATTAAAATTTAATATTGTTTTTCAAATTTAATATTGTTTTTATTGTTTAAACAAACTAATAAATTTTCTCCATACGATATAAAATTAAGTAGAGCTTTCCTTTTTGTTATAGTACGAAGCCCCTAGATGGACAAATGAGGAGAAAAAAACGCAAAACTTGCAAAACATGACTTGTTTTTTTTCTGCCGATTTTTCCCTCTTCGTCCCCTTAGAGACTCTGTAGTAGGTTTTCTCAGCTGAATATGATAAAAAGATACAGCTGATTATCAAGGCGGGAATGAATGGCACATTGTCCAAGTGCAAGTTGATCTTGGAACTAAACTATTTGCTTTGGGTGAAAGCGCCATCTATAAATCATTGTGTGTCAGCAGCAGCTTCCCATTTAAAACAATAGGCAGTCAAATGACCGCTGAACCGCGTTATAAGTAGGTGACACTGGCGCGGCGCTTCTAGTGTTAAAGTCTCCAGCGATGAACACTTTGTCTACAGAAACGACCAGGTGAAACAATGACAACAAAGAAAATGGAGAATTCAATTCAATTCAATTCTATTTTATTTATATAGCGCTTTTAACAATGGTCATTGTCTCAAAGCAGCTTCACAAAGATGAAAGAAATTCAATAAAAAAAAATTAAAAAAAATAAATAAAAATAAATAAATAAAATAATAATAAAATAATAAAATATTAATAATAATAATAAATTGTGTGTGTGTGAGAAAGATGTGTCTAGATGATAACGAGATGAATGAATTAAATTTCTCTGATGAGCAAGCCAAGGGTGACGGCGACAGTGGCAAGGAAAAACTCCCTGAGATGGCAATAGGAAGAAACCTTGAGAGGAACCAGACTCAACAGGGAACCCATCCTCATTTGGGTGATAACAGATAGAGATGATATAACACCATGTGTGTTATGCCGCTGAAAGTACAATATAACAGAAATTCTTTAAATTAACATGAAGTCCAGTTCAGCATAGGGATGAGTCAGTAGGTGCAGAGGGCATATGGGGTCTGGCTCACTGGGAGCACAGGAGCAGGATGTGTAGCTCCAATCATAATAAGGCAGAATTCAGCTGGAGCTGGTCCTTCTCTGGATGCCTCAGGATCCTCACAGGGTTGGCCTTTATCTACTGAAGCTGGTACAATTTCCAGATGCCTCGGGATGGGTAGAAAAGTACAGAACAGATGGAGAGAATTAGCGTAGTTGCCATTCAGAATAGATGTACTGAAGTATGAAGTTATGGGATGAATTACGTGTATGCCAGATTAAAGAGATGCGTCTTGAGTCTACTTTTAAACTGGGAAACTGTGTCTGAGCCCCGAACACTGTCTGGAAGGCTATTCCAAAGTTTTGGAGCTAAATATGAAAAAGCCCTACCCCCTTTTGTAGATTTTGAAATTCTGGGAACTACTAGAAGTCCAGAGTTTTGTGATCTTAAGGAGCGTGGCGGATTATAGCGTTTTAGAAGACTGGTTAGGTATGTGGGAGCTAAACCATTTAAAGCCTTGTATGTAAGTAATACTATTTTATAATTAATTCTAAACTGAACAGGTAGCCAGTGCAGGGATGATAATATTGGGGTTATATGATCATATTTTCTGGATCTGGTGAGAACCCTGGCGGCTGCATTTTGGACTAACTGAAGCTTGTTTATTGAGGATGCAGGACAACCACCTAGTAATGCATTACAATAGTCCAGTCTGGAGGTCATGAATGCATGAACTAGCTTTTCTGCATCAGATACGGATAAGATGCTCCTAAGTTTGGCGATATTTTTAAGATGGAAAAAGGCTGTTTTTGTGATATTGGAAATATGATTTTCAAAGGACAAGTTACTGTCTAATATTACGCCCAGGTCTTTTACTGTTGAGCTAGTAGTAACAGTACATCCTTCTAAACGCAGGCTGAATTGTGAAAGCTGTTGTGTGCTGGTTTTTGGGCCGATGAGTAATATCTCTGTCTTGTCTGAGTTTAGTAAAAGGAAGTTATTGGTCATCCAATCTTTTATGTCCTGGACACACTCTGTTACTCTAGACAATTTAGGTATTTCGTCTGGTTTTGTTGAGATATATAATTGGGTATCATCAGCATAACAATGGAAACTAATCCCATGTCTTCTAATGATGTTACCCAGGGGAAGCATGTATATTGAGAACAGCAGAGGTCCTAAAACTGACCCTTGTGGGACCCCATATTTCACTGGCATTACACCAGACAGTTCTCCATTTAGGTCTACAAAATGGTATCGATCAGACAGGTATGATCTAAACCATTTTAATGCCTGTCCCTGAATACCTATGTGATTTTGTAAGCGATCTATGAGAATGTTATGATCTATAGTGTCGAATGCAGCACTAAGATCAAGCAAGACTAGAATTGAGGTGCAGCCTTGGTCCGAAGCTAAAAACAAGTCGTTTGCAATCTTAACTAGTGCAGTTTCTGTACTATGATGGGGCCTGAAACCTGATTGAAATTCTTCAAGGAGAATTCTCATAAAGAAGACAAGAAGTTATTTAAGCAGAGCCTATGGTTGCAGACTTTAAAAGTAGATAGCCAGCTCTCTTCACTGTGAAAGAGGTGCATATCTTATCACATCAGATTTACTGTATATATGCCACATAATGTACATACAAACACAGACTGAAACACATTTAACCCACTGCGCAATTTGACGTCGTAGTGACGTCTTTTCCATGTCATTTTTGGACGTCCAATTTCTGTCCATTGATGGGGTTGTTTTGTAACGCCAGGCGACGTCTTTTTTTCGGCGTCTACCGCACGTCTAATGTTGACGTCGGTGGAACGTCTTTTCCATGTCATTTTTGGACATCCAATTACAGTCTTTTGTAAGATAGGAATAAGGTGGATAGACTGCCATGATTTGTTTATATAAAATCTAATTTACATAAGTTTTTATATATATATATATATATATGTATATATATATATGTATATGTATATGTGTATATATATATATATATATATGTATATATATGTGTATATATATATATATATATATATATATATATGTATATATATATATGTATATATGTATATATATATATATATATATATATATATATATATGTATATATATATATATATATATATATATATGTATATATATATATATATATATATATATATATATGTATATATATGTATATATGTATATATGTATGTATATATATATATATGTATATATGTATATACATATGTATATATGTATATATATATGTATATATATATATATATATGTATATATATATGTATATATATGTATATATATATATATATATATGTATATATATATATGTATGTATATATGTATGTATGTATGTATATATGTATGTATATATGTATGTATATGTATTTGTTTTAATATTGCAGCGGTTTTCCGCCGGAAGAATCTTCGAGAACGAGTGAGCTTGCTTACTGCCCAATGCTAATTGCTAGGAATACTTTATTTACACACAGCACTCTATAGCATGAGCAACACATTCAGCCGGAACGTACACCTAATTCAGCCTAAACATGAACCAGGGACATTCAACAGTTCACACACACCCTTATACACAAACATGGCCGAAGGCACTAGCCCAAACAAACTTCCCGAACATGGTGAACACACAGAAACCCTCCCGCAATGCATGATGGTCGTCAGCCGCCGCCCCGCCTACGCCACAATGCAATATAAAATAAAAATTTAAATGACTTGATTATAGGCTACTTTAAATAAAATAAAAACTGTTACGGAAACAGGAAAATATATATATATATATATATATATATATATATATATATATATATATATATATATATACACAGATTTGGCCTTTAAAAATGCAAGTTTTCGGAAAAGGGATCCCACGACTTGCCGCGACTTCGTGCGGCAAGCTGTGAAAATGCCCTTCATTACCTGTAGGGGGCAGTCGTGTTTAAGTTTAAAGTATTGTGTGTCTACTGAAGCCAAGTAGGGATAACTGCATAACTGGCTGGAGCAATAAGACCGAAGGGTAGAGGGCATGTCAAAAGAAACTGGTGGGTGAATGGAGCTTTTGCGTTGGCCAATCAACGTACCGAAAGGTAGGGGGCGTGTCGAAAGGTAGGGCGTGCCGAAAGGTAGGGGCGTGCCGAAAGGTTTCTTATTGGTGAAAGGAGCTTCTGCGTTGGCCAATCAGCGGTAATCTTATTTATATGTAAGTACCTTTATTTTAACGTGGAAGAACATGGCGGCGGTAAGGCTTGGTGTGGTTAGTCAATATAAATAATAATTTTCTTTATTTTCGTCATTTAATTGTTCCTTTAATTGTTGTCGACAGACACATATTATTGTGAGACAAAAAACAGACAGGTTTTCACTCGAAGTAAGGGTTGGCAGTTTGTATCGGTGTCTGTTTTGCGCTACAGATGTTTTTAGGCCTCGTTAATGTTTTAGGTCTCGTCATTTTATTCTGACCGAGAGTTTGAAGGATTATGGGTTTAATACAGTTGAGGCTAGAAGGAATACAGCTCGAGCTCTATTGCGCATGCGCACATCAATCTAATGTTTTTTTTCTCTCTCACTGTACAACAATAAAATTTTGTATTTTTTTGTATTACAGAAAAATGATCCAATAGGTATAACAATTCATTTTATTGTTAGTTTCAGGTGTTATGCGCTAAAATGCCCCCCTGCCATGGATTGCCCCCATACATAATCGCTATTAAATATTATAGTAGAACATAAATTCATAGGTTTATTATTATCAAATATGATATTAATGTTATAATAAACCCTAGTTACGTGAAAGCCGTCAAGACCATGAATACAAATTCTTGTATAATATTGTAGCGTTTTTTTTACTGCTACAAAGGGACTTGGAGAGACGAGTGAGCTTCCTTGCTGCCCAATGCAAATGGCTGGGAGTACTTTATTCATCACGGCACAAAACAGCATAAACCACACAGTCAAACAGTCACTAAACACAGAACAACAGGACACACTTCTGACTCACACACACACCCTGGCCGAAGCCACTAACCCGAACACCTTTCCTCGACAGGGTGAACACCTAACAACCACTCCCGCAAAGCATGATGGTTACTAGTCCAAACCCCACCCACTCCACCCGAGCTGTGACCGTCCCCAGTCACGATGGCGAACTCAGTCCTGGAAGCGTGACGGTGGTCGGCGCTGGCGTTGTGAACGCCGGAGTCTTTTTGCGGGGTAAGGGGGGCCGCTACCCTCTCTCTGAGGCGGAACGGCCTCCACAGAGTTCGAGGTCTCGCTGGCGTTGGGCTGGTAGGGCGCAAGACGGTCCCGGTGGAGCACGACCACTCGCGACCGCCCCGTCAACCTCACCCGGTAGACTACCTCAGAGAGCTGGGCGATTACCGTACAGGGGCCCACCCAGTGAGACATGAGCCTAGGCGAGAGCCCCCTTTTCCTTCCGGGAGAATACACCCAAACCTGCTCCCCAGTAGCAAAGTCTCGCCCTCGGCTGTGAGTGTCATACACGCGGCGCTGTTTAACACCGGCGTCCGCCAAGTGTCTACGCGCCAATCATGGACACGGAACAGTTTGTCTTTTAACGAACAAAAATAATACAACCCCGGCTTCATGGGTAAATCCACTTGTGGAGGGGGGCCGAACACAAGGTCCACAGGCGTGCGCAACTCGCGCCCGAACATTAACGCAGCTGGCGTCAGCTGAGAAGACTCCTGCACTGCTGTGCGATATGCCCACAGCACGAGAGGCAAATGTTCGTCCCAATCCTTCTGCCGGTCGCTGGTCAGCACGGCGAGTTGGGTGGTGAGCGTCCGATTGAACCGCTCCACGAGGCCGTCAGAGTCCGCAGCACCAGCAGCTGAAAAGATTCGCCAGCGCCGCACGGCCGTTCTCAGTGGCGGTAGAGTAAGCCCCCCCGCAACGCGAGTCGATTAAACTGCGAGTGGAGGGCTTTTTCCTCTTGTCCCAGGTGAGCAACCGCAGCATAATCCCGTCTCTGGCCCGTGTTAACCCAACCTAGTACCCGCTGCAGCGCCGGATCCTTTTCCTGCTCGGCAATGAGCTGATCACAGTCCATCTGCGGCACAGGCGGAACGACTACAGGTGATGATTTAGGCGACGCAGTAACTCGGCTGCACGCCGGCTCGGTCGGCTGATGATTGACGGAGGCTCCGGAGGACTGTGCAGGGAAAATGTTCTGATTCACGGGGGTCAGAGAGTGTTCGATGTCGCGGCCACCCACGCGTTCTTCAACCCGTTCGCAGTGCCGACAACGCTCTTTGCTACACGGCCGGCGGGATAAAGCATCGGTTTTCCAGCTCGGTGCTGAACGGTAAAATTATAATCCTGCAACCGCTCGAGCCAGCGCGCTAACTGCCCCTCGGGCTCTTTAAAACTAAGCAGCCACACCAGCGAAGCGTGATCGGTCCGCAGCGAGAAGGATTGCCCATATAAATACGGCCTAAAATGTTTAAGGGCCGTGACGACCCTAACAGCTCGCACCGCGTGACGCAGTAATTTTTCTCCGGTCCAGACAACGCGCGGCTGAAGTAGGCGATAGCACGCTCTTTATCCCCGGAAACCTGAGACAGGACAGCCCCTAGCCCTACATTGCTTGCGTCCATGTCGAGGATAAACATACGAGACGCGTCAGGATATCCGAGAATGGGCGACGTGACCAGAGCTTCCCGTAACCGAGTAAAAGCGCGCGCGTGCACCCTGTCCCATCGAAACGGCTGATTCTTTTTCGTGAGCCCGTGCAGCGGACTAGCGATCGTGGCAAAAGCCTTCACGAACCGACGATAGTACGAGGCTAACCCGAGGAAGGTGCGTAGCTGCGAAACGTTTAACGGTTCAGGCCAATTCTGTACCGCAGCAATTTTGGCTGGATCGGTGGCAATCCCTTAAGCGCTAATCAAGTGTCCCAGAAACACGGTCTCTTGCCGCAACAGCTGGCACTTTTTCGGGTTGAGCCGCAAATTCGCCCGTCGGATAGCCAAAAATACCTCCCGTAGGTTAGCTAGCGCGACCTCAAACTCCCTGCCGTGCACCAGTAAATCGTCCAGGTAGACGACACAACGATTGCGAGGAATGTCGGCCAACACTTTCTCCATCAACCGTTTGAACGTAGCTGGAGGGTTACATAGGCCGAACGGCATGCGCCGGAATTGCCATAGCCCTTGCCTGATCGAGAACGCGGTTTTAGGTCGCGCCTCCGGGGCGAGCTCTACTTGCCAGTACCCGCTACGCAGATCTAACGAGCTAAACCACGCTGAGCCCGCAACGTGTTCCAGCGCATCATCTATTCGCGGCAACGGATAAGAATCTTTGCGCGTTACCTCGTTCAACCGCCGGTAATCGACACAAAACCGCCACGATTCGTCCTTTTTACGCACCAACACAACCGGTGAAGACCACGGCCCGGACGCTGGCTCTATGACGCCCGAGTCGGCCATCTCACGCAGCTTCTGCTCGGCGATAGCTCATTTAGCTAAGGGAAGGCGTCTCGGATGTAATCGAACAGGAGCTGCGTTACCCGTATCAATCGTGTGCTGCACTAGAATGGTATGTGTGCACTCGCGCTCATCTACCGCGTTTTTCACTGCTCCAAAGGGACTTGGAGAGACGAGTGAGCTTCCTTGCTGCCCAATGCAAATGGCTGGGAGTACTTTATTCATCACGGCACAAAACAGCATAAACCACACAGTCAAACAGTCACTAAACACAGAACAACAGGACACACTTCTGACTCACACACACACCCTGGCCAAAGCCACTAACCCGAACATCTTTCCTCGACAGAGTGAACACCTAATTATCTTTTGAAATACATACATAAATTAAAAAATCACAATACTGAAAAAATGTCTAATTTTGCTGTCAAACTGTTTATAAGCCTCCTGCCTCTCTGTATGACTGGTGCTACTGGACATTGAAAATATTGTATTTTTATATGTTGTTTGACTTATTATTCTTTCCTTTGTTTTACAAATATGACCCAATATATGTTCGGTAAAACTTTGTTTTATGTTTTTGTATTGTGTTATATTTTTATACTAGTAAGTAGTTTTAAAAAAATATCTCCACTTTATTGAGCCAGTGTATTATGATTGGGGATGTGGTGGGCTGCTGGATCCAGCCTCACTGTCCCTGACCTGTTATAGGCAGAATCTGTTCATTTGAAGCATTTCACAGCATTTACCTCTAAAGCTTTTTTCTTATTTTTGCGTAACCTTTTCTTCTTCCTCCTTTTTATTCATGGAAATTATTATTAATTTGCTCAAAAAATTCGTTGCATCAAGAAAGGATCAATATCTAAAAATTTTAAGATGCCCACGTGTGTAAACAAGGAATACAAAAGTGTATAATCTTTAATAAAGTTGGCCTAATACAATATTGTTTCCAATGCTGAAGCAAACATGATTTTGTTTTAGTCTATTCATTGAATACAACGCGACAGCGCGTTCCGAGGTGAAGCGCACCCACAGTTACTGTAATCCCCCATCTCACCTTTACGACAGGTGTGAAGTCATCAAACCGGTTTCGCTGCTGGGGGAATTCACGGAATTGGGGGTTTTAAAACAAATTAACAAGACCGAGCAGACGTCAGACAGGGGGTTTAGTTGGTTAGAGAAGTGCCGCTGACGGGGGGCGGGAGGGAGTCTCGCCCGCGGAGCAATTCAGTGTAGAACCGCCACTGCCTATTTTCCACCACATCACGTACTTCCCTGATCTCCATCTCCGCGCTTTGCTTTTATAATGTGGAGCAAGCCCGAGATCATATTAACGTAGCATTCATCATTCAAAGTTATTCATATCAGTGTATAGTTAGTGTGATTTGAAAAGTGCTATAACTCCACCTGCCACAGTTTCAGCCCAGTGGAACAGTCTGACTACATGTGAAGTGCCATGAAAAATTCCTATTTTTTTTCTTTGCATATTTGTCACACTTGTATAGGTGGAATTTTACCTAAACACTTTAGGTGAGAACGTATAGGTTAATATGTATAGGTGAGAACAGCTGATTCACACTTGGGGAGAGTGAATAATTTGCATTTGAATGTTGTCTGGCATTGTAAGCACACGCAGTGACACTAAAAGAACAATAGGATTAATAGGAATAGGAGGCACTAAAGAGGAGGATTTTAATTTAGACTATAAAAAAAATTAACCTGCGTCTATTTTTAGGCGTGCCAGCTGCCACTTTTTACTTAGAAGTTTTCAATACAAATCTTATAATGCCCACATGACATGCTGGTGAGCTATCCATGCCAATGATCTCGGGCTTGCACCCCGCGCTATAAAATACGAGTACGACGGCCTAACTAGTGAGCGAGGAGCGATATTGTTTTGTGCGCACGCCGTGACAGGCTGAAAAAAAACTATTGTCCTCAAAAATGTAAGGGATGAGGACTCTGATTAATGTGCAAAAACTATATAATAAAACTATATAAGACTACATGCCTTTATAAGACTCAACTTTTATTTAAGCGCACTCACAATAACGAAAAAACGTTGCGATTTTATAAATGTTTGAAAGCAAATAAGCTGCGCTGTTCTGTATTGTTTTTGGTGAACTTGAGCGCGTCAGAAAATGAACGCAAACGTTTTTTAAAATGGTCAGAGTCAGTCTGCTTGCTGTTTTCCCGACGCGTTTATAATCATAAGTCTACTTCTGTTTCCTGGAAAACTTTATGCATGCGGCTGGGCGCTGATTAAAACTATGGAGTAAATTAAAGAGGAAAATCACGATGCCGAATCGAAGTCCTGAGCCCAAACCTCATTTAAATTAAATTAACAAATATTATAGGTAAAAAAAACAATAGCCCACGTTTAGAAAACGTTTATGAATTCTTTCCGACATGAGTTGGCCCGGTGTTATGCGCAGAGCGCCGGGAGATTTCCTGAAGCTCCGAAATCACTGGGGCATTTTTTCTAAATAGATGCTATCTTTAATAACTGATGGAGGTTTTGAGTTGTAAACACGCATTTTTAAGGGGTTTAAAACGAATTAATAAGTCCGAGCAGACCTACATGAAAGGTGAGAAGTGAGTAACTGAGCGCGCTGTCGCGGTGTATATACTGTACAATTCAATTCAATTCAATTTTATTTGTATGGCGCTTTTAGCAATTTTTCATTGCCGCAAAGCAGCTTTACACAGACAAAAGAATTATTTAAGTTTGTATGAAATGTGAATTTGTATGAATCAAAATGGTCAGTTTGTCCCTGGTGAGCAAGCCGAGGGCGACAGTGGCAAGGAAAAACTCCCCGAGATGGTAATAGGAAGAAACCTTGAGAGGAACCAGACTCAACAGGGAACCGATCCTCATTTGGGTGAAACAGAAAGCAGTAAATGATCTGCATTTATACAGTGTGTAGGGTGGAAGGCAGTTCAGCTATAATAGCTAATGTTAATTGATGTTAATATGGAGTCCAGGTGGTTATTGAAGACCCAGGTAGACTTGTAAGAAGTTCCAGTCATGAACTATCGAACTGTCAAGTCCCCAGAGAAACAGTTGTCAACACCAGTCAAGGCCAGAACCATTTTCTAGGTAGAGAGAATCATTCCCAGACACCAGACGCATCCCAGAGAGACACATGTGACGAGATCTTTAGCCAGAAGCGGGGCACCAGGATGGGTCAGACAGGTCCGGAGGGCAGAGGGAGTCTGGATCACTGGCAGCTCAGGAACGACATGTGTAGCTCGACAGAGAGAGAGAGAAAAAGTGAAAGGGAGAGACAGGAGGAGAGAGTAAAGAGAAAGGGGGGGGAAGAGAAGAAGAAGAGAGATGGCAGTTAGGTATGGTCACAGTCACACAATGTATAATGTGAATGTATATTAACTGTAGTGTGCAAGCAGAGACTCCGGCAGGACTAACTATGACAGCATAACTAAAAGGGAGAGCCAGAAGGAAACACAAACATGAGGGCTTCCTGACATGTAAAGCAAACAATCACCTCACCGTCAGCAAACCTGAGTGATCAATGAGAGTGAGGAAGACAGCATCCAAACATACCAGTTCACCATAATACTCTACGTCCATGAGTCCCCCAGATCTGCTCCTTTACCTATGGCAAATCTATTTATAAAAATGCTTGGCTAAATAAATAGGTTTTTAGCCTGGACTTAAACACTGAGACTGTGTCTGAGTCCCGAACACTATTTGGAAGACTATTCCATAATTTTGGGGCTTTGTAAGAAAAAGCTCTGCCCCCTGCTGTATTTTTCATAATACGCGGTACTGACAAGCAGCCTGCATCCTTTGATCGAAGTAGGCGTGGCGGATCGTAAGACACTAGCAGTTTGCTCAGGTACTGTGGCGCGAGACCATTTAATGCTTTATATGTCAAGAGTAGTATTTTAAAATCAATGCGAAATTTCACAGGGAGCCAATGGAGTGAAGATAAGATAGGGGTGATGTGCTCATATCTTCTGGTTCTAGTGAGGACTCTCGCTGCTGCATTCTGGACTAGCTGAAGCTTATTTATGCATCTAGCTGAACAACCAGACAGTAAGGCATTACAATAGTCCAACCTAGAGGTGATAAAAGCATGAACTAGTTTTTCTGCATCGTTTAGCGACAATAAATTTCTTATCCTGGCAATATTTCTGAGGTGAAAGAATGCTATCCTGGTAATATTATCTACATGTGCTTCAAATGAAAGGCTGGAATCAATAATCACACCAAGGTCTTTCACTGTTGCATTTGATGGAACAGAAAGGCCATCTAAAGTTACGGTGTGATCTAAAATTTTACTCCTAGCTGTATGCGGTCCTATGACTAGAACTTCTGTCTTATCCGGATTTAGCAGAAGGAAGTTAATTAGCATCCAATTTTTTATGTCCTGCACACATTGCTCAATTTTAGTAAGCTGTTTTTTCTCATCAGGTTTTGCTGAGACATATAACTGTGTATCGTCAGCATAACAATGAAAACTAATACCATGCTTACGGATTATGTTGCCCAGAGGAAGCATGTAAAGGGAAAAAAGCAGTGGACCTAAAACTGAACCCTGCGGAACGCCAAACTCCACTAGAGAGCATGCAGAATAATCACCATTTAAGGCTACATACTGATAACGATGGGTCAGATAGGATCTGAGCCAGGAGAGGGCTGTACCCTTAATTCCTACTACATTTTCTAATCTGTGAAGAAGAATAGCGTGATCAACGGTGTCAAAAGCTGCACTGAGGTCAAGTAATACAAGCATAGTTACACAACCCTGATCAGAGGCCAATAGAATGTCATTTACTACTTTAACGAGCGTTGTCTCTGTACTGTGATGAGGCCTAAATCCTGACTGATACAGTTCATGTATGCCATTTCTATGTAGATATGAGCATAGCTGCTCCGCTACTATCTTTTCCAGAATCTTAGAGATAAAGGGGAGGTTTGATATTGGCCTGTAACTGGACAGCTGACAGGGGTCAAGGTCAGGTGTCTTAATTATTGGTTTGATAACTGCTAATTTAAAAGATTTTGGAACATAACCAATGCTGAGTGAGGAATTAATTATTCTCAACAGGGGTTCTGTTATTGCTGGTACTATCTGTTTAAGAAAATGTGTCGTTACAGGATCTAATATACAGGTTGATGAATTTGCAGAAGAGATGAGTGAAATTAGTTCATTCTCTTCAAGGGGAGTAAAGTGTTCTAGGTTCTGATCTGACATGGCTAGATTAACATCTGCATCAATTACATTGTTCGGTTTCAAAACCTCAATTTTATGCCTAATATTTACAATTTTATTATTGAAAAAGTTCATGAAGTCCTCACTATTGCATGATGTTGTTGTGGAGATTTCTGCAGTGGTCTTATCTCTGGTTAATTTGGCTACAGCATTAAATAAGAATCTAGGATTATTTTTTGTTATTTTCTATAAGAGTGGAGAGATATGTTGATCTAGCTACACTAAGAGCTTTTCTATAGTTCAGGATGCTCTCCTTCCATGCTATTTGAAATACTAGTAATTTAGTTTGACGCCATTTACGTTCTAATTTCCGAGCGGTCTGTTTTACAGTGCGCGTGTGATCGTTATACCAGGGAGCAAGTTTCTTATCTCTAATAATTTTTCTTTTAACTGGAGCTACATTATCTAAGGTATAGCAAAATGTCGACTCTAAATATTCAGTCGCCTGATCGAGTTCTGTGGGGTCAGACGGTGATCTAATCGAAGTTGGGAACTCTGGGAGATTACTGATAAAACTCTGTTTGGTAGTTGATGTGAATGTACGTTTCATACGGTAGCGCGGCGCTGTGCGTACATTATTACTGTGACACACTTGAATTGAGACAAGATAGTGATCTGAGATAACTTCAGATAGTGGAATTGTGAATAAATTTCTTTTACTTAATCCGAATAATATTATTAAATCTAAAGTGTGACCTGCTTTATGAGTGGGTCCTACTACACACTGATTTACTCCTACCGAGTCCAGTATGGACATAAATGCTGTTCCCAGAGGGTCTTTTGGGTTTTCAAAATGAATATTAAAATCTCCAGCAATTAACACTTTGTCTACAGAAACGACTAGGTTTGAAAGGAAATCTGCAAATTCACTAAGAAATTCAGAGTACGGCCCTGGAGGTCTGTAAATGACAATTAGCGGGATCAACTGAGCTGACTTAATATAGTTAAATACACTTATGTTACTATAAAGAATTTCAAATGAATTAAATTTGTGTCCGTGTTTTTGTACAATAGTCAAATTATCATTGTGAATAACTGCAACGCCTCCTCCTCTACCAGTTAACCGAGGCTGGTGTATGTAGCTGTATCCAGGAGGACTAGCTTCATTTAGAGCTACATACTCGTCCTGTTTAATCCAGGTTTCTGTTAAACAGAGTATATCAAATTCCTGATCTGTGATAATTTCATTAACTATAACTGCTTTAGATGCGAGAGATCTAATATTTAACAGTCCTAGCTTCAGATTAGAGGTGCCGGCTGCGCATTCAGTCTGATCCAAGTTTGTGGTCTTTATGTTAATTAAATTACTAAAACAGACTTTCTGAGTCTTTCTAAATTTGTTTTTAGCTCGGGGAACAGACACAGTCTCAATAGAGTGAACCGCCCTAACAGGCCAGCTTTGCTCTCAAAGGTCTTCCAATTATCAATGAAGCCCACGTTGTTTTCGGAGCACCACCTGGACATCCAGCGGTTCAGCGACCATAACCTGCTGTAACTTATGTCACCACGTCTCATTGGGATGGGACCAGAGCATACTACTCCATCGGACATCGCCTTCGCTAATTTAAACACCTCTATAAAGTTACTCTTACTAACCTCTGACTGACGAAGGTGTATATCGTTAGCTCCAGCATGTACTACTATTTTTGAGAACCTGTGCTGTCCTAGAGCCCTAAGATTACCTGCTATGTCCGGTGCTCTGGCTCTACAACACACGTTTATCAACCTTTTGATGAAAAAGCTGCCTTTTGTAAAGTGAAAGTACTTTACAAAAGACAAACAGCTTCATTTCAGTCATGAATTCACAATCACATCGCATTCCAGCTATTATTTCCAGCCCTGGGTAATAATGGATTAAATAATTATTAAATGCTGGACACAAACAGCAAATATGATGATTATTATAAAAAGCCAGAAGAACTTCGTGTTCATAAAATAATATTTACTTACTATGATAATATATATATTGTTTATTCATGTCTTCTGATGATGTCGACACATTTTTACGTTTTAAATAAGATATGTTGGCATATTCACGAATCAGGACATTCGCATAGTTAAGACTATCAGATAGCCTACTATCAGGAAATTAAATTAATTTTAACACCATTTAAACCAAGGCATTGCCATGTCTTTCACTGTTTTGTCCCTCTTAAAACATTACAAAAAATATATAAGAAACTTATTATGAATTTTAAAGCACGAATTTGGGCATCTTATTTCATCATTATGAAAATAATATAAAGCACATAAACACACGTTCATCATGACAGATCTGTTGTAAAACAAAATAAAATTCATGTTTGCTTCAGCATTGGAAACAATATTGTTTTAGGCTAAGTAATTATACACAGTTCTTCGTTGTACAGTACTTGGTCAGGCTTTTAGATAAAGTCCTTCCATGCGCCATCTGGCGGATATTCAGTGAAGCACAACACATTAATTTAATGTGCTAAATTGCGGCATCCCGCAGGAAAACACGCGCAGTCTTAATGGCCACATCTGTATATATATATATATATATATATATATATATATATATGGTCTACCAAATAAATAAATAGTCATACAGATAATAAACCTTGTTTGTTTATAAATAATCTGTATTCATATGTATAATCATATGTTGATAGGCACTATTTTGTAAAACACATTTACTGCCACTGACATAGACGTCCAAAAAAATAATAAGCCAGATTAGGTCAAATGTTGAGCGTCAAAATGACGTCCAAGTTGGGTCATGGTTGGACGTCCAAATAGTGGACCTAGTTTAGACGTCAAAATGACGTCCAAAAAAAAAAAGACAGATTAGGTCGTCAAAATGACGTCCAAGTTGGGTCATGGTTGGACGTCCAAATAGTGGACCTAGTTTGGACGTCAAAATGACAAAAAAAAAAAGCCAGATTAGGTTGTCAAAATGACGTCAAAATGACGTCCAAGTTGGGTCATAGTTGGACGTTCAAATAGTGGACCTAGTTTGGACGTCGAATAGATGTCCAGAACTGGTCATGGACCAACGGACCCAATATAGACGTGATCTGCACGTCTATCCGACGTCCAATGTTTAGTGGGAAGAAAACAAAAACATAATGTAAGTTAAAAGTCAGCTTTTAATAGAAAAATGGCTCAATGCTTGTGGCATCTGTGGCATTTTGCTGTGAGACAAAACTGCACATTCCAGGGTGGCCTTTTATTGTGGGCAGTATAAGGTACACCTGTGCACTACTCATGATGTCAGATCAGCATCTTGATGTGGCACACCTGTGAGGTGGGATGGATTATCTCAGCAAAGCAGAAGTGCTCACTATCACACATTTAGACTGATTTGTGAACAATGTTTGAGAGAAATGATAATATTGTGTATCTGGAATGAATTTTAGATCTTTAAGTCCATCTCATGTAAAATCGGAGCAGAAACAAAGGTGGTGCATTTATATTTTTGTTGAGTGTATATATATATATATATATATATATATATATATATATATATATATATACGTATATATATATATACACTTACCTAAAGGATTGTTAGGAACACCTGTTCAATTTCTCATTAATGCAATTATTTAATCAACCAATTGTTGATTAAATGTGTTGGCAGTTGCTTTAATGCATTTAGGGGTGTGGGCCTGGTCAAGACAATCTCCTGAACTCCAAACTGAATGTCAGAATGGGTAAGAAAGGTGATTTAAGCAATTTTGAGCGTGGCATGGTTGTTGGTGCCAGACGGGCCGGTCTGAGTATTTCAAGGGAAAAACATCCAGTATGCGGCAGTCCTGTGGGCGAAAATGCCTTGTTGATGCTAGAGGTAAGAGGAGAATGGGCCGACTGATTCAAGCTGATAGAAGAGCAAGTTTGACTGAAATAACCACTTATTATGGACGGTGTCCATCGCACTCGGAAAGGTGCTGCTCTCATTTCTTGCAGTATAGCTCATAATCTCAGAAGAGGCCTAGTTAATCGGTGAGCCCAGGCCAGGGAGCAGACAAACAGGCTAAACCAACCGTCTGCTAGCTGCATAGAGTCGTCACTCAGGGTTCATCATATTGAGACTGTGTCTGTTCACCGAGCTAAAAACAAATTTAGAAAGACTCAAAGTCTGTTTTAGTAATTTAATTAACATAAAGACCACAAACTCAGATCATACTGAATGCACAGTCGGCACCTCTGATCTGAAGCTAGGACTGTTAAATATTAGATCTCTCGCATCCAAAGCAGTTATAGTTAATAAAATTATCACGGATCAGGAGTTTGATATACTCTGTTCAACAGAAACCTGGATTAAACAGGACGAGTATGTAGCCCTAAATGAAGCTAGTCCTCCTGGATACAGCTACATACACCAGCCTTGGTTAACTGGTAGAGGAGGAGGCGTTGCAGTTATTCAGAACGATAATTTGACTATTGTACAAAAACACGGACACAAATTTAATTCATTTAAAATTCTTTATAGTAACATAAGTGTATTTAACTATATTAAGTCAGCTCAGTCGATTCCACTAATTGTCATTTACAGACCTCCAGGGACGTACTCTGAATTTCTTAGTGAATTTGCAGATTTCCTCTCAAACCTAGTCGTTTCTGTAGACAAAGTGTTAATTGCTGGAGATTTTAATATTCATTTTGAGAATCCAGAAGACCCTCTGAGAACAGCATTTATGTCCAAACTGGACTCGGGAGGAGTAAATTAGTGTGTAGTAGGACCCATTCATAAAGCAGGACACACTTTAGATTTAATAATATTATTCGGATTAAGTATAAGAAATTTATTCACAATTCCACTATCTGAAGTTATCTCAGATCACTATCTTGTTTCAATTCAAGTGTGTCACAGTAATAATGTACGCACAGCGCCGCGCTACCGTATGCAACGTACATTCACATCAACTACCAAACAGAGTTTTATCAGTAATCTCCCAGAGGTCCCAACTTCGATTAGATCACCGTCTGACCCCACAGAACTCGATCAGGCGACTGAATATTTAGAGTCGACATTTTGCTATACCTTAGATAATGTAGCTCCAGTTAAAAGAAAACTTATTAGAGATAAGAAACTTGCTCCCTGGTATAACGATCGCACGTGCACTTTAAAACTAAATTTTAACAAAAAATTAAATTGTTAGTATTTCAAATAGCATGGAAGAAGAGCATTCTGAACTATAGAAAAGCTCTTAGTGTAGCTAGATCAACATATCTCTCCACTCTTATAGAAAACAACAAAAATAATCCTAGATTTTCATTTAATGCTGTAGCCAAATGAACCAGAAATAAGACCACTGCAGAAATCTCCACAACAACATCATGCAATAGTGAGGCTTCATGAACTTTTTTAAAAATAAAATTGTAAATATTAGGCATAAAATTGAGGTTTTGAAACCGAACAATGTAATTGATGCAGATGTTAATCTAGCCATGTCAGATCAGAACCTAGAATACTTTACTCCCCTTAAAGAGAATGAACTAATTTCACTCATCTCTTCTGCAAATTCATCAACCTGTATATTAGATCCTGTACCGACACATTTTCTTAAACAGATAGTACCAGCAATAACAGAATCCCTGTTGAGAATAATTAATTCTTCACTCAGCATTGGTTATCTTTCAAAATCTTTTAAATTAGCGGTTATCAAACCAATAATTAAGAAACCTGACCTCGACCTCTGATCAGGGTTGTGTAACTATGCTTGTATTACTCGACCTCAGTGCAGCTTTTGACACCATTGATCACGCTATTCTTCTTCACAGATTAGAAAATGTAGTAGGAATTAAGGGTACAGCCCTCTCCTGGCTCAGATCCTATCTGACCCATCGTTATCAGTATGTAGACATAAATGGTGATTATTCTGATTATTCTGCATGTTCTCTAGTAGAGTTTGGCGTTCCGCAGGGTTCAGTTTTAGGTCCACTGCTTTTTTCCCTTTACATGCCTCCTCTGGGCAACATAATCCGTAAGCATGGTATTGGTTTTTATTGTTATGCTGACGACACACAGTTATATGTCTCAGCAAAACCTGATAAGAAAAAACAGTTTACTAAAGTTGAGCAATGTGTGCAGGACATAAGAAATTGGATGCTAATTAACTTCCTTCTGCTTAATCTGGATAAGACAGAAGTTCTAGTCATAGGACCGCATACAGCTAGGAGTAAAATTTTAGATCACACCGTAACTTTAGATGGCCTTTCTGTTCCATCAAGTGCAACAGTAAAAGACCTTGGTGTGATTATTGATTCCAGCCTTTCATTTGAAGCTCATGTAGATAATATTACCAGGATAGCATTCTTTCACCTCAGAAATATTGCCAAGATAAGAAATTTATTGTCGCTAAACGATGCAGAAAAACTAGTTCATGCTTTTATCACCTCTAGGTTGGACTATTGTAATGCCTTACTGTCTGGTTGTTCAGCTAGATGCATAAATAAGCTTCAGCTAGTCCAGAATGCAGCAGTGAGAGTCCTCACTAGAACCAGAAGATATAAGCACATTACCCCTATCTTATCTTTACTGCATTGGCTCCCTGTGAAATTTCGCATTGATTTTAAAATACTACTCTTGACATATAAAGCATTAAATGGTCTCGCGCCGCAGTACCTGAGCGAACTGCTAGTGTTTTACGAACCGCCACGCCTACTTCGTGGCGGTTCGAGCTACACATGTCGTTCCCGAGCTGCCAGTGATCCAGACTCCCTCTGCCCTCCAGACCTGTCTGACCCATCCTGGTGCCCCGCTTCTGGTTGAAGATCTTGTCACATGGATGCCCTGTGTGTCTCTATGGGTGTCTGGGGATGATTCTCTCTACCTAGAAGATGGTTCTGGCCTTGACTGGTGTTGGCAACTGTTTCTCTGGGGACTTGACAGTTCGATAGTTTAGGACTGGAACTTCCTACAAGTCTACCTGGGTCTTCAATAACTACCTGGACTCCATATTAACATCAGCTATTATAGCTGAACTGCCTGCCACCTAACACACTGTATAAATGCAGATCATTTGCTGCTTTCTGTGTCACCCAGATGATGATGGGTTCCCTGTTGAGTCTGGTTCCTCTCAAGGTTTCTTCCTATTACCATCTCAGGGAGTTTTTCCTTGCCATTGTCGCCCTCGGATTGCTCACCAGGGACAAACTGACCATTTTTATTCATACAAATTCACATTTCATACAAACTTAAATAATTCTTTTGATTGTGTAAAGCTGCTTTGCGGCAATGAAAATTGCTAAAAACGCTATACAAATAAAATTGAATGAATTGAACCTTGTGGCTCAATCCGGCTACAACAGTAGCAGTATTGTCAAAGAATTAAGAGATAAATGTTTGACATTATTGGCTCCCACACAGTTCATTCCATTGTTCAGCCTCATAGGTGTGTTGTTTATATGCTGTTTTCTGGTTACATTTTTCTGATTGTACCTGTCTGTAGAAAAAGGTTTATATGGTAAACACCGTGTGTGATCAAGAAGACTCATTTGAGTACAGATTCTGAACAAGCCAAATATGTGTTAAACATCTATGGGGGCTGAGACCCCTTAACTGAAAATCCTAGAAACATCCCTGGCTTTACCGACATTAAGTGAATAATAAAATATTTTATTTTATTAGACTAGCACAATACAAACAATTAGACTCAATTAGTTGCAAAGAAATTACACTGACATATTAAAACTATGTTAAATCTACAAATATATATTGTATTCATATAACATTCAAGTAGTTCACTTGATTTGATTAGATGCATAATGGGTTCTACGATTAAATCATGTTAATTCAACATTTTTTTTTTTTTTGAGTATACCAGAATAAGGGAATGGTGTAGCAAAATGTAGAACTTTCTGAATGAGTTATAGAAGCAACCAAAACACCCAGAAAAAAATCATGATCATCATGTTTCTTAATTGGTTAAAATTGAATTAAGTTCATCATATTGCAAAGTCAGTTAAAATTGGTTAAGTTATCCTAATAGGAATGCTGCTAGTTAAATAGGTTTTGTCAGATAATTAAGAAAATTAGCACCAGGTACCAGATTAACACTAATAACTTGCAGGTAATATAATTATTAAACATTTCTTAAATGTTTTAAAAGATTGTGTTTTTAATGACAGTTAGTGCTAAATCACAGGGCTGATGGTAGCACTCACCTTCATTTATTTCCACAAGGGTAGAAAAACATCTTCTCTCTAGAAAAACATCAGGGACAGACTAATATTCCGCAACTGGTACATGGATTGGACTGCTGTTATTTTTTTTTTAACAACACTTTCTCATTGTTTGGGGCTCCAGAAAAAAACGTTGTATGGTGCTTAATCAACAGGGGGCCAATCAGAAGCCTAGACAAAACGTCAGTACTTGTTCGGACAGGTCTCATCCAAAACCGTCATCGCTTTCTGCGGGGTCTGTGTCTCGTTGGAGTTTTGTACCGTATGTTAGCAGCAGTAAGCTTCGTAGTACATTCAGGCACCTCTGTACATTAACATAATGTGTGAGTAACTGCGTGTGTGTACATGCATGTAAAAAGTCCAGTACTTAAGATAAACACAGTCCTTAGTTTACTGTACGTACGTCCACCATTGCACAAAATACCCTCATAAACAAAGCTGACATCAAATCAAAAAGACTAGCACACAGACAATGACATCATCGGCACAAAGGAAAGACAAACGACCAGGAGAGACAAACACACGCAGGCATGATGTCAGAAAATCTGTTTATCTGTACACTCTAAAAAGCGCTGGGTTGCCTCTGTTGGGTCATTTTTCTGGGTTATTTACAGAGAGTTGGGTAGTTTTTGTGTAACCCAGCTGCTGGGTTGAAGTTTGCTTGGCCCCTCCCCCAAAGTTCACCGGTGGATTCAGCGGCTGTCTCTACTCTTGAGCTCCCACACCGCTGATGACGGTTCATTTAAGGGAAAATGACGTTAAATAAAAGGTCTGTATTCACATGTTCACTCACCTAAGTCACATATGACTGAAATATTATTACTATATGTGAGATTTATTACTGTTACCGTGTTAAGGTTACACTTAAACTTTCAGGCTGGTCTGAGGTAAGATAATTTAGCTGACAATAGCTGCTATAGTTAGCCAAAGAACCCCACCTGTGTGTGAAAGAAACGGATAAGAGGTCTGAGCTTTTATCTTTCTCTGTAGAATGTTTGCAGGGTGACGAAACTGTAACTGTAGTATTAGCATGACGCTAGCATTTAGTTAGGTTGCTAGCGTTAGCAACCACATTAACATTAGAACTTTATTAATCTCACTGTTTGAGACAATAAAATGCTGGGGTGTTACAAAACACTGACCCTCTCACAAATATACACACCTGCTAACCTCCCGTTTTTCACTAGCTAGTAATTTACTCCGCGGTCAAAAGTCGCCCGCGTTTCTCCCGAGTTACAACAATATTTTACACCTTTACCCCTTTGGCAAGTAGTGTGTAAATATGACTGCTGCATAAGCTAACCAGGTAGCCCTCTTTAACCAAAGTTGCTTGTGACTCAGGCTAAATTAACTATTAGTCAGCTGTACAGATAACTACTAGATGGAAGTATTAACATTTGGGTGATTATAATGTGCCAGTATGACCCCAGATATGACAATGCATTTCCTCATTATAGGTTACCTATACCCTAGCTTTGCCATTTTTTAATTTAGTATAAATCCTATTACACATTAAATTGATAGTCTTATTCAGTTTAATCTTTGTTATTCAACAAATTTTTAACTTTCTTTTATTTCTTTCTAAGGTTGGCACCAACATGGTGGAATACCTCCAGCAGGCTGAAGTGTCAAGGCCGTACCCCCACATCCTGACGTTGGGAGAGTCAGGCATTCGTCATTCTGGTGGGACAGGCTCTGGAGCAATGCACACTACTTGGGGCGGTTGATGTGTGCTTCAAGGCATTTTATATTTTTTACATTAACTATTTAAAGTAGTGTGCTCCTGTATAGGACTTTTTGTAATGTTGCTATGAAATAGCAAGGCCTACTTGAAAAGTCATACAGTGTTTGTATGTTAAAACGGAACCAGGACTGGATAGTTTTGTTCTGCAGAAAAGATATCTAATGTCACAGAGAGATCCTGCTCTGTAGAAGCTGCCTCAGCCTATTTGTGTTATTACTTCATTCTGCCCTTATGAGTAATAGTATAGTAATGATGTCGCTGTTGATTATCTGTTCTTGTGCTTTTGAAAAATAAACGTTTTTTCTATGAACATTTAAACCAGTATATCAAAGTAATTTAACTGTTTAATAGACGTGGGTAGTTTTTTTTTTTTTTACAGATTCACTGTAAAACATGAAAATAATATTAACCTATTTGTGAGGTAGAATTAACCCAGCATTATAGTTAAATATGACCCAGCATTTGGGTTGAATATTTAACCCATTTTGCTGGGTTAAAAAAATAACCCATTTTGCTGGGTTAAATTAACCCAGCATTTAGTTAGTCCAATAGTTACCCAGCAGCTGGGTTAAAAACAACCCAGTTTGGGTTGTTTTTAACCCAGCATTTTTTAGGGTGTAAAACCTTACAGATTTGGTTGCTTAGGGGTGTGGCTGCCAATTATTTGGGAGGAGGGAATTTATTCACTGTTTTTGGTTTAGGAAGTCAGGAAAGGTACCTGTATTTTTGTTTGTGTTTTTGTTTAGTAGGTTAGCTAGTTGTTAAAATACAGATACCTTTTTTGATTTATTATTTTGCCCTGGGTCTACAAGGATGATGTGTAAGTGGGTGGAATGATTGTTCAAAGTCCAGGTTATTTGTAAATGGTGTGGAGTGTGAAGGTCTCCACAATACTCTTCAAACTCCAAAATAATGTCCACAAAAAACGTGTGCTGTATGTCCTAATAATCTTCCCTTGAGCTTTTTCCCGGGTACCCTTTTATGCCGGATCACATGAACCCAGTACGTCATCGGAATTGCCTTAAAACGTGTCCATGCAGTCTCGCAAGAGTTCAAACCCGGAATCAAAACACAGTCATTGGGACAGATAAACATATCGGGTGTAATTTTTATTTATATATTTTTCAAGGCACAGCAGTTTTTCCTCT
The DNA here is from genome assembly GCF_024256425.1 of Clarias gariepinus. Lineage (NCBI taxonomy): Eukaryota > Metazoa > Chordata > Actinopteri > Siluriformes > Clariidae > Clarias > Clarias gariepinus. The sequence continues at coordinate 45,081,075 of NC_071102.1, read as the reverse complement.
TTTTGTTCACCTGCTTACAAAAACCTTACTGTATATAAAAAAAAACATTTACGTCGCTGCGCTACAGACTGTACACGCGGATACCTGTCGCTCCTGCTGTGGAAATTTCACACTATGGACATTAAATATTAATAATTTATTAAAACAAAAACTGATACCATTATTAAACATACTATTAAAATGTATACATTGTAAATAAATTATTGATTAATAATAAAAAGTTGACCCCGCGACCCTGAATACAGGATAAAGCGGTATAGAAGATGAGTGAGTGAGAATAAAAAATGTATTAAAGATGTACGGAAAGTTTTTTTTTTTTCTTTCAGAGCATCACAAAACCTCCGTAAGTTATATACAAAAATAAGTAGTTTCCTTTAAGTCTGTTGGTCAAAATCATTAGTTCTTATGTCAAGTGACTCCCATAGGCGCTATGCAGTCCTATGCAGTACACAGGAAACAGAAATGAACAGTTCTCCAAGTCCTAGTCGTTCGTTCTTTTGTCACATTGTAATGATCAGCTTTGTTAAAAAAAACCTAGTTAAACTAAAACAGGGTCTTGAATCTAATTTCCAGTGTGGCATAGGCCTAGCAGAGCAAGAAAATGCAAACAACAACAATTCAACCAAAACCCAAAGTGTATTAAGTGACAAGCAAAACGAAAAAGGTGCACCAAAAAAAACACAATATGTACAAAATAAGTCACTTTAAATATGTAAATTATGACACTTTCAGGCATATTCGCACACCCCCTGGAGAGAGGGAGTAAAATCTTTCCGTGCCACGGGCATATGCCACTCCACATGTCACCGCTGTGCGCGCATGGCACTGGCAGCTGTTATTCCACATGTCACCGCTGTGCGCGCTTGTCACTGGCAGCTGTCACTCGCACGCTACCAGTACAGCAGCTGCCACTGATATGTCCGTCTGTCATCGGTCTCAACGCGACTATTCACGTCTGTATACGCCACTGGACTCCTCACGGTTAAATACGTTGGTCACATGACGGCTGTATAAGCCGGTTACGGGACTCATTGTGTGTAAAGTTTTTCTAAAGTTGCGTAGTAGAAGAAGCGAGTTGCTCGGTCCGTCCGCTGTGCTTTTGGTAAGCTTTTCTGGCGCCAGGAGAGACTCGGTCAAACACACACACACGTTGTCCGTCAGAAGGTCTCTGTTTATTAAGAGCAAAGATGGGGTTTTTATATGTTTACACTTTCAGGTACGTTCATAATCCTGTGAAAATTAATATTATTATTTTATTCTGTCGACGTTAATAATGTGTTTTAATGTCGGTAATAATTTCACGACTAACACATATTTCTTACTATGATTCAGTGACGCTCGCTGTAACTGTTACCTCTGCTGAGTGATTCTTTTTTAAATGAAGCTCATCAAAACGTACTTGCGCTCATCTATGGCACAAGAGCGCATGCGTGGTCTGGCAACTGTCAGCATCAACTCTGAATTAGCAAAGGCTTTATCATATGAAGAGCTCATGTACGACTTTGCCTCAAGAAAGAAGGCAAGAAGTGTGCCTTTGTAAATTTTAAACATTGGAAAGCTCCAGCAGATGACAGTGTTGATTTTACTTCAGTTTATTATTGTTTTTTATTTTTATATTATTTATTATAAATGTTTTATTTAAAGTATAATTTTATTTTGTATTTTTTTTTTGCTGTAGAGCTACAATTGTAATTTTTAAATGATACAATTTATTTATGTATTTACTTTTATTTGAATAAAGTTCTATTTTGGCCCCTATAGTAGTAAGTTATATTTTATACTGTCTTAAGTCTTACCTTAGGTTAAACGTTTTTGAGAATTAGACCATCCAGCTAAGATAAATGTTATGTTGTTTATTGATAAAATCTGGATTAAGGATATTTTATTTTATTTTGTTTCATTTATTTAATTTTTAGTTTTTAGTTTCCCCCTGAGGGATTGCCACCTTATTGTGGTCAGGGGGTTTGCGTACCTCAGTGACCTTAAGAGCTATACCAGTAGGAGCTTAGTCTTCAAGTGGGACACCCAAGTTGGACAGGTCTGAAGGTAGAGGCCTGACAAAGTGCAATCCACTTCTTCAGGCTTTGGACGCAGCTAACAACACAATTCAGCAAAGACAATACTGTTACTATAAGCACAGGGGGAAAAAAAAGAGTGCTCGATCATGACGTGTACACATGATGCCCCCTTCACATTTCTGACTGCTCCCCCAAATGGTCTGGTCTAGAACCGGCCCTGGTATGCTGAGCAAAATTAAAATAGAACTTGAACGTGCAATCAAAGATTCAAAAAGGCTGCATAAAGACGTAAAAGGCTGGCACTAAAGAATAAATCCATACATCCATATACATGTTCATATGACAAGAAAAATACAACACAGTAGGCTAATTAATTAAGCCTTGTGAGGCTTGGGGAATTGAGTTTATGAACGGGGTACAAAGGTTTGCTACACACACACACATATATACTGTATATATCTATATATATCTATCTATATATGTCTATATAATATATGTAAAGTTAATATGTACAAATATTAACTTTTAAGAAATAATCCACCACTTCATCCTATGTTTTTCTCATGTTTGTAACTACAAACCGGATTCCAAAAAAGTTGGGACACTATACAAATCGTGAATAAAAACTGAATGCAATGATGTGGAGGTGCCAACTTCTAATATTTTATTCAGAATAGAACATAAATCACGGAACAAAAGTTTAAACTGAGAAAATGTATCATTTTAAGGGAAAAATACGTTGATTCAAATTTCATGGTGTCAACAAATCCCCAAAAAGTTGGGACAAGTAGCAATAAGAAGCTGGAAAACGTAAATTTGAGCATAACGAGGAGCTGGAAGACCAATTAACACTAATTAGGTCAATTGGCAACATGATTGGGTATAAAAAGAGCTTCTCAGAGTGACAGTGTCTCTCAGAAGCCAAGATGGGTAGAGGATCACCAATTCCCACAATGTTGCGCAGAAAGATAGTGGAGCAATATCAGAAAGGTGTTACCCAGCGAAAAATTGCAAAGACTTTGCAGTTATCATCATCAACTGTGCATAACATCATCCGAAGATTTAGAGAATCTGGAACAATCTCTGTGCCTAAGGGTCAAGGGCGTAAAACCATACTGGATGCCCGTGATCTCCGGGCCCTTAAACGACACTGCACCATAAACAGGAATGCTACTGTAAAGAAAATCACAGAATGGGCTCAGGAATACTTCCAGAAACCATTGTCAGTGAACACAATCCACCGTGCCATCCGCCGTTGCCAGCTGAAACTCTACAGTGCAAAGAAGAAGCAATTTCTAAGCAAGATCCACAAGCTCAGGCGTTTTTACTGGGCCAGGGATCATTTAAAATGGAGTGTGGCAAAATGGAAGACTGTTCTGTGGTCAGACGAGTCACGATTCGAAGTTCTTTTTGGAAATCTGGGACGCCATGTCATCCGGACCAAAGAGGACAAGGACAACCCAAGTTGTTATCAATGCTCAGTTCAGAAGCCTGCATCTCTGATGGTATGGGGTTGCATGAGTGCGTGTGGCATGGGCAGCTTGCATGTCTGGAAAGGCACCATCAATGCAGAAAAATATATTCAGGTTCTAGAACAACATATGCTCCCATCCAGACGTCATCTCTTTCAGGGAAGACCCTGCATTTTTCAACAAGATAATGCCAGACCACCAGGAGAAGGATCCGGGTACTGAAATGGCCAGTCTGCAGTCCAGATCTTTCACCTATAGAGAACATTTGGCGCATCATAAAGAGGAAGGTGCGACAAAGAAGGCCCAAGACGATTGAACAGTTAGAGGCCTGTATTAGACAAGAATGGAAGAGCATTCCTATTTCTAAACTTGAGAAACTGGTCTCCTCGGTCCCCAGATGTCTGAGTGTTGTAAGAAGAAGGGGAGATGCCACACAGTGGTGAAAATGGCCTTGTCCCAACTTTTTTGGGATTTGTTGACACCATGAAATTTTGAATCAACATATTTTTCCCTTAAAATGATACATTTTCTCAGTTTAAACTTTTGTTCCTTGATTTATGTTCTATTCTGAATAAAATATTAGAAGTTGGCACCTCCACATCATTGCATTCAGTTTTTATTCACGATTTGTATAGTGTCCCAATTTTTTTGGAATTCGGTTTGTATATAACATTTCAGAACTTACACAAAGGCTTGGAAAATGGCACAATAAGATCCAACAGGATGTTTTTATTCAAAAATCCCACATTTTTTCCAAAGTTGAAAATGAAACTCAGTGAAAAGTTTTGTTTTTTTGACGAAGAACAGGTAGATTCATATTCATTTATATTATTTGCCTTGTCTACAAATGTATATACTTTGAATGTTTGTGTTTGTTTAATTTGCTGTATATAAATATATATATATATATATATATATACTGTATACAAACAGACAGGATCATTTAAAGGATATACACGGTTACACAATTGCCTAGAGTTTCCCTGGAAAGCACGACCTACATTCTTGAAGTTTTGACCCCTGAGGTAGATATACAGAAACTTTGATACAGGACATGAGACAATATCAATAAATGCACTGTGCATACTGCTCATAACGGTCTCCTTCTTTTAAAGCTTACATTCATAATTCTGCACAAGACAGAGGGATTTCACAGATTCCAGGCAGAAATGGCTTTACGATCAAACACTGTTCTGGAGTAGAACATGTGTCCTGTTTCTTTTTTAAAGGGTAAAATGTTCAAACCCAAAATGGTTTTAATAGAAATTCATCACCAGAAATGTTGTCCTGTGTGATAATGGAGGCACACAACAACTTTACTCAGTACAGTATACATTTCGGACCAAGGCAAGAGGAGGAGGCCCACTGTTTAAAAACAAAAACAAAACTCTAGGCCCTGTCCCCAACTTCATTTTAAATTCCTAGTGGTTGAAGTTAAATAATTTCACTGACATTCAAGAATGTATGTAAAAATTGTTAAGTATTTATTTATTTGCATGTTTATGCATAAATTAAGTAAATGCCATTTATTTTTGATCATAGAAATGTAAATAGGGAACATTGTAGAGGTCTTATTAAAGGAAGTGATTGGTGTGATTATATATATATATATATATATATATATATAGTGTTTCTTTTCACTTTATTTCTGTCATTTTAGGTTGCTGTTACTATATATTAAAAGCAATATAGTATTACAGTTTAGATTGAAACATATTGCTTAATTTAGCCTTGACAGTAGTCTTAATATTAATGACAATTTTAATTTTCTTGATCTCCTTTGATTGTTTAATAGCAATTTGACAGAATGCTGTGACAGGTGCATACAGAGAATACCAGATCAAGTGACTAGTGTACAAATGAACGGTGTAGGAAATGGGGTCGCTATAGGCCTCTGAATTTATAAAATTTAATCAAACACTGGTGCTTAAGGTATGAACAGACAAAACGGTGAGGGATAATTAAAAATAAAGGGGTATTCAGAAACAATTTAAACGTTATGCAGATTTGCAAATAGTTGGTGTAACTACATAAAACAATGTATTGAAATGTGACCAAAAACAAACAATACTCAGGGACATAAACAAATGTCAAAGATAACATGCGTGTGAATTCCCATCTCGACAAAAATACATAGAAAAACGGATGTTTTTATATAATCTCCGACAATATTGGGTAATTTACAAGTGCTCTGAAAGCGCATCCCTGCTAATTCTCTGCTAACCTCTGAAGTTACAAAAGATACCGTGCCCACCACCACGCAAACTGACCCACCACGCAGTCATTTTCGCCGCGCGCACCTCTGCGAGTATAAACCAAGCTTTAAGTAGTGACAGTCGCACGTAGCGGTGACAGGTCGAATGACAGCCAATATGTGAAGACACCATGTCGAGTGACAGGTTCCTATGGCCGTGTCGGGTCGTGAGAAATGCGTGCATGGCTGTGCCGAATTGGTTTCCATGCGCATATAACAATGAAAGATCGAGTGCCATGCTCATGTGGAGTGGCAGCTGCCAGTGCCATGCGCACACAGTGTTAACATGTGGAGCGGCATGCGCACGTAGCGGTAACATGTAGAGTGGCATGCGCACGTAGCGGTGACATGTGGAGTGCCATGCGCACACAGCGGTAATATGTGGAGTGCCATGCGCACACAGCGGTAATATGTGGAGTGGCATGCGCACGTAGCGGTAACATGTAGAGTGGCATGCGCACGTAGCGGTGACATGTGGAGTGCCATGCGCACACAGCGGTAACATGTGGAGTGGCATGCGCACGTAGCGGTAACATGTGGAGTGCCATGCGCACACAGCGGTAACATGTGGAGTGGCTTGCGCACGTAGCGGTGACATGTAGAGTGGCATGCGCACACAGCGGTAACATGTGGAGTGGCATGCGCACGTAGCGGTAACATGTGGAGTGCCATTTTACTCTTACTGCCCCTGGACATTTCTATTTATATTCCACTTCATTCCCACACACAAATTCCATACATTCTATATTTTCTATATTTCTACAGCTAGGTTTTTCTCATTTTTCTCATATTTATTTTAAATATTGTACACTCTAAAAAACGCTGGGTTGTTTTTTCTACCCAAGCGCTGGGTTTCCTCTGTTGGGTCATTTTTCTGGGTTATTTACAGAGAGTTGGGTAGTTTTTGTGTAACCCAGCTGCTGGGTTAAAGTTTGATTGGCCCCTCCCCCAAAGTTCACCGGTGGATTCAGCGGCTGTCAGTCAGAGCTTCGTGTCTCTCTTGAGCTCCCACACCGCTGATGACGGTTCATTTAAGGGAAAATGGCGTTAAATACAAGGTCTGTATACACATGTTCACTCACCTAAGTCACATATGACTGAAAAAATATTACTATATGTAAGATTTATTACTGTTACCGTGTTAAGGTTACACTTTCAGGCTGGTCTGAGGTAAGATAATTTAGCTGACAGTAGCTGCTATAGTTAGCCAAAGAACCCCACCTGTGTGTGGAAAAAAACGGATAAGATGTCTGAGCTTTTTATCTTTCTCTGTAGAATGTTTGCAGGGTGACGAAACTGTAACTGTAGTATTAGCATGAAGCTAGCATTTAGTTAACATTAGAACTTTATTAATCTCACTGTTTGTGACAATAAAATGCTGGGGTGTTACAATATACACACCTGCTAACCTCCCGTTTTTCACTAGTTAGTAATTTACTCCGCGGTCAAAAGTCACCCCTGTTTCTCCCGAGTTATAACAATATTTTACACCTTTCCCCCTTTGGCAAGTAGTATGCAAATATGACTGCTGCATGTAAGATAACCAGGTAGCCCTCTTTAACCAAAGTTGCCTGTTACTCAGACTAAATTAACTATCAGTCAGCTGTACAGATAACTACTAGATGGAAGTATTAATATTTGGGTGATTGTAATGTGCCAGTATGACCCCAGCTATGACAATGCATCTCCTCGGTAATTAGCTTAAAATCAACGCAGACCACAAGATCAACTAGTCTGACTGATATATATTGAATAATATATATATATATATATATAGCCAATGCTTTAAAAGCCAATGCTTTAAAAGCTTATTTTGCTTATTTTATTGTTGGTAGTAGCTGTCTCCATGTTTTTGTTTCAAGTTACCTATACCCTAGCTTTGTCATTTTTTTTATTTAGTATAAATCCTATTACACATTAAATTGATAGTCTTGTTCAGTTTAATCTTTGTTATTCAACCAGTTTTTAACTTTTTTTCATTTCTTTCTAAGGTTGGCACCACCATGGTGGAATACCTCCAGCAGGCTGAAAGGTCAAGGCCGTACCCCTACTGTACATCCTGACGTTGGGAGATAATGACCAGCGCTGCTCTCAGGCATGTGTCATTCTGGTGGGACAGGCTCTGGAGCAATGCACACTACTTGGGGCGGTTGATGTGTGCTTCAAGGCATTTTATATTTTTGACATTAACTATTTAAAGCAGTGTGCTCCTGTATAGGACTTTTTGTAATGTTGCTATGAAATAGCGAGGCCTACTTGAAAAGTCATAGACAGTGTTTGTATGTTAAAATGAGACCAGGGCTGGATAGTTTTGTTCTGCAGAAAATATATCTAATGTCACAAAGAGATCCTGCTCTGTAGAAGCTGCCTCAGCCTATTTGTGTTTTTACTCCATTCTGCCCTTATGAGTAATAGTATAGTAATGATGTCGCTGTTGATTATCTGTTCTTGTGCTTTTAAAAAATAAATGTTTTTTCTATGAACATTTAATAGGATGTTGTTTATTGCATATATGTATGGTTTGCAAAACTTTTAAGTTTTTTTTTGTAATAAACCAGTATATCAAAGTAATTTAACTGTTTAATAGACATGGGTATTTTTTTTTTTACAGATTCACTGTAAAACATGAAAATAATAATAACATTTGTGAGGTAGAATTACTGTAACTCAACATTCCAGTTAAAATGAACCAACATCTGGGTAGAACATTTAACCAATTTATGTGGTAGAATTAACCCAGCATTATAGTTAAATATGACCCAGCATTTGGGTTGAATATTTAACCTATTTTGCTGGGTTAAAAAAATAACCCATTTTGCTTGGTTAAATTAACCCAGCATTTAGTTAGTCCAATAGTTACCCAGCAGCTGGGTTAAAAACAACCCAGATTGGGTTGTTTTTAACCCAGCATTTTTTAGGGTGTATATTTTGTATTGCACGGATTTTTTATTCCTTCTTGGGTAAATAGTTTTTCTTTTTTATATTTATTTCCTAAGAATAGTCTTTTATTTTAAGGTCACGGGCAGTCGTCTAAGCATTTCACTGCATATCACACTGTGTATGACTGCGGATGTGACAAAATTTAAATTTGAAATAAATACAATTACAAAAAAATGAATTTGTGTGTGTGTGTGTGTGTGTGTGTGTGTCGATGGAGTAGAATGTCCAGAGTCCGGGTTATTTATGAACATGTTTGTGAGTGTGTGTGGCGGGAAAGATGGCTCGGTCTCACCAGTATAATAGATTCAGTCTGGGAGCACATTATTGCCGCCATGTATTGAGAGATATAAAACCCAAGCTTCCCCTTTTTTTTTTTTTAGGTGCTCTGAATGTTATTGCTGATGTATATTTTCTTTAGTATTATAAGTCTTTTGCTGTCTTGTTTTGTAAATATCGATTAGTATTTGTAATATATATACAGTATATATATATTACATATATATAATTTTTTTACCTTAATAAATGGTGATTTATCATCACATCATTTAAAAACTACATTGTATTTATTCTGCTTATCTATGTATAATATGAGTTTATAACTAATTCATTAGTACTGATATTGTATAAATAAACTGCTGTGGTATTGCAGTGAGAATCTTTTGCTGAAGGCCGGGTCACTGTAATTTGTTCTCTTGGCTTGAGAAAGAGCGTAATATAAACACTGGAGGTTCTGACGGCTTCATCAGGAACCAGTACACACCTTTTACGGACACCTCACACTTTAGAGTCACATTCTGTCCCAAATCTACCGACTTCTCTGTGAAACTCTCTGCAGCTCCACAGCACACAAGGAGATCTAACAAAAGACAACAATAAAAATCACTGACTGTAATTTACTGTTCATTAAGAATGAGGAACGTACACATTAAATATGATCAGTGATTTAAAGGAAATAAACTTACAGAAGTAGATGTGGAGGATCTTCATGATAAAACTTGATCGCTGGACACAAATTGTAAATTGTCAGTGAGGAAACTTCAAACATGAACACGTTTAGAGCTACAGGACTGAGGGGGAAGTGGCAGTTCAACTCACTCTGACCGCAATGTTTTATTTTGTAAATCACATTACTCATGTAAAAAAAAAAAAAAATCCCCAGGCCATAGGCGAGCTTTCATAAAAACAGTCAACCCATTTAATATAAACAATTATAAATTAAATTAGTTTAGTTTCTCTGATATAGAGCTCGAGTAGGGTCAGGATATTGAACATACACTGCTTACCCCAAAAAGGTCACCATTTTACATCAAATTATTGGGTTACATCAAGCAGAGATAACAATCAGGGAGATTTGAAATAACTCAAACTGGGTTAAGGCCCATTCTACACATTTAAAAATGGAAGGATAGTGCTGAACCTGAACTTTGTGGAAGGAATGTGGTTGAGAAAAACATGAATGGAATGAATGGAGATGACTTACACACTTGAAGTTGCATGCTAAAAAAATCAAGAGTAAAAACCAGAGCTATGAATTCATGCAGCAAAAAAACTTATCAGAAAAAAAAGGGAGGATAAAAAGGTTGGAAGAAGGTCATGTGACCTGATTGATCCTCATGAAGGGAAGCTCATGAAGCGATGCTCCCATCATGCATAGTGTCCACTGTACAAGCCTTTGGAGACAGTGTTATGATCTGGGGTTGATCAGTTACTCAGGTCTACATTCAGTAACATTATGGGGCAATAAAATGAAGTCAGCTGACCACCTGAATGTACTGAATCACCAGGTTATCACATCTATGGAGTTTTTCTTCCCAGATGTCACGTGCCATATTCAAGGACTCAAGAGAGTAATTCTGTGAGCGTGAGGAATCAATTTCACACATCACTTGTGTCCTGTAATCCAACATAAATTAAGGAAACATTATATCTCACACAACACTTGTTACAGAGTTAAATATTTATATTGTTAATGAAAAATTCCATTATTAGTCAGGTCTGTAGTAAAACTGGCTGAGATACAGAAGGCCTGGATGTACATGAGTATAAGAATGTCCGTGAGCGTCTACATGATTTATTACAGCAGCCCATCACTAACTGTTTTCCTGTGTCAGTACAATACAGGGTGTTTTATACCTTAATAATACACAGTGACACAGGGACAGGTTTGAATGAGGACCTTTGTAATAACACACACTTCATTCAGTAACACTTGTTTCGCAGTTACACAAACAGAAAGAGAAGATATGCGGTGAAGCTTCATCCATCATCCTCTCTGAAACATTACACTATGATCATTATCAGCTAAATATTAGAAACACAGAGAAAAATTTATATACAGTCTATACAGTGTGGTATATTCAAGTGTGAGCTTTAACTACTGAAAGTGTCCAGTAGGGGGCATCACAATACAAAGATGTTATCTTGTGTGTAATTTAATTATCAGATATCTTTCTGATTGTGTGAGATGGTTAAATGTTTACTACTTTTATACTGTGACATTTACATTTGTTTTATTTTGTTTTATTTTTACCCCCTCATATCATTCTACATAAAATTTATTCTGAGCCGATTTCATATTTGTACTATGCAAAGTGTCTAAAACTCACCCCGTATAAATTCCCTGTGTAAATATTATATATATATATATATATATATATATATATATATATATATATATATATACATATAATAGAGACCCTAATTTACAAAAAAGCACAATAAACTATTAAGATTGAGAAAGTTTTGTATTTGTATGTGGGTTTACAAAACATTTCTGAAAAGATACAGGAAACCACTGCTGTACATCACTGCTACAAACCAGAAAGCCCACAAAGCATGCGAGCAGTTTCTGAAGGAACTTGACACGACATGATCGACGAGCAGCAACAGTAAGTTCTCATCTGATCTTTTATTAGAATTTTAATTCTTACAGTTCTGTTTATTTATCGCAGCACATAGTATGTAGAATAGCAGGTTATAAAACCAGGTGAAAATTGTGGAAAGAAAACTGTATTAATATATTATTTTATATCATGTTCTAAATCTTTGCTTTAACCAAATACTTGAACCATGGTCCTGTGTGTGTAGAAAGAATTTAAGCTTGTTTTCTTATAAAAATGTAAAATGTATGGAGATAAATACAATGCAACAGAACTAGGTGGAAATGAATTGAGCGTTGTGATTTTTTTATTTTTTATTAACCTGCTGTATTATTACAAAGACAAAGCCAGTCATACCTGAACATTTTAAAGGGCATTTTAAATTATTTTATTGAGAAAAATGTGTTAAATGGGTTTCCACTCATTCCCTATAGAGCAAATTAGCGCACACCGCAAATATCATCTGTATATTCTGTAAAATCTTTAACTAGTCTTAACTCTAGTTTATAGTCATTTAATTCTTCATTCCATTCTTTATTAAAGCACAACAGTTACATCTGTTTAAATTATATGACATAGGGCAGATACACCACAGCTTTCCCATTTACAACTTAAGGCAGGTTGAAACCCCCTGGAATTAGGACTATTATTTACAACAATTAAAGATGGACTTGAACACAGTTTAATATACCTATAACTTTTTGGAATCCACAGACGCTTAATGGTCTGAGCACAACGTAATAATCTTTGTATGATAAAATGACCCGTGGCATGAATCTACACGAAGGGCTTCAGTTTTAAACAATCATTCAATAACATGATAATAATCAAAAGTAAAATAATTTTGTTCTTTTTGCTGTTTATGTCCACCATTTAATAATTATTTAATTAACAATAATTAAAGCTGCTCATATCGCGCGCGCTTTAACTTTAAAAAATGCAGTGTTCAATCAAGTATATGTCGCCTCTCTTTATAAAACGATATGAGCTCGTGTCGGCTCATATCGAGAGCATTTTGACCAAAGGGAAGATTAGAAGGGGGAAAGTAAAAGTGTCTACAAACAACATAGCACAATGCTTGTGCGTGAATGGCCGACATGTGGTTATGAATAAGGCTTTTCGTGAATGTAAAATGTTTGCATGAACCAGCGGCACGTGCGTGCGCTCTTTCACTTTGCCGAGTTTTGATGTCAGATGAACGCGCGCGCCGATATGAAAAATTTATAAGAGATTTCTCTCCCAGAAATATAACAAACACACATTTATACGTGTTAAATAAGCGCTGTCTTTGCAGCGCTGTGCGAAACGCACGTCGATGTGAGCCGCCGTATCTCAGTCATAATATACAAATATGTTTAAGCTGTGTAGTGGACCGTGCGCGCACAACCTCTCGCGGGCGAGCCTCTGAATACACCGTTTTAACGGAGGTGGGGATAAGAAACACCGCACCGGCAGAACTAATGATTATGAATGCGTCGGGGAAAACAGCAGAGAAAACCGACTGGCCATTTTACTAATTCATTGATAAGTTGATGTCTTTTCGTTTCGGCTGTGAGTGGATGCGCTGTACTAATCCACGTTTCATACGAATTACATAAGATGATTTTTCCCCCATTAGTTTATATAAAAGCAGACATTTTGCTTTCTGTAAGTATATATTGTTCACGTCTGTGAGGCGAGTATAACGGAGTTTCGGTTTATTTTCTGACGCGCTCAAGTTCACAGAAACCGATAGAGAATAGCGCTGTATCCCTGTTTGCTTTCATTATTATTCAACATCATAACATTTTGTCGTCATTGTGCGTGCACTTAAATAAAAGTAAAGTCTTATAAAGGCTATGTAGCTTATATAGGTTTATTATATAGTTTTTGCCCATTAATCTGACAACACCTGTGACTCACCCACGTTTTCTGATACACACAGCCAGAGTTTTCTGGCTACGCGAGTGTTACACATGATAAAATATAAAGTCTCACTGTGTTAACATTTACTTTGCTTAAATTCAATGGAACTAGGAAACCCCTATATTTAAGTTCTAAATTTGTAGTGTAATTTTAGTACTGTGATGATAAATTCGTTTAATGTTTCACTTGTATTTTATAAGGTTTTTGCCGGCGGTGATACAGCGCAACGGGGGTGCTGAGATGTAAAAATGTAATTTGTTAAAATGTTTTTATTATTTATCAAAGAACATTATGATGATCATAACAGCCTACTGCATTTAATTCTTATAATAACGCAAAAACACATCGACATCTGCTGACGCAGTAGCACGGCCTGACAATGTTTTAATTTTTATGGTAATTAATTTTCGTTTATTTCAGTTAATAAATCTACTACAAATTTAAAGAACATAAAATATAAGATGACGAAAAACATACATACATACGCACATACCCAAATGTTGCCACCGTGAGGTGTGACGGTAAAACCAGAATACTGCATGAGTAACATCTGTATATTGAAGTACATATATTATATTGACAGTATAAAGAATATATTATCCTTTATATTAAGAATATATTATTCTTTATATCACCGTATAAAGAAGAACTTTGGATAGTTTGTATATATACTGCCAGCCTATTAATAATAAAATTAAGAACAAAGATGTACTGAAAAAAAGATTTTAAAGCTTTAATTCTTTCTTCAGAAAGCGAAGCTACACAGCAGAACTAAAATGACTAAAGATGATGTACTGCCTGCTTTTTCCATTATGCCACTGTTACCTGGGGAAATCTTCTGGCTTAAGTCGCTGTCAACTGTGGAAGACAAACAAACACAAAAAAAAAAAACACAATTCAGTAAAACAACAGAAAAATTCTTCGTAATTCAGAGCTGAAACTGCATAGATCTGCTTAAAAATGTAAAAAAAAAAAAAAAAAAAGCACTTTTTAAATGCAGAGCGTATACAGATAGTTTGTTTGATGTCGCTCATATGTGACACCAAAATAATTATTTCCACACGGTGGATATTTTTTTCTGTTAATTCTTTCAAACTGAATAAACACGTCTGCACAGGAGAACCAGCAGGAAGATTCTTAATCACCTCAACTTTAGCTTAATTATAACTTATAATGCGTTTATCCGCTAAAAACCTTAAAGATCCCCCATGAATAGATAGATAGATAATATAAATATGTAATAAGATAATAAATAAATCTGCACTGACATTGAGACTCCTTTAATAAAATGTCACTTACACTTCACCAAACTGAGAACTATATCATTCTATATAATTCTAGAACTACACTATATTGCCAAAAGTATTGGCTCGCCTGCCTTCACATGCACATAAGAAACTTGAGTATCAATCAATTCTTAATTTATAAAGTTTAATATAATATTGGCCCCGCCTCTTTGCAGCTACTGTATATCTGGTATGAAAGAGAGCTCCAATATGGCTCCACTGAATATGTTGTTAAGTGTGGGAGCCCCAACACAGGAGTTAGAGGGGGACGTTGGATGTGGTGTGATTGTCTGTACTTTGGAAGGGATTAAGCATGGATTAAGCACTTTGCAGCACTGAGGTGATGGCACTTCTACACCGAAGATCTTAGATTTTTTCACTTTTCTGTTGTCTTTTTTTCATCTTTCCTCTCTGTCTATTCACTGTTTAGTTTTATCGTTTCTTGATCTTTTCACTTTGCTTTTGCCAGTTCAGCATAGGGATGAGTCAGTAGGTGCAATTTCTGTAGTCACCCCCAGGCCTCATTACTGCCATACCTGTTTCAATCAAGAAATCACTTAAATAGGAGCTACCTGACACAGAGAAGTAGACCAAAAGCACCTCAAAAGCTAAACATCATGCCAAGATCCAAAGAAATTCAGGAACAAATGAGAACAAAAGTAATTGAGATCTATCAGTCTGGTAAAGGTTATAAAGCCATTTCTAAAGCTTTGGGACTCCAGTGAACCACAGTGAGAGCCATTATTCACAAATGGCAAAAACATGGAACAGTGGTGAACCTTTCCAGGAGTGGCCGGTCGACCAAAATTACCCCAAGAGCGCAGAAACAACTCATCCGAGAGGCCACAAAAGACCCCAGGACAACATCTAAAGAACTGCAGGCCTCACTTGCCTCAATTAAGGTCAGTGTTCACGACTCCACCGTAAGAAACAGACTGGGCAAAAACGGCCTGCATGGCAGATTTTCAAGGCGCAAACCACTTTTAAGCAAAAAGAACATTAAGGCTCATCTCAATTTTGCTAAAAAACATCTCAATGATTGCCAAGACTTTTGGGGAAAATACCTTGTGGACCGACGAGACAAAAGTTGAACTTTTTGGAAGGTGCGTGTCCCGTTACATCTGGCGTAATAGTAACACAGCATTTCAGAAAAAGAACATCATACCAACAGTAAAATATGGTGGTGGTAGTGTGATGGTCTGGGGTTGTTTTGCTGCTTCAGGACCTGGAAGGCTTGCTGTGATAGATGGAACCATGAATTCTACTGTCTACCAAAAAATCCTGAAGGAGAATGTCCGGCCATCTGTTCGTCAACTCAAGCTGAAGCGATCTTGGGTGCTGCAGCAGGACAATGACCCAAAAACACACCAGCAAATCCACCTCTGAATGGCTAAAGAAAAACAAAATGAAGACTTTGGAGTGGCCTAGTCAAAGTCCTGATCTGAATCCTATTGAGATGTTGTGGCATGACCTTAAAAAGGCGGTTCATGCTAGAAAACCCTCAAATAAAGCTGAATTACAACAATTCTGCAAAGATGAGTGGGCCAAAATACCTCCAGAGCACTGTAAAAGACTCGTTGCAAGTTTCGCAAACGCTTGACTGCAGTTATTGCTGCTAAGGGTGTCCCAACCAGTTATTAGGTTCAGGGGGCAATTACTTTTTCACACAGGGCCATGTAGGTTTGGATTTTTTTTCTCCCTAAATAATAAAAACCATCATTTAAAAACTGCATTTTGTGTTTACTTGTGTTATTTTTGACTAATAGTTAAATGTGTTAGATGATCAGAAACATTTTGTGTGACAAACATGCAAAAGAATAAGAAATCAGGAAGGGGGCAAATAGTTTTTCACACCATTGTATATATATATTTGTTTTATTTTTTTTTATTGAAATAATTTGTTAATATATTTTTGAAAATAATTAATTTCTTTCATTTTTGTGAAGCTGCTTTGAGACAATGACCATTGTTAAAAGCGCTATATAAATAAAATTGAATTGAATTGAATATTTCTAAGATGGAAAAAGGCTGTTTTTGTGATATTGGAAATTTGATTTTCAAAGAAAAACTTCCTGTCTAATATTACACCCAGGTCTTTTACTGTCGAGCTAGTAGTAACAGTACATCCTTCTAAATGCAGGCTGAATTGTGAAAGCTGTTGTATTGGTTTTTGGGCCAAAAAGTTATTCAATTCAATTCAATTTTATTTGTATAGCGCTTTTAACAATTGGCATTGTCCCAAAGCAGCTTTACACAATCAAAAGAATTATTTAAGTTTGTATGGAATTTGAATGTGTATGAATCAAAATGGTCAGATAGTCCTTGATGAACAAGCCGAGGGCGATAGTGGCAAGAAAAACTCCCTGAGATGGTAGTAGGAAGAAACCTTATATATCTGTCCTATCTGAATTTAGTAAAAGAAAGTTATTGGTCATCCAATTTTTTATGTCCTGGACACACTCAGTTAGTCTAGACAAGTTAGGTATTTCGTCTGGTTTTGTTGAGATATATAATTGGGTGTCCTCAGCATAACAATGGAAACTAATCCCATTTCTTCTAATGATGGTACCCAACGGAAGCATGTATATTGAGAACAGAAGTGGTCCTAAAACTGACCCTTGTGGGACCCCATATTTCACTGGCATTACACCAGCCGGTTCTCCATTTAGATCTACAAAATGGTATCGATCAGACAGGTATGATCTAAACCATTTTAATGCCTGTCCCTGAATACCTATGTGATTTTGTAAGCGATCTATAAGAATATTATAATCTACAGTGGTGTGAAAAACTATTTGCCCCCTTCCTGATTTCTTATTCTTTTGCATGTTTGTCACACTTAAATGTTTCTGCTTATCAAAAACCGTTAACTATTAGTCAAAGATAACATAATTAAACACAAAATGCAGTTTTTAAATGAAGGTTTATGTTATTAAGGGAGAAAAAAACTCCAAATCTACATGGCCCTGTGTGAAAAAGTGATTGCCCCCCTTGTTAAAAATAACTTAACTGTGGTTTATCACGCCTGAGTTCAATTTCTGTAGTCACCCCAAGGCCTGATTACTGCCACACCTGTTTCAATCAAGAAATCACTTAAATAGGAGCTACCTGACACAGAGAAGTAGACCAAAAGCACCTCAAAAGCTAGACATCATGCCAGGATCCAAAGACATTCAGGAACAAATGAGAACAAAAGTAATTGAGATCTATCAGTCTGGTAAAGGTTATAAAGCCATTTCTAAAGCTTTGGGACTCCAGCGAACCACAGTGAGAGCCATTATCCACAAATGGCAAAAACATGGAACAGTGGTGAACCTTCCCAGGAGTGGCCGGCAGACCAAAATTACTCCAAGAGCGCAGAGACAACTCATCCGAGAGGCCACAAAAGACCCCAGGACAACATCTAAAGAACTGCAGGCCTCACTTGCCTCAATTAAGGTCAGTGTTCACGACTCCACCATAAGAAAGAGACTGGGCAAAAACGGCCTGCATGGCAGATTTCCAAGGCGCAAACCACTTTTATGCAAAAAGAACATTAAGGCTCGTCTCAATTTTGCTAAAAAACATCTCAATGATTGCCAAGACTTTTGGGAAAATACCTTGAGGACCGACGAGACAAAAGTTGACCTTTTCGAAGGTGCGTGTCCCGTTACATCTGCCCTAAAAGTAACGCAGTATTTCAGAAAAAGAACATCATACCAACAGTAAAATATGGTGGTGGTAGTGTGATGGTCTGGGGTTGTTTTGCTGCTTCAGGACCTGGAAGGCTTGCTGTGATAGATGGAACCATGAATTCTACTGTCTACCAAAAAATCCTGAAGGAGAATGTCCGGCCATCTGTTCGTCAACTCAAGCTGAAGCGATCTTGGGTGCTGCAGCAGGACAATGACCCAAAACACACCAGCAAATCCACCTCTGAATGGCTGAAGAAAAACAAAATAAAGACTTTGGAGTGGCCTAGTCAAAGTCCTGACCTGAATCCTATTGAGTTGTTGTGGCATGACCTTAAAAAGGCGGTTCATGCTAGAAAACCCTCAAATAAAGCTGAATTACAACAATTCTGCAAAGATGAGTGGGCCAAAATTCCTCCAGAGCGCTGTAAAAGACTCGTTGCAAGTTATCGCAAACACTTGATTGCAGTTATTGCTGCTAAGGGTGGCCCAACCAGTTATTAGGTTCAGGGGGCAATTACTTTTTCACACAGGGCCATGTAGATTTGGTGTTTTTTTTCTCCCTTAATAACGTAAACCTTCATTTAAAAACTGCATTTTGTGTTTACTTGTGTTATCTTTGACTAATAGTTAAATGTGTTTGATGATCAGAAACATTTTGTGTGACAAACATGCAAAAGAATAAGAAATCAGGAAGGGGGCAAATAGTTTTTCACACCACTGTATAGTGTCGAATGCAGCACTAAGATCAAGTAAAACTTAAGATGCAGCCTTGGTCCGAAGCTAAAAACAAGTCGTTTGCAACCTTAACTAGTGCAGTTTCTGTACTATGATGGGGCCTGAAACCTAAAATAAAATTCTTCAAGGATGTTGTTTTCCTGCAAGAATGTGCATATTTGAGCTGATACTACTTTTTCTAATATTTTTGCTATTAACAGAAGGTTTGAAATCGGTCTATAATTTATTTCATTCGCGTCCAAATTAGTTTTTTTAAGAATCAGCTTAATAACTGCCAACTTGAAAGGTTTAGGGACGTGACCTATATATAATGAGGAATTAATAATGTTTAGAAGTGGCTCTCGAACCGTATGCATTACGTCTTTTAAAAATCTGATTGGGATTAGGTCTAACAGGCACGTTGTTGATTTAGCCGAGGTGATAAGTTTATACAGCTCTTCCTGTCCTATCCCAGTAAAGCACTGAAAATCTAAATGTGAAGCTTGAGGCTGATCTGGATCATGAGAAACTATTAGAGGTTGAACCTCCGTTATTTTCTTCCTGATACTTTAGATTTTTTCATTAAAAAAGTCCATAAAGTCTTCACTTCTAAACTCTGATGGGATACTCTCTGCGGGCATCTTAGGTTTTGTTAGGCGAGCCATTGTACTAAATAAGAACCTGGGATTGTTTTGAACCTGGGATTTGTTTTTCTTGCTATCAGTTGCCTAAGACGCTCGGTCCTAGCAGTTTTTAGAGCCTCTCTATAGCTGCGCATACTGTCTTTATACGCAATTCGGAAAACTTTTGTTTGCTCTTTAGGGTGCAAGTGTTTGATCTCTGACTTTTTTTTATTCTGATGGGAGCAACAGTGTCTAATGTACTGGTTAAAATAGTGCCTATGCTGCTAGTCACTTCATCTAGATCATCTGCATTTATGGGTCTAATAAGAAATTCTGATAGATCCGGCAGATTACTTGTGAATCTGTCTTTAGTCAGATTCATATTTCTAACAAATTGATAACATGGGGAGACACAGCTAATCTGTTCTATGGGTAGAGTATATATCAGAAGGTGATGATCTGTGATATCTCTTTGAGGTAAAACCTCTATATTAGAGACATCTATACCATGGGATATAATTAAATCTAGCGTATGATTAAAGCGGTGAGTTGCTCCATTTATATTTTGTTTGACCCCAAAGGAATTTAGTAAGTCCATAAATGTGAATGCTAAAGCTTCGTTAGCATCATCTACATGAATGTTAAAGTCTTCTACTATCAACACTTTGTCAGAGTTAACCAACAGGTTTGATAACAGATGTCCAAATTCTTTAAGAAAATCGACATATGGCCCCGAGGTCTGTACACGGTGGCCATTGTAAAATATAGCAAAGGTTTATTATGTACTTCATTGGGTGCAACATTAATGACAAGCACTTCAAATGAGTTAAACCTGGGCCTTGTTTTCTGAGTAACAGTGAGCACATCACTGTAGATAGTGACGTCACCACCACCACGACCAGTTAGACAGGGCTCGAGCTTATAGAAATATCCTGACAGAGTAGACTCATTCAGACCAATAGATTAATTTGGTTTAAGCCAGGTTTCAGTGAGGCAGAGAGCGTCAAGGCAATAATCTGAGATTATTTCATTAACAATAAGTGCTTTAGGTGCAAGAGATCTGATGTTGAGAAGTCCAAACTTTAGAGATAGATTTTAATTACTTATTTGGCCTTTTTCTGGTTTAATAGTTATCAGTGCAAGGTCCACAAACGTGCTTCTGGAAGAATAGTCAAAAATTCCCATAAACACACTCCTAAACCTTGTGGAAAGCCTTCACAAAGAGTTGAACCTGTTATAGCTGTTACAGCTTTAACATTATATTAAACCCTATGGATTACGAGTTGGATGTTACTCTAGTTCTTGTGCATGTAAAGGCAGGCAAGCCAATACTTTTGCCAATATAGTGTATATAATATGTTTAAAATTAGTTTATTCCTAGTATAAATGTTTCACCTCCATCCTGAGAATGATCTGTTACTATAGAAATAATAACATATTAGATTGAGTGCATTAATATAAACCTGTGAATCTGTGCGTCTGTAAAAGAAAGTTTAAAATTCAACATGCAGTATAAAATTGACCATGATTATTATTATTACGCTTTAACAGATGTTCCCTTTTTTTTTATAAAAGATCACCCACATACACACCTTTGACCTTGAGTTCTACATAGACAGTTCTGGAGTCAGGTATCTTGCAGCTGTAAGTTCCTGTATCACTGAGTTTCACGTCACTCAGTCTGATGGAGTAATTCCCTTTTGTGAACTCTGATGGAAAACCTTTGACTCGGCCCCTGTACTCTGCATCCTGCTCTTGAAAATTCTCTTTACCCTCAATGATTTCATACACAACCTTTGTGTCTCTGTATCGCCAGAACACGTCCTTTTCATAACGACTGGATGAACACGGTAAGATCACAGAGTCTTCTTGAGCAGCTTCGACTATGACGCTCTGCGACGATACTTTAAAAACACAAACACGCAATTGTGGGTACAAACAGGAAGCCAAATATGCTGCATCAGGATATTACACAGTGAGGCTGAGTGCTTACCTTCATTTATTACAAGCATAAGAGCACACAGGGAGTAAGTTCTGTGGAAAAAAACAGACAGATAGAACGGATGAGTGGACAGCAGCAGTATACGAGTTATGAGTTAAAACTAATTCTGTTGGGCCGATCGGTGTCTGCACAGGCCGTCCTCACTAAATGTAACAAAAGGCAGCGTCATCAACTTTTACGTCATATTGTGGGCGTGTCCCCGGCGGTCCTCACTAACTGTAACAATAAACTGTGTAGTCTACAGAAAAAACAGGCATAGTAGTTGCGTGAGAAGCAGCATTGATTTCACCACACACTACTTTCACAATCGGTGGCAGCATCAGACATCAGGATCTGCACATGTGCAGAGCTGTGGGTAAACCTCATGTACGTGGGCGGGGGAAGTAGGTGATCTTTAATATATTTTAAAAATAAACCGTATCTGTGTGAACTTATAAAACTTATTTAACTTCATGCGTGTAAGAAAACTGTACATTTAGTGAAACTCCCTGAGCTCTTTAGTACGAGCCATTCTACAGTCAGTGTGTGTCTGTGGAGAACGCTCCTGACTTCAGGCCTAAAACCTCTGAACTGGGGCGTGTCCACATACTTTTCTGATCTTAAACTGTGTATCGTACTGATTACATCACGGTATGGTGCCACAGCATTGCAACACTGCTCCCTGACCCAGTCTGTTGTCTGTTCTTTCCTACATAGGCAAAGCTTCTCCTACGCGTGATACCGAACTTCCTTCTGAGGAAAATCCTCGTCTTCAGGAAGAAACAGACTGAAGACTCCTGAGTCGTCCTCGGGCGGAGGCCTGTAAAGACCTGTTCACTGCCTCGAGATAAGTATCTTATTGTACATGATGGTGGTTAAACATAACCCAAATACACACCTACTTCATTTAAGACCTGTCAATCATACACCTAGGCCCTCCCACAATTCCTGAACAATTATCATTACTACAGGACATTTTTCATGAAGCACTGAATGCAGCCTCGTGAGATTCCATACGAACAGATAGTTTTACATTAGAGATGGAACTCATTTTCTTATCTCCATTTACCTGATAGCTGATAAATAGCTAGCTTACAGTGTTCACAGCTATGTACAAACAAACTAGAAACAAACAAAAAAACACTTGCTAAATAATTTTGTTTAAGTAATTTTAAACAGACGAGCTACATTCAGGTTAGAGTACGCAGTAAATAGTTAAATATAAAGACGCGTAAGTTAAAATGAGCTAGCTCACGTAAATAGCACCAAATGTTAGCTTTTAACCTCATGGTATGCTAGTTTATAACCGTAACTAGTTAGCATAGTTCCTCTTAGCTACATGGACTTCCCGAAACAAGGCCTTAATTTACAGACCTGATTTAATGCGTCACATATCTAGTACACACATTTCGAGACACACCTTATATCCATGATTTAGTAACATGAAGCGATAAAAAACATCTAAATTAATAAAACCATCATTTTCCAGTTTTCCGTTACTGCTTGTTCCTATAGAACAGGTTCCTATATAAATACGCATGCGCACCCTACGGTGTGTGATTGGTCGGTGGTCTTTGGGCTGCTTCCAGTAAATAGAATTTGACCGTCAGTCATTAAAGGTGAAGTAATAATATTTACCAGATGTTTATAATAATTTTTGCTTTCAGGAAAAATAATTCTCGTATTTTTTATTTTTATTTTTTTTATGGTTTTACAACTCTCCAATAAATAAACAAGTAAATAAAACAAATACATTCTCCTTTTCTTTTTTTTTACAGTTAAAGTAAAGTTTACAGTTAGACCTGAAACTGCATATAATATTATATACAATGCCAGGGGGGAAACAAGGCTCCCTGAGAGAAGGTCAAAGTCTTTGAGCTGCATCAAAGCAAAGACAACAACTAAGGAGATTTGAAATGACTGGAGCTGTGTGAAGAAAAAAATTGTTAGTCTATTATTTTAAGGTCACGAGCAGTTGTCTAAGCATTTCACTGCCTATCGAACTGTGTATAACTGTGTATGTGACAAATAAAATTTTAATTTGAAGAACCTGTCAAGACATTATAAAAACCAGAAAACACAGCAATAAACCATCAACTTTCTGTAAGAAATGTAGTCGGGGAAAAAAGTCATGACTGGAGATCACTTAAACACTTGATGTTGTGTGGTAAAAAAAAATACAGTAAAAAACCAGAGCCGTGTTTAATAGTGAAAATAAGAGCATTTACACAATAGTGAATCCTTACTTCTGGAACCAGCTGCCCCTCTGATGAACTCTTTTCACAATTCCATTCGGGAAACAGACCCTGTGCACTGGATACAGAGCTTACATTCCCACCCAGCTGTTCTCACACACACCCACACATGTATGCACGCAACCAGAAAGACACACACACACAGAGACCCACACAAACAGAAAGACACACAGAGTCTCGGGTTTTGTTTCCAGAAGATTACGACCTTTATTATCAATTCATAACGGCTGGAGCTTGTTCATGGATGAACTCTCTTGTCTGTTTCCCCCATTATATATTTTTCATACACTCAATAGTGTTTATTCTACATGACTTTGTGTCCCAAGATCTAGATTCTATTAAGTCCTGCACCCTATCTAGGCGCCCCAATGCCTAGCTCAGTTTTCATGCATCGGCACATTCCATTACGGCACACACATATCAGCCTCACTGGTTAATGCTGATTACATGTACGGTGCATTTAATTCCTTAAAGGTAATTAAAAACCATCTTACAGTTGCCATAAGAAAACCACTTATTAGTGAGACTTTAAAAAACGCTTCAGTTCACTAGGGAGAATAAAGACTGGACTTTGGAGCGATGGAAAAAGGTCATGTGACCTGACAATTTCAGATTAGGTCTATTCCTGAACGATGGATACACACATAAACTGGACACCACAGTTTGTCTGTGTGTGTATGTGTGTGTGTGTGTGTGTGTGTGTAAATCAAAGCTAAAGGTCACGGAATTAAATCTTGGGATTGTTGTTGTTGTTGTTGTTGGTCTTTCGGCTGCTCCCGGCAATAATTCTGGACTGTAGAATGAAATACATAGCAGACCAAAGTAAAAATGTAATCCAATAATAACTTTGTTGCAATTGCGTTGCATGTAAAGCCAGGGGAGCGAATACTTTTGCCAAAATAGTGTATATAACCCTTGTTTAATATGTTTATTCCTAGTCTTAATGTTTAACCTCCACATCCCTGAGAATGATCTGTTACTACAGAAATAATAACATATTAGATTGAGTGCATTAATATAAACCTGTAAATCTGTGCTTCTGTCAAAGAAAGTTAAAAATTCAACATACTGTATAAAATTGACCATGATTATTATTACATTCTAACAGATGTTCACTTTTTTTTTTATTATAAAAGACCACCCACATACACACCTTTGACCTTGAGTTCTACATAGACAGTTCTGGAGTCAGGGACCATGCAGCTGTAAGTTCCTGTATCACTGAGTTTTACGTCACTCAGTCTAATGGAGTAATTCCCTTTTGTGAACTCTGATGGAAAACCTTTGACTCGGCCCCTGTACTCTGCATCCTGGTCTTGAAAATTCTTTTTACCCTCAATGATTTCATACACAACCTTTGTGTCTCTGTATCGCCAGAACACCTAATTTTCATAACGACTGGATGAACACGGTAAGATCACAGAGTCTTCTTGAGCAGCTTCGACTGTGATGCTCTGTGATGACACTTTAAAAACACAAACACGCAACTGTGGGTACAAACAGGAAGCCAAATATGCCATCATCAACTTTCATGTCATATTGTGGGTGTGTCCCCGGCTGTCCTCACTAACTGTAACAATAAACTGTGTAGTCTACAGAAAAAAACAGGCATGTCTATAGCGACACTGCAAACGACAGGCAGAAGTAAGGCTGCAGAAGCATAGGAGTTGCGTGAGAAGCAGCATTGATTTCACCACACACTACTTTCACAAGCGGTGGCAGCATCAGACATCAGGATCTGCACATGAGCAGAGCTGTGGGTAAACCTCATGTACGTGGGTTTGGAAGCGGGGAACCTCTAATACATTTTTAAAACAAACCGTATCTGTGTGAACTTATAAAACATATTTAACTTCATGTGTGTAAGAAAACTGTACATTTAGTGAAACTCCCTGAGCTCTTTAGTACGAGCCATTCTACAGTCAGTGTGTGTCTGTGGAGAACGCTCCTGACTTCAGGCCTAAAACCTCTGAACTGGGGCGTGTCCACATACTTTTCTGATCTTAAACTGTGTATCGTACTGATTACATCACGGTATGGTGCGACAGCATTGCAACACTGCTCCCTGACCCAGTCTGTTGTCTGTTCTTTCCTACATAGGCAAAGCTTCTCCTACGCGTGATACTGAACTTCCTTCTGAGGAAAATCCTCGTCTTCAGGAAGAAACAGACTGAAGACTCCTGAGTCGTCCTCGGGCGGAGGCCTGTACAGACCTGTTCACTGCCTCGAGATAAGTATCTTATTGTACATGATGGTAGTTAAACATAATCCAAATACACACCTACTTCATTCAAGACCTGTCAATCATACACCTAGGCCCTCCCACAATTCCTGAACAATTATCATTACTACAGGACATTTTTCATGAAGCACTGAATGCAGCCTCGTGAGATTCCATACGAACAGATAGTTTTACATTAGAGATGGAACTCATTTTCTTATCTCTATTTACCTGTTAGCTGATAAATAGCTAGCTTACAGTTCTCACAGCTATGTACAAACAAACTAGAAACAAACAAAAAAACACTTGCTAAATAATTTTGTTGAATTAATTTTAAACAGACGAGCTACATTCAGGTTAGAGTACGCAGTAAATAGTTAAATATAAAGACACGTAAGTTAAAATGAGCTAGCTCACGTAAATAGCAGCAAATGTTAGCTTTTAACCTCACGGTATGCTAGTTTATAACCGTAACTAGTTAGCATAGTTGCTCTTAGCTCAATGGACTTTCCGAAACAAGGCCTTAATTTAAAAAAACAGAAATAATGAGTCACATATCTAGTACACACCTCTCGAGACACACCTTATATCCATGATTTAGTAACATGAAGCGATAAAAACATTTAAATTGATAAAACAATCAAATTTTCAGTTTTCCGTTACTGCTTGTTCCTATAGAACAGGTTCCTATATAAATGCGCATGCGCATACTACGGTATTGTAATTCGTCGATTGTCTATTAAAAAAAAAAGTCTTATTTATTTGTTTGTTTATTAATTTATTTTATGGTTTTACAACTATCCAATAAATAAACAAGTAAATAAAATAAATCTATCCTTTTTTTCCCCCAGTTAAACCCCTTTTACTAGACCTATTACTGCATATAATATTATATACAATGCCAGGAGGGAAACAAGGCTCCCTTTGAGAAGGTCAAAGTCTTTGAGCTGCATCAAGCAAAGAGAACAACTAAGGAGATTTGAAATGACTGGAGCTGTGTGAAGAAAATAAATAGTTAGTCTGTTATTTTAAGGTCACGAGCAGTTGTCTAAGCATTTCACTGCCTATCGAACTGTGTATGACTGTGTATGTGACAAATAAAATTTGAATTTGAAGAACCTGTTACTTACTTTCTGTAAGAAATGTAGTCGGGAAAAAAAGTAATGACTGGAGATCACTTAAACACTTGATGTTGTGTGGTAAAAAAAATTACAGTAAAAACCAGAGCCGTGTTTAATAGTGAAAATAAGAGCATTTACACAATAGTGAATCCTTACTTCTGGAAGCAGCTGCCCCTCTGATGAACTCTTTTCACAATTCCATTTGGGAAACAGACCCTGTGCACTGGATACAGAGCTTACATTCCCACCCAACTGTTTTCACACACCCACACATGTATGCACGCAACCAGAAAAACACACACACAGAGACCCACACAAACAGAAAGACACATAGAGCTGGCAAGAACAGAGCTCATCTGGAATTTATATGGAATCTAAAAGTTTACATAAACATTTGCAAAGAATGCAGCCTCCTCCACAGTCACTATATACTGTACTGTATACTGTTTCTTTGGGTATCCAACCTCTAGTCTAAATTTACTCCAATCTTTTATCTGCCGAATAAAAAGAAATTTGCATAGTTTGTGTATATACTGCTATCCGATTAATAATAATAAAATGAATACCAAAGATGTACTGAAGAAAAGATTTTGAAGCTTTAATTCTTTCTTCAGAAAGCGAAGCTACACAGCAGAACTGAAATGACTAAAGATGAGGTACTGCCCGCTTTTCTCATGATGCTGCTGTTATCTGGGTAAGTCTTGTGGCTTGAGTCACTCTCATCTGTGGAAAACACACACACACACACACACACACACACACACACACACAATTCAGTAAAACAACAGAAAAATACTTTTTTTCTACTTTTTATTTTATAGAGATGTATATTTTCTATTTTTTATGTCTCTTTTCAGGTTTCTATGTTCTTAATCTTGTCACTTGTCATTTCAGTCTTCTCTTTATCTTTCCTCATCATCTATTCGCTCTTTTAGTTTTTTTTGTGCACATCAGTGCAAGGTCCACAAATGTGCTTCTAAAAGAATGGTCAAAAATTTCCATAAACAAAATTCCTTCTAAACCTTGTGGAAAGCCTTCAGAAAGAGTTGAAGCTGTTATAGCTGTTACAGCTGCAACATCATATTAAACTCTATGGATTAAGATTTGGATGTTACTCAAGTTCACATGCATGTAAAGACAGGGGAGCGAATACTTTTGCTAAAATAGTGTATATAACCCTTGTTTAATATGTTTATTCCTAGTCTTAATGTTTAACCTCCACATCCCTGAGAATGATCTGTTACTACAGAAATAATAACATATTAGATTGAGTGCATTAATATAAACCTGTGAATCTGTGCTTCTGTCAAAGAAAGTTAAAAATTCAACATACTGTATAAAATTGACCATGATTATTATTACATTCTAACAGATGTTCATTTTTCACCCACATACACACCTTTGACCTTGAGTTCTACATGGACAGTTCTGGAGTCAGGGAGGGTGCAGCTGTAAGTTCCTGTATCACTGAGTTTCAAGTCACTCAGTCTGATGGAGTAATTCCCTTTTGTGAACTCTGATGGAAAACCTTTGACTCGGCCCCTGTACTCTCCATCCTGGTCATGAAAATTCTCTTTACCCTCGATGATTTCATACACAACCTTTGTGTCTCTGTATCGCCAGAACACGTCCTTTTCATAACAACTGGATGAACACGGTAAGATCACAGCGTCTCCTTGAGCAGCTTCGACTGTGACGTTCTGTGACGACACTTTAAAAACACAAACACACAACTGTGGGTACAAACAGGAAGCCAAATATGCCGTATCAGGATGTTACACAGTGAGGCTGAGTGCTTACCTTCATTTATTAGCATAAGAGCACACAGGGAGTAAGTTCTGTGGAATAAAACAGACAGATGGAATGGATGAGTGGACAGCAGCAGTATACGAGTTCTGAGTTCAAACTAATTCTGTTGGGCCGGTCGGTGTCTGCACTGGCGGTCCTCACTGAATGTAACAATAGGCAGCTTCCCCAACTACGTCATGATCTGGGCGTCACTGCCGGTCCTCACTAACTGTAACAATAAATTGTGTAGTCTACAGATAAAACAGGCATGTCTATAGCGACACTGCATACGACAAGCAGAAGTACGGCTGCAGAAACATAGGAGTTGCGTGAGAAGCAGCATTGATTTCACCACACACTACTTTCATAATCGGTGGCAGCATCAGACATCAGGATCTGCACATGATCAGAGCTGTGGGTAAACCTCATGTACGTGGGCAGGGAAGCGGGGAACCTCTAATATATTTTGAGCTACATTCAGGTTAGAGTACGCAGTAAATAGTTAAATATAAAGACGCGTAAGTTAAAATGAGCTAGCTCACGTAAATAGCACCAAATGTTAGCTTTTAACCTCACGGTATGCTAGTTTATAACCGTAACTAGTTAGCATAGTTCCTTTTAGCTACATGGACTTCCCGAAACAAGGCCTTAATTTACAGACCTGATTTAATGCGTCACATATCTAGTACACACATCTCGAGACACACCTTATATCCATGATTTAGTAACATGAAGCGATAAAAACATCAAAATTAATAAAACAATAAAATTTCCAGTTTTCTGTTACT
Source organism: Clarias gariepinus (assembly GCF_024256425.1). NCBI lineage: Eukaryota > Metazoa > Chordata > Actinopteri > Siluriformes > Clariidae > Clarias > Clarias gariepinus. The sequence continues at coordinate 45,051,156 of NC_071102.1, read as the reverse complement.
GCTTGTTCTTATGGAACAGGTTCCTATATAAATGCGCATGCGCACACTCCGGTATTGTGATTGGTCGGTTTGTCTTTGGGCTGCTTCCAGCAAATAGAATTTGACCGTCAGTTATCAAAGGTGATGTAATAATATTTACCAGATGTTTGTCATTATTATTATTTTTTATAAATAATTCTCTTATTTATTTATTTATTAATTTATTAATTTATTTATTTTTATGGTTTTACAACTATACAATAAATAAATAAGTAAATAAAATAAATTTATCTCTCTTTTTTTCCCACAGTTAAACCCCTTTACTAGACCTATTAATGCATATAATATTATATATAATGCTAGGGAAGAAAAGGCTCCCTTAGAGAAGGTCAAAGTCTTTGAGCTGCATCAAAGCAAAGAAAACAACTAAGGAGATTTGAAATGACTGGAGCTGTGTGAAGAACCTGTCAAGACATTATAAAAACCAGGAAACACAGTGATGAACCGTCAACTTTCTGTAAGAAATGTAGTCAGGGAAAAAATCATGACTGGAGATCACTTAATATGTAAGCATATTTTAATTAAATATATTTGTGTATGCAGCAATGTAACAATATGATAATATTAATCAACATAATATTCATCTTAGTGAAATAATATAGAGGTTAAGTAAGAAAAGCAGACATGTCGTAAAACATAGCAGTAAGGGAATGGTTAGAGTGACCCAGATAAGACAAGATAAGGTGCCAGGTGTCGGACTTGGCCTAATGAAGGATTGAAACAAGTGTTGGATACACGTAACATGTCTAAGTAAGAATATAGACAAATATCCAAAAGACACACAATCAGTTTTAGGAATACTGAGTTTAATAAAAGTAGACACAAAAATAAACTAGTATGTGCATCTACCAAATAAAGAGATGCTTATACATGGTCTGTCTCTTGAGAACTGTAGAACAAACCAGAAACAACCAACAGATAGAAAAAACCAAGGGCAAAGAAGGGAGGATAGAAAAATCCTGGAACAACCAACAAAAACCCAAGGACAGAAGAAATAATCAGGTGACAGACACCAGATAAGCACAAGGCACTAGAAACCAGATAAAAAGAGGGGCTAACGAGGTGTACGGGAAACTATGTAATAAACTATACACTGAAACTAAACTTGAAAGAATCAGGGGATCTCCCTGCGAGACAGTATGTGTGTGTGTGTGTGTGTGTGTGTGTGTGTGTGTGTGTGTGTGTGTAGATGGCCATGTGGGCAGACTGGATGGGCAGATAAGAAATAGAAAAAATCAGAGACACAGAGGTAGTCTTGTGAATAAAATATTTTAATAAGAGTAGACAAAGAATAAAAAGGCATATCTACATGGTAATAATATAAAATACAAAGTATAAAAGCCCAATGTAAAATACAAAACATAAGGGGCCAGGGTAAAAGCGTCAACAGAAATAAAATTCCTTAGAAGGAACACGGTCTGAACTGCCCTGGCTGTCCGAATCATCCAAAGGGATGAAGTCATCGATGGAGAAGTCGCAGTTGGCTATAAAATAGAATAAAATGCATAAAAACATTGAATGGGGTAAAATAAGGCAAATAAGTAAAATTGTGTAAAGGAGATGCTTACCCATGGCTGGTCTCTTGAAAAATGAAGAACATACCAAAGAAAAACAAGGAAAAAGCCTTGAAAACAAGCGGCACCCCTATATTTTTATAAAAAAAGATATGAAAAGTGTAAAGATAATAGAAAATAATTATTAAAGAAGATGTATTATAATGGAGAGAAGTTTCGAGCATAGTAAGAGTCAGATAAGCGCAGGAAGAAGTCAAATACTGTAACGAGGTGTAAATATAAAGGGAAAGAGTTATGAGCATGGAGAGGAGTCAGATAGCGAGGTGTATGACATAATGGTACAAAATAAGAGAAATGTAATTTTAATGGAAAAATTAATTGATAAAAACTGGATTATAATGGATTATAATTTTGCTGTGGTCAAACGAGGTGAAGGTACAGGGGAGGAGACTGGAGATCCCCAGTCGGGGAACAGACCCTGTGCACTGGATACAGAGCTTACATTCCCACCCAACTGGTCTCACACACACATATACATGTATGCAAATAGACAGACACACACAGAGACCCACACAAACAGAAAGACACATACTGTAGAGTCTCGGGTTTTGTTTCCAAAAGATTACGACCTTTATTATTAATTCATAACGGCTGGAGCTTGTTCATGGATGACCTCTCTTGTCTGTTTCCCCCATTATATATATTCTTCATACGCTCAATAGTGTTTATTCTACATGACTTTGTGTCCCAACATCAGGATCCCATTAAGGCCAGTCCCCTTTCTAGGCGTCCCAATGCCTAGCTCAGTTTTCATAAATCGGCACATTCCATTACGGCACACACATATCAGCCTCCCTAGTTAATGCTGATTACATGTACGGTGCATTTAATTCCTTAAAGGTAATTAATAATCATCTTACAGTAGCCATAAGAAAACCACTTATTAGTAAGACTTCAAAAAAGGCTTCAGTTTGCTAGGGAGAAGGGACAACTGGACTTTGGAGCGATGGAAAAAGGTCATGTGACCTGATGAGTCCAGATTAAGTCTATTTCTAAACGATGGATACACACATGAACTGGACACCACAGTGTGTGTGTGTAAATCAAAGCTAAATCCAATATTTCATTGACGGAATTAAATATTGGATTGTGACACAGTTTTTTTGGCAGTTATGTTAATTTAAACTATTGTGGTCTAGACTCTCTTATCAAGCAATACATTCACATCCTTTAATGGCTTTGTCATGGCAAATTTTGTTGTGAACTGTGCTAATTTTCCAAACACAATTAATAACTACTTGAGTATTGAAGCCGCAAAAAAGGTTATTGCAACCAAAAGTAACTGGACAGCCAGCCAGAAGACAACAGGAACCCCACGAAATTCCGTAACTCTTCAATTTTACATGATTTATATACCTTCACTTAGCAATTACATAATTGTTTGCTCCTCCTGAAGTCAAAAAGCTACTTAATATGCATGAGATGTAGGCTAATTTTGCTCAGGTCAGATTGATATAGATCCTTTTTTCTTAACCAGACTATTGACCAGCATTGGGTTTTTGTCGCAGCCACAATTTTTAAAAATCTTCCTCTTCAAGATGCGTAATTACTCTCTCCTTACTATTCCCATCATATCTAATTTATCCTTAACTGTCCATAGTATGCCTCTACATATATAAAAATTATTAGTCTGTTAGTACTTCTATTAGAGCGTTAATATCTGTTTTGATTGTTAGTTTTGATTATATATATTAAACATATTTGTATGACTAAGTGATACTTCCAATAATTTTGACCTTATATATCAAGTAGTAACTAGATACTAAAATTAAAGATTAATTAAATCTGATCATGCTTAAGTTAGTATTTATTCCTCATTTAACTATTGCTATTCCTATGGTTAGTTTAAAACAATCACACTGATCTGATCATATTTACATCATTACTTTTTTGAACCTACTGTATACTATTCAGATCAGAATTATTTACATGATTCTACAGTATTTAGTTATACATATATTGTAGATTATAATTATGTATAGTAGTTAAATTGGTAAAGTAATGGTTAATTTCAGTTGTAGTATGCGTGTTATACTAACTTTGTGGGATGCACTTTTTCTAGATTTTTCTTTGGGCCCATTCTTACTAAAATTCTCTTTTTATTTAATGTTAGCTCGCAGGCAGCACCTTCTCGCTCATCCTCTCGCCTGAGAATCCTTCTGGGAGCAGGTATATCCTGCCTTACCCAGACCGCCACGATTGGTGTCTGATTAGAGCTCTACTGGGCCTAGTTCGTCATCTGGAGACTGAGCTTGCTGAGATTGAGGCTCTCTCTTCTCCACAGTGCCTTCCTGCGCAGCCTTACTGTCGGTTTACAGGGCAGTCTGGCTCTTTGCACTCTATGTCTGAATCAAAGCAGAACCGAAAGCTTATTTATATATTTTGGATTACTGCCTGCATTTTCTGTATTTTTCATTCCATTAAAGTTCCTCAATTTCTTGCACTGTGTGTACGGGTTGTTCTTGGGTCACACTTCGCATACTTTTCTGGTTAATTACAGTTAGTAAACAGCTATAAATCAACATAAAAGGAGTCAATATTATTAGTATTGTGTTATATATATCAATATATATTGTAGTATATGTTTCTCCTAGTATTATTTTTCTCATCTATTGCTCTGTTGCCTATCCCTGCCTCCTGCCTGCATATTTCTCACTTTCCCAATTTGCAGACGCCTTCTTTTTATTGTAGCAAGCAGATCAAGGCCTCTTGAACAGAGGCCTTCTGGGTATTTGGTACTTCCCACTTGAATATAATTGTAGGCCAATAAAATTGTTCCACAGCTTCAACAAACATTTTTCCTCTTTCCCTTAATTTCATTCTGATTTTTCCTTCTGGGTTTATTGAACAAACTAATAAACAAACAAACAAACACAATAATTTTAAAAATCTGCAAAATTCTCATGACAAAATTGTTCCTTTGTCTCCTTATGTTCACCAAAATTCAACTGAAAAGTTAATTATCAAATCTTTTAAGAGTTGGTTAAGGATATTATTGGTTGGTAATATTGAAGAAAGTTCTTGGACGCGTACAAACAGAGACCATAAAAACGATGTCGATGCAATAATATGTCTTACTTTATTTGTGCTCCATTAACAATCGTCTTAAATCCACTTGTTGAAAATATTCATCGATGTTTCCAATTCATATCCAATGACACAGTATTACAAATTGTTCCCTCCACACGCTGTGTGCTTCCTAATTACCAAACACACACACCTGGCTCTTACACCGGTGCTACCATTATACAGTGTCACAGTGCCAACCAGTGGCCAAAGAAAACTTTACAATTAATGGCTCCAACACACCAGCCCCTTAATTGACTATGGCATAATGACATAAAAATTACACATTCATATATAATGGAGCCGTAAATAATTCATGATTTATATCAAAGATAAAAGAAACTGTAAATGTTTGACTATCGTATGTCCTTTTTAGTCTGTTGTTTCTAATAAGAGGCAAAGCTTACTAACTGGACGTACCAAGATGTTACATTTGGTTTAAACCTTTACTGAGCCACACGGTGCTGTCGAATCGGCAATAATTACAATATCTTCAGGGGTAAAATTTCTACGTCGTTTGTTCCATTTTTGCCGCTCTTGTAACAAGGGTAGATATTCGCGTACCCATCTTTTCCAGAAAAGATTTGCAATATATTGCACTTGTCTCCATCTTCTGGCATACAAGTCAGACTTTTCAAACAAACCAGGCGGCAATGCAGGATTTCCTTTCATAAGCAGAAGGTGATTTGGTGTAAGAGCTTCCAAATCATTAGGATCATTGGATAGTTTAGAGATAGGTCGATCATTTAAAATTGCTTCTGCTTCACACAAGACGTGAAGTGCTTCGTCATCCAATATTTGTTGTCGAAGAACAGTACGAAGAATCTGTTTTACCATTCGAATTATACGCTCCCATATTCCTCCATAGGGAGAGCTTGAGGGTGGATTAAAATTCCAATCTACTTCCTTCTGCAGTAAGGTCCTTCGAATCTTTTTATTATTTAATGCTGTTAGTGCCTCTCTTATCTCCCGCTCAGCTGTTCATGAATGTCTCGAAGTATGAGATGAGACACATGTTGGTCCTTTGATAATAAGATGGGATGTTTTCTTTCACTTGACATAGCTGACTTACCAAGTCTTCCTCCCACCAACAGCAGTCCATCATGCCACATAGGATCCAAATTAGAGAGCTAACTGCTTCTCTTAACATCACTACCTCCATCCTTAAGGTTAGTAGTTTCCTTTTTGGAAGTGTTCCTGTTGGCAGAAACGTATGATGCTAATCTCTGCTTTATACAGATCTTCCACTGTCAAACCTAGATAGATCTGCCTAGAGAGTCTTTAAATTCTCCCAATTTTGCATTAAAAGCAACACTATCAATCTTCTCCAAAGACAACTCCTTTCGTTTACGACACAACTCCAGCAGAACTTTCCGCAGCTTAAAAATCCAGGCAACTTTTAGATGTTTCCATTCGGAAAAGTAATGTAAAAGTTGATTTGTTGCATTCTGTCCATTCTGCAAGATTTTGCTGTGTGTAGACCGCAGGAAGTGGAAAAAATTGGTTGGTGTTTATACCACTGATTTCCAGTCTGTCAATAACATTGCAGGACACAGACTTTTCTTGACTCATACGAAGAAGAATGTTGACCTTTTTTCCACTCAGCTTAAGCTCTTTCCTCAAATGTTCTGAACAGAACGTTGCGGAACTTCCCGGGTCCAGGAAAGCATATGTCTGCATCACAACTTGTTACTTTTAATGGCTTTGATTCGAACTAGTATAATTGACATCAAACTCCTCTCATTACCAGCCCCTGTATGACCACAAATTTGAGCAGACACTACCTTGCGCCTTTCCTCTGGCTCTTTTACAGTTACCTCCTTGTGATATATGTGAAGGATTGTGGGATGTGTTCCTCCACAAATGTCACAATTCAGACGATTCTGAGATTGCTTACTCATATGTCCAGTCCTTAAACAACCAAAACAAATTCCTTTAGCTTTCAGGAAGTCAATCTTGTCTTGTTGAGTCCTTTTCTTCAACGCAAAACACCTTTCCAGCGGATGCTGATTAGTACAAAACAAACAGTTTTCATTAGACTTGGATACAAGACAAAATCTTTGCTGTGATGAAGCTTTGCCAGACTTCTTAACTGGAACAGAAGCAGCAATGTCAGTGGCAAAACTATTTCTTGTGAAGGTTTGACAAGTTTGAGTTTTGGATTTACCTGTGCCATGTTTATCTTGAATATCTTCAAACACAGGATCAGAGGTCATCTTAACCTGTTTTTCAAAAACTACAACATCAGAGAATTTTGCCCTGCTATGATTAGCCTCCATGATCTCACAAGCCTTAGCTCGCCATTGTTCTCTCAGCTTGTATGGTAATTTCATTACAATCATTTTCATGTTGCTAGGCATATTAAGCTCTTGCATACAGTATATGAGAATTCATCCATTGTGTTACAACATGCCCGGAAAAACAAATCATAAGCCTGTAACCCATGCGCATCCTCAGCCTTGAAAGTAGACCAACCCAAGGCTTTCTCCATATAGGCAGTAGATACCTTAAATTCATTACCAAAATGTTCCTTCAGTAACCTTTTGGCCAGTGCATAGCCTCTGTCTGGGGCCATGTGTTGGCAACTGCGGACAAGGTCTTTAGGCTGACCCTTTGTAAACTGCTCGAGGAAATACAGGGTACAGGTGACCCCTATTATTTGTAGTTTTCTGTTCAACGCCATTATATTGCAGTGGGTCACCATCAAATACTGGAATCTCCCTTTTTGGTAAAACAAAAGGATTTCCTTGCTGTTGAACGAAATAAGTTGTTAACTCCTCTTGCCTCCACTGACTTCAAGAAGGGGATCAACTTGAGGTGGAAAAGCATGTATTGGATGATGAATTTCCGAGTTTGCATCATGTTGCATTTGAACAGAACCATGGAGATTAGGTTGATAAGATGATTGGGGTATTTGTTGATCATTCCATTTATTCCTCTGATTCTGAGTTACATCATGTGTTACAGAGACACCAGCTGCTCCAGCTGCATTCACTGGAATTGAATTCACAGGCACATACAGTGGTGTGAATTCCTACATGGCCCTTTTTCACACAGGGCCATGTAGGTTTGGACTTTTTTTCTCCCTAAATAATAAAAACCATCATTTAAAAACTGCATTTTGTGTTTACTTGTGTTATTTTTGACTAATAGTTAAATGTGTTTGATGATCAGAAACATTTTGTGTGACAAACATGCAAAAGAATAAGAAATCAGGAAGGGGACAAATAGTTTTTCACACCACTGTATTCATTTCCATGTGGATTTAGACATCTTGACTCAGAAGTAGGTTTATCAATTTCATTGACCACACTTTTTTCACGCTTCTTTGATCTTAAACTTCTATTTCGGGAACATTTGCTTTGATTTTCAAACTTTTGCAACACAGTGATCTTTGCTGTTGAAGCTGCTATTTGAGCATCCAATTCCAACTGCTCCTTCTTCCATCTCAGTTCCTCCTCCCGAAGTTCAATTTCATGTTTAGCCTTTAATGCAGCAGCCTGTTCCATAAGAGCAGCCTTTTCTGCCTCTGCTTAAATACATGCAGATGATATGGACGAAATACTACTACTGCTGCTGCATGAACTGCGTTTACTATGTTTGGAGGCAGGATGAGATACATTTGAGACACTGTCTCCTGGACCTACATCACTCTCGGCAATGCCCGCTTTAGAGGCTTTCTGATTTTCTGGCTTGTCTGGTAATCATTTACAGTATTTACACGTTTAATAAACATTGTTTGGAATCACCTTTGCTTTGAACTGTATTTCATGTTTTTCAACCTCCTCAACTGGTAAAATAACCAACAGTGACTCATAAGTGTCTTTAGCTTCTGAACACAACTTCTTAAAATCTTCAAAGGCTAAACGTACCTCAGGTTCATATTCTTTACCATCATCATATATTAACCGATTGATCGACTCTATTGGTTTCTGAGCCTTATTTAACTTTGCCTTTCTTGACCTTTGCAAGGTATCAAGTTTTACTACCAGAGCTTTGGCTGTTAATTTAACTGCTCTTTTTTCTCTTTCAGATTCATTTTCAACACTAGACAAACTTTGTTTTGACACAGTAACCTCTTCAGAATTCATACTCTTCATTTTCCATTTTGCAAACAGTTGTGAACAAACAGCTTAATACATAAAACAATGTCAATCTTTGCAACCAATGCATTGGGTTTACGCTTGATCCTTGTGTGCACACATGATTTCATATGGCCATTGTAAATGTTGCAACACCGGACCTATATTCCCGTTGATCAGGCCTGCAGAGAAACACAGCGTAGATCCAACGACAGAGTACAGCAAGCCAGGAAAAGTTTAATCCAAATGACTCCAAATACCGGTGTTCTGGATCCAAGAAATAAATCCACAAGCGTCTTGAAGAAACGATGTCCTCATGTGTCGAAACAAAAGCATGTAACCAAACATCGACGTGGTTTTCGTCCACAAAACACACAAGTGTTTTCCTTTCTCCAGTGAAGCACAGTTTTTGACTTTGTGTAACGGCTTTCCAATAAGCCGCTGTGTTGGTGATATTAAAGGAAGTTCTTGGACGCGTACAAACAGAGACCATGAAAACGATGTCGATGCAATAATATGTCTTACTTTATTGTTGCTCCATTAACGATCATCATAAATCCACTTGTTGAAAATATTCATCAATGTTTCCAATCCATATCCAATGACACAGTATTACAAATTGTTGCCTCCACACGCTACTCTGTTGTGCGATCGAAACTGTGTGCTTCCTAATTACCAAACACACACACCTGGCTCTTACACCGGTGCTACCATTATACAGTGTCACAGTGCCAACCAGTGGCCAAAGAAACTTTACAATGAATGGCTCCAACAGACGTGTAGAGACAATTTCAGTCTGCAGAATCAGTGGATACTCCAGCACCAAGCAGAGATTCACCTTCTTTAACTCACATCCAGGTTTTACAAACAGCATCATATTCACTAAGAACCTTTTTTATATTATAATCCTACTAGGGGTGATATTTCTGACAGCATAAAAACCCCTTTGTGGAGGGAGTAGATGACAGTAAGAGTCTCATTTCAGAATGTTTTACAGTCTGAGATTCTAATCCATGATGCAGCGTGTACACTGGGCAGTATTCTTAGCTTTACACATGTAATTATTTTCCTAGATTATAGTACTAATGTTATTCTTCTTTTTTCCTAACAGGAGCAATAAAAGATTTACAGCCATTCTCATCTCTGCACGATGGAGGTACTTGGAGCCTCTCACAGGGGCATTTAGGGCACTAGGTGGGGTACACCCTAGATACAGGTCTAGATACCTACTAATTTGTAAATATTAAAAAATGACATGACATAAATTTCATCGGTATATTCTGTAAAATATTTAAGTAGCCTAAACTCTGTTCTATTGGCACAATAATACAACAGACCCAAATTGGCATAATAATACAACAGACCCAAATACAAATTTCATCATTCCATTCTTTATTAAAACAAACAATCACATCTGTTAATATAGTTTGAAATAGTGCAGATACACCACAGCTTTCCTATTTACAACCAAAGGCAGGATGAAACCCTTGACGCTGGGATTATTATTTACATCAATTATAGATGGAATTGAAAAAACATTTATATACAGTACTACAGTATATATATATATATATATATATATATATATATATATATATATATATATATATATATATATATATATTACTGGGCATTAAAATCCAAAACAAAGCAAATAAAAGTGCAAAGTGTAAGTGTAAAGTCAGCCCAAAAAAATTGTAATTATACACATTTCAGGAAGAGAAAAATTATGTATATTTTCTTAATATAATATTATTAATAGTTCCACATTATTGTCATAATATTAACATAATAACATATAGCAATAAATTTTATATTAAAATGTTTATACAAGCTTTTCTTTTGCTGAATCATGCATACACACACACACACACACACACACACACACAATCAATGTCGCAAAAAAGCTTTGTTGCATGTTTCACAGTTCATGAGATACAGACCAAAACAATTCCTTGCTCTACAGCACCACCACTAGGCTGAGTGGGCCCATGGATTTCTTAACACAGTGTACTCTTTACCAAATTTAATCTCCGTGTAACTATTTTTTGTCAGAGAATCAGAATAATAGTAAAATCTAAACAAATAGAATAGGTGTTGAGGATTATGTGCTTGGACCCAAATAAACCTCATTATACAAGAGTTAGTTCTGATCGAGCAATCTGATTGGATGAGAGGCGTTCCACAAGTGGTGTTATTAGATGGTAACGGCACTAGGGCATTTAACTATATATACATCACTCTGTGTTCCAGGTGTTTTACTATTGTTAATTACTGTTCTATGAAAGCGATATCACACATGATACATGCTGTATTGCTGGATGTAGAAGGGCTGCGATGGCTTTGGCACAAAGCTGTACTATATCCAGCAGTACTGCACTCCTTCTCGAGTGATATCCCTTTTATACAACTGTTCTGCAAACATCATTTATATTCAACCCGAATATTAATTGCTGTAACTGTATATTCAGGGACCCAATAATTCTGGACTGCAGAATGTAATAAATATCTGTCACTGTTTTAACTAACATAGCAGACCAAAGTAAAAAATTGCATGAAAATCTATTTATTTGTTGCAATTGTGTTTTTTTATATATCTTTAATAAACTGACAAAATTAGTTTTGTGTTCAGAATTAACTGGCCAATGGAAAACATTGCTGCTAAAGTAGTTAGCGAAAGTGAAGTTTAAATAAACATTTGCAAAGAATGTGATTCTAGTATAATGCAAACTTCTCCCCATTTTTTATTTTTTTGGGTGGGGCTAAATCCCGGGGGGGCGGAGGGGACATGTCCCCCCCAATCCGAAGGTTGTTCCCCCACCCCCCCCAAAAAAGAATAAAAAAATAAATCGCACTCTCTATTGTGAAAAATATATGTATGCATACCTAAGATAATTGTTTAAGTAGAAAAAAAAACCCGCACAAAATGCATTTCGAACCAGTTGAGTTATCACACCTGCGTGACAGGTACAGGATGGCCACAACAACTGCCCGAGTCACACCAGGAACACACAATCCCTCCATCAGTGCTCAGACTGTCCGCAATAGGCAGTCCATGAGGAGGAGATGCACTGCAGTACTTCAAGCAGCTGGTGGCCACACCAGATACTGACTGGTACTTTTGATTTTGAGCCTCCCTTCATTCAGGGACACATTGGGAAACATTTTTAGTTTATGTCTTATGGTGTTGACTCTTTTAGTGTTCATACAAATATTTACACATAAAGTTTACTGAAAGTAAAAACAGTTGAAAGTCAGAGGACGTTTCTTTTTTTGCTGAGTATAGTTTTGAAACCAGTACTTTTACTTGAGTAAAAAGCTTGAGTTGATACTTCAACTTCTAAAGAAGTCTTTTTAAACCCTAGTATCTATACTTCTACTCAAGTAATGAATGTGAATACTTTTGACACCACTGCTTGTGACATTGTTCACCTGAGGTGACTTGTGAAAATTTCACACTACAGATATTGAATATTGAATATTTATTGAAACAAAAACTGATACCATTATTAAACATACTATTGAAAGGTGTATACCTTGTAAATAAATTATTGATTAATAATAAAAAATATTAATTTATAAATATTATTATTATTATTATTTTTTTTTTTTACAGATTACTAGCCTATATAAGGATTATTTGATTAAATACAAATTTAAATGGTTGTGTCCTTTTAATATGATGTCGGTCTCGATTATAATGATAATAAATAAATAAATCCTTTTTCGGGCTCCATTTTTCACGCTCCAGCGAGACGCAATGACTTATGGGACATTCCCTTTTCCGGTGAAGTGAATACCTGATGTTCACTCGTTCCCTACACCGTTCGCAGCTCCCTTTAAACTTCGCAGGGCACTTCGGACCGATTGGAACGCACCGTGAGTTTGTTTTGTCAGTCTGGGGTTTGTTACTCCAGTCCAGTAGGTGGCGATAGACTTATAAAAAAAATAACGCCAAAGAAAAAAAAAAACAAAGAAGAAGAGACAGCGCGTTGTGTTAGAATATTTTTAATTTCGCCGCGTGCAGGTACAGTGGAAAGTTTTGCAAATAAATAAAGTTGTATTTAAAGATAATATGTGTAGGAATTAGTTGTAGAAAAGCTAATGAACAGACTATATAGACACATATACATCTAAAAGTGAATGAAGTGAAAGCTTTATGAAATATTTCACCTCACATCCTCCTGGAGACATTAGTTAAAGTGTACAGCGTCTGTGAACATGAACTAATGTGTATAAAGATTCAGAAGTAGCTATAGAATTACAGAAACAAAAAAATTTTTTTTTTTTATTTAAAAAACGATTTGCAAATCAGCAGAGGGCTCTTTCAGAGTAAATTACTTAAACTATATCAGTGTTTAAAAAACACATTTTAAAATTTAATCACTGTCTCTGAATCATTAGGTTTGAAATGTAAATACTACTAAATGTGTTAAACTGAAATATTTGACTTTAAAAGCAATATCTTTGAATTTATGTGCTCTGAATGTCACATAAAATTCTAAATAGTCCATGTCAAGTTAAGGTAGTTAGCATGAGACTCAGACTGATGGTTGTTACACACACACACACACACACACACACACACACACACGAGAGAGAGAGATACATGGTGGCCTAAAGTATTTGGACAGCATACACCATGAATTAGTTCTCCCTGTGCACAAAACAGGTGATTTTACTCATTAGTTCATATCTAGGTGAAGAGCTGTGTTAATTAAAACTAGATACAAAAGTTTGTTTAGACAAACTTTAAGTTGGCTTGAGAAAGCCGGAGATAAAAGTTTAAAAGTGTGAAAAGTTTAAAATAGTTTAAGAAGTTAAAAAAGTTAAAACAGTTTAAGTTTAAAAGGTTTAAAAGACAGATAGGTAGATAGTGTCAGACAGATAGACAGTTACAGATATATAGATTGATAGATAGATAGATAGATAGATTCATGATTAAGTCTATAGATAGATAAAAATAGTCAGATTACAGATAGATAGATAGATAGATAGATAGATAGATAGATAGATTAGTTAGAAATAGTCAGATGATAGATAGATAGATAGATAGATAGATAGATAGATAGATAGATTAGTTAGAAATAGTCAGATGATAGATACATAGATAGATAGATAGATTAGTTATAAATAGTCAGATGATAGATAGATAGATAGATAGATGATAAATAGATAGATAGATAGATAGATAGATAGATTAGTTAAAATAGTCAGATGACAGATAGATTAGAAAAGTTAGATAAGTTTGAATAAGTTAAAATGTGTTAGAAATAGTACATAGAAGGGAAGTCTATAGATAGATAGAAATAATCAGATTACAGATAGATAGATAGATAGATAGATAGATAGATAGATAGATTAGTTAAAATAGTCAGATGATAGATAGATAGATAGATAGATGATAAATAGATAGATAGATAGATAGATAGATAGATAGATAGATTAGTTAAAATAGTCAGATGACAGATAGATTAGAAAAGTTAGATAAGTTTGAATAAGTTAAAATGTGTTAGAAATAGTACATAGAAGGGAAGTCTATAGATAGATAGAAATAATCAGATTACAGATAGATAGATAGATAGATAGATAGATAGATAGATAGATAGATTAGTTATAAATAGTCAGATGATAGATAGATAGATAGATAGATAGATAGATGATAAAAAGATAGATAGATAGATAGATAGATAGATAGATAGATAGATTAGTTAAAATAGTCAGATGACAGATAGATTAGAAAAGTTAGATAAGTTTGAATAAGTTAAAATGTGTTAGAAATAGTACATAGAAGGGAAGTCTATAGATAGATAGAAATAATCAGATTACAGATAGATAGATAGATAGATAGATTAGTTAAAATAGTCAGATGATAGATAGATTAGAAAAGTTAGATAAGTTTGAATGAGTTAAAATGTGTTAGAAATAGTACATAGAAGGGAAGTCTATAGATAGATAGAAATAATCAGATTACAGATAGATAGATAGATATATAGATAGATAGATGAGTTTGAATGAGTTTGAATGGGTTAGAAATAGAAGAGAAGTTTGATTGAGACTAATTGGCATTAGCAAGTCGGTGGTGTGGGGGATGGGTCGTGCATGCGCACGCACACTCTTCTGTGACAGACACAGAGAACCGCAAACTGTAATAATTAAGCTCTCAAACAAACGCTTCCCAACCGAGAACCGTAGGTCCGATCGCAAAAATTATTTCACCGTGAGTGGCAGGAACTTCCTGACTATGACATATTGAATCCTCATGCCCGTAGAGTGTATTATATTGACGTGGTGACAGTGTAAAGACACCCTCCGATTCACACTCTGTGAATATGGCAGTTGACAGTGGCACGCATGGTGAAAAATCAAAATTTTCATCAAACTTAAACTGCTCTCGTGAAGCAACCGTAAAAGTTATCAAAACATGGACCCAATCCGTAAAAGTCCAAAGTCTTGTGACCCGTTTAAACTTTGAATGATGTTTCTACGACAAATTATGGCCGAACGGTAAGCTTTCAAAGTGACCCATGTTTTCACCCTTTTTCGGGCCATTTCCCATTGAAATGAATAGGGGAAAATGGGGTGGTTATTTGGGAATTTCGGGAAAACCATGCGACGGATCCCTACCAAAAGTCATAGCACACCATTCCCGAAAAAGGCGCACGGTTTGACACCTCACTCATGGCACTCGGGCAAAGTTAGTCTCAATGTTAAGTCTGTGGGGGGTTAATTGCCCCCTGCGAGGGCAATTGATCACCCACCCCTTAGAAAAGTCACAGCACCCCATTCCCGAATAAGGCGCACGGTTTGACACCTCACTCATGGGTTTCGGTCAAAGTTGGTTTTAATGTTAATTCTGTGGGTGGTTAATTGCCCCCTGCGGGGGCAATTAACCACCCACCCCTTAGAAGAGTCACAGCATCCGATCCCCGAATAAGGCGCACGATTTAACACGTCACTCATGGGACTCGGGCAATGTTGGTCTCAATGTTAAGTCTGTGGGTGGTTAATTGCCCCCTGCGGGGGCAATTAACCACCCACCCCTTAGAAGAGTCGATCCTCGAATAAGAGTCGATCCCCGAATAAGGCGCACGGTTTGACACCTCACTCATGGGACTCGGGCAATGTTGGTCTCAATGTTAAGTCTGTGAGTGGTTAATTGCCCCCTGCGGGGGCAATTAACCACCCACCCCTTAGAAGAGTCACAGCACCCCATTCCCGAATAAGGCGCACGGTTTGACACCTCATTTGTTGGTTTACGATGAACGGTGCGGGACCAGTTATAATTCGCTAAAATCCCCATTATAAGTCAATGGGACGGTTAATTGCCCCCTGCGGGGGCAATTAACCGCCCACCCCTTAGTAAAGTCATAGAAAAATTCTTCGCGAATATTCTGCACGCTTTGACACCTCACTCATGGGTCTACGATAAATGGTGCGGGACTAGTTCATCGCCAAAATCCCCATTATATGTCAATGGGGCAAATTGGGGACCTCTCTTGCCCCGGGGGTAAAACTTATACCCTTGTGCATGGTATCTTTTGACAAAGGCTGCAAACATCTTCAAATAGGGTTAATTTAACGTTTCTACAAAGTTCCCTCTCTGCGCAACAAACCGTCAAAATTCGTCTCAATGTTAAGTCAATGGGATTTTTGGGCCGGTTAATTGCCCCTGCGGGGCAATTAGTAAGTCCGATCAGTTAGAAAAGATATAGCACACCCCGTGAGATCAGTTTGAAGGTCTGGGCCGAGTTTGGAGTTAGTGGAGTTAAAGCTCTAGGAGGAGATAGAGTTTATAAATTTAGTCTCGGAATAATAATAATAACTAGAGAGGTACATTTCCTGAAGAAAATGTGAGTGGTGCTTGCCGTGGCGAAACTCTGGCCGTCCATATCTCCACGACAATGGGATCTTGATAGCAACATGCTAATATAGCTAGCATCAAGCTAGCACCATGCTAATCAGCTAAACATCATGCTAATTACACTAGCATGATGCTAGGAACATTCTATACATGTTATTAGCGAAAAGTTAGCATAATGCTAGCGACATGCTAATAGCGTTAGCATCATGCTAGCGATGTGCTGATGAAATTAGCATACCGCTAGCAAGATGCTAATTTTGTTAGCATCATGCTAGCAAAATGCTAATCGCGTTAGCATCATGCTAACAGCATGCTAATGAGGGTGCTAGGGGGCGTGGCTTATGAGCATGATGATATATGCAAAAGAGTGTCTCTACGACAGTCGGTTCCACAGTTAAATCAATGTTAAGTGTGTGTGTGGTTAATTGCCCCCTGCGGGGGCAATTAACCACCCACCCCTTAGAAAAGTCACAGCACCCCGTTCCCGAAGATGGGCCGCACGGTTTGACACCTCACTCATGGTACTCGGTCAAAGTTGGTCTCAATGTTAAGTCTGTGGGTGGTTAATTGCCCCCTGCGGGGGCAATTAACCACCCACCCCTTCGAACAGTCAGAGCACCCTACTCCCGAATAAGCCGCATGGTTTGACACCTCATTCATGGGTCTACGACGAACGGTGCAAGACTCAGTCAAAGTTGTTCTCAGTGTTAAGTCTGTGGGCGGTTAATTGCCCCCTGCGGGGGCAATTAACCACCCACCCCTAAGAAAAGTCACAGCACCCTGTTCCCGAAAATGGGCCGCACGGTTCGACACCTCACTCATGGTACTCGGTCAAAGTTGGTCTCAATGTTAAGTCTGTGGGTGGTTAATTGCCCCCTGCGGGGGCAATTAACCACCCACCCCTTCAAACAGTCAGAGCACCCTACTCCCGAATAAGCCGCACGGTTTGACACCTCATTCGTGGGTCTACAACGAACGGTGCGGGACTCAGTCAAAGTTGTTGTCAGTGTTAAGTCTGTGGGTGGTTAATTGCCCCCTGCGGGGGCAATTAACCACCCACCCCTTCAAACAGTCAAAGCAACCTACTCCCGAATAAGCCGCACGGGTTGACACCTCATTCATGGGTCTACGACGAACGGTGCGGCACTAGTAATTTTTTAAAATTCCCATTATAAGTCAATGGGCAAAGTCGCCAATATCCCCATTCAAATTCTATGGGGCAACTTTGGGGACCTCTCTTGCCCCGGGGGTCGAACTTATTCCCCTGTGCGGGGTATCATCTGACACAGGCTGCAATCCTCTTCAAATGTGGTAAATCTGACGTTTCCACAAATTTCACTCTCTGCGCTACAATCCGTCAAAGTTGGCCTCAATGTTAAGTCTATGGGATTTTTTGGCCGGTTAATTGCCCCCTGCGGGGGCAATTAACCGGCCACCCCTTATAAAAGTCATAGCACCCCATTCCCGTATAGGCCGCACAATTTGACACCTCACTCAGGGGTCTACGACAAACGGTGCGGGACTAGTTACGTGCCAAACTTTTGTACGGAAGAATAAAAATAACTAGAGAGGTACATTTCCTGAAGAAAATGTGAGTGGTGCTTGCCGTGGCGAAACTCTGGCCGTCCATATCTCCACGACAATGGGATCTTGATAGCAACATGCTAATATAGCTAGCATCAAGCTAGCACCATGCTAATCACACTAGCATGATGCTAGGAACATTCTATACATGTTATTAGCGAAAAGTTAGCATAATGCTAGCGACATGCTAATAGCGTTAGCATTATGCTAGCGATGTGCTGATGAAATTAGCATACCGCTAGCAAGATGCTAATTTTGTTAGCATCATGCCAGCAAAATGCTAATCGCGTTAGCATCATGCTAACAGCATGCTAATGAGGGTGCTAGGGGGCGTGGCTTATGAGCATGATGATATATGCAAAAGAGTGTCTCTACGACAGTCGGTTCCACAGTTAAATCAATGTTAAGTGTGTGTGTGGTTAATTGCCCCCTGCGGGGGCAATTAACCACACACCCCTTAGAAAAGTCACAGCACCCCGTTCCCGAAGATGGGCCGCACGGTTTGACACCTCACTCATGGTACTCGGTCAAAGTTGGTCTCAATGTTAAGTCTGTGGGTGGTTAATTGCCCCCTGCGGGGGCAATTAACCACCCACCCCTTCGAACAGTCAGAGCACCCTACTCCCGAATAAGCCGCATGGTTTGACACCTCATTCATGGGTCTACGACGAACGGTGCAAGACTCAGTCAAAGTTGTTCTCAGTGTTAAGTCTGTGGGCGGTTAATTGCCCCCTGCGGGGGCAATTAACCACCCACCCCTAAGAAAAGTCACAGCACCCTGTTCCCGAAAATGGGCCGCACGGTTTGACACCTCACTCATGGTACTCGGTCAAAGTTGGTCTCAATGTTAAGTCTGTGGGTGGTTAATTGCCCCCTGCGGGGGCAATTAACCACCCACCCCTTCGAACAGTCAGAGCACCCTACTCCCGAATAAGCCGCACAGTTTGACACCTCATTCATGAGTCTACGACGAACGGTGCGGGACTCAGTCAAAGTTGTTGTCAGTGTTAAGTCTGTGGGTGGTTAATTGCCCCCTGCGGGGGCAATTAACCACCCACCCCTTTAAACAGTCAAAGCACCCTACTCCCGAATAAGCCGCCCGGGTTGACACCTCATTCATGGGTCTACGACGAACGGTGCCGCACTAGTAATTTTTTTAAATTCCCATTATAAGTCAATGGGCAAAGTCACCAAATTCCCCATTCAAATTCTATGGGGCAACTTTGGGGACCTCTCTTGCCCCGGGGGTCGAACTTATCCCCCTGTGCCGGGTATCTTCTGACACAGGCTGCAAACCTCTTCAAATGTGGTAAATCTGACGTCTCTACAAAATTCACTCTCTGCGCTACAATCTGTCAAAGTTGGTCTCCATGTTAAGTCAATGGTATTTTTGGGGCGGTTATTTGCCCCCTGCGGGGGAAATTAACCGCCCACCCCTTAGAAAAGTCATAGCACCCCATTCCCGTATAAGCCGCACGATTTGACACCTCACTCAGGGGTCTACGACAAACGGTGCGGGACTAGTTACGCGCCAAACTTTTGTACGGAAGAAGAAGAATAAAAATAAAAATAATAATAATAAGTTTGCAAGAGAATAGTAGTGATGCTTTGCAAGCACCACTAATAATAAAAAAAATAATAAGCCTGCAAGATAACAATAGTGATGCTTTGCAAGCACCACTAATAACTAGATACAAAAGTTTGTTTAGACAAACTTTAAGTTGGCTTGAGAAAGCCGGAGATAAAAGTTTAAAAGTGTGAAAAGTTTAAAATAGTTTAAGAAGTTAAAAAAGTTAAAACAGTTTAAGTTTAAAAGGTTTAAAAGACAGATAGGTAGATAGTGTCAGACAGATAGACAGTTACAGATATATAGATTGATAGATAGATAGATAGATTCATGATTAAGTCTATAGATAGATAGAAATAGTCAGATTACAGATAGATAGATAGATAGATAGATAGATAGATAGATAGATAGATTAGTTAGAAATAGTCAGATGATAGATACATAGATAGATAGATAGATTAGTTATAAATAGTCAGATGATAGATAGATAGATAGATAGATAGATGATAGATAGATAGATAGATAGATAGATTAGTTAAAATAGTCAGATGACAGATAGATTAGAAAAGTTAGATAAGTTTGAATAAGTTAAAATGTGTTAGAAATAGTACATAGAAGGGAAGTCTATAGATAGATAGAAATAATCAGATTACAGATAGATAGATAGATAGATAGATAGATAGATAGATAGATAGATAGATTAGTTAAAATAGTCAGATGATAGATAGATTAGAAAAGTTAGATAAGTTTGAATGAGTTAAAATGTGTTAGAAATAGTACATAGAAGGGAAGTCTATAGATAGATAGAAATAATCAGATTACAGATAGATAGATAGATATATAGATAGATAGATGAGTTTGAATGAGTTTGAATGGGTTAGAAATAGAAGAGAAGTTTGATTGAGACTAATTGGCATTAGCAAGTCGGTGGTGTGGGGGATGGGTCATGCATGCGCACGCACACTCTTCTGTGACAGACACAGAGAACCGCAAACTGTAATAATTAAGCTCTCAAACAAACGCTTTCCAACCGAGAACCGTAGGTCCGATCGCAAAAATTCTTTCACCGTGAGTGGCAGGAACTTCCTGACTATGACATATTGAATCCTCATGCCCGTAGAGTGTAGTATATTGACGTGGTGACAGTGTAAAGACACCCTCCGATTCACACTCTGTGAATATGGCAGTTGACAGTGGCACGCATGGTGAAAAATCAAAATTTTCATCAAACTTAAACTGCTCTCGTGAAGCAACCGTGAAAGTTATCAAAACATGGACCCAATCCGTAAAATTCCAAAGTCTTGTGACCCGTTTAAACTTTGAATGATGTTTCTACGACAAATTATGGCCGAACGGTAAGCTTTCAAAGTGACCCATGTTTTCACCCTTTTTCAGGCCATTTCCCATTGAAATGAATGGGAGAAAAAGGGGTGGTTATTTGGGAATTTCGGGAAAACCGTGCGACGGATCCCTACCAAAAGTCATAGCACACCATTCCCGAAAAAGGCGCACGGTTTGACACCTTACTCATGGCACTCGGGCAAAGTTAGTCTCAATGTTAAGTCTGTGGGGGGTTAATTGCCCCCTGCGAGGGCAATTGATCACCCACCCCTTAGGAGAGTCACGGCAACCCATTCCCGAATAGGGCGCACAGTTTGACACCTCACTCATGGGATTCGGTTAATGTTGGTCTCAATGTTAAGTCTGTGGGTGGTTAATTGCCCCCTGCGGGGGCAATTAACCACCCACCCCTTAGAAGAGTCACGGCAACCCATTCCCGAATAGGGCGCACGGTTTGACACCTCACTCATGGGATTCGGTCAATGTTGGTCTCAATGTTAAGTCTGTGGGTGGTTAATTGCCCCCTGCGAGGGCAATTGATCACTCACCCCTTAGAAAAGTCACAGCACCCCATTCCCGAATAAGGCGCTCGGTTTGACACCTCACTCATGGGACTCGGTCAAAGTTGGTTTTAATGTTAAGTCTGTGGGTGGTTAATTGCCCCCTGCGGGGGCAATTAACCACCCACCCCTTAGAAGAGTCACGGCAACCCATTCCCGAATAAGGCGCACGGTTTGACACCTCACTCATGGGACTCGGTCAAAGTTGGTTTTAATGTTAAGTCTGTGGGTGGTTAATTGCCCCCTGCGGGGGCAATTAACCACCCACCCCTTAGAAGAGTCACAGCACCCGATCCCCGAATAAGGCGCACGGTTTGACACCTCACTCATGGGACTCGGGCAATGTTGGTCTCAATGTTAAGTCTGTGGGTGGTTAATTGCCCCCTGCGGGGGCAATTAACCACCCACCCCTTAGAAAGGTCACAGCACCCCATTCCCGAATAAGGCGCACGGTTTGACACCTCATTTGTTGGTTTACGATGAACGGTGCGGGACCAGTTATAATTCACTAAAATCCCCATTATAAGTCAATGGGACGGTTAATTGCCCCCTGCGGGGGCAATTAACCGCCCACCCCTTAGGAAAGTCATAGAAAAATTCTTCCCGAATATTCTGCACACTTTGACACCTCACTCATGGGTCTACGATAAATGGTGCGGGACTAGTTCATCGCCAAAATCCCCATTATATGTCAATGGGGCAAATTGGGGACCTCTCTTGCCCCGGGGGTAAAACTTATACCCTTGTGCATGGTATCTTTTGACAAAGGCTGCAAACATCTTTAAATAGGGTTAATTTAACGTTTCTACAAAATTCCCTCTCTGCGCAACAAACCGTCAAAATTCTCTCAATGTTAAGTAAATGGGATTTTTGGGGCGGTTAATTGCCCCTGCGGGGCAATTAGTAAGTCCAATCAGTTAGAAAAGATATAGCACACCCCGTGAGATCAGTCTGAAGGTCTGGGCCGAGTTTGGAGTTAGTGGAGTTAAAGCTCTAGGAGGAGATAGTGTTTACAAATTTAGTCTCAGAATAATAATAATAATAATAATAATAAGTTTAAGTCGGATATCAGTAAGTTGGCTTTCTCAAGCCAACTTAATAATAATAAGTTTAAGTCGGATATCAGTAAGTTGGCTTTCTCAAGCCAACTTAATAAGTTTAAGTCGGATATCAGTAAGTTGGCTTTCTCAAGCCAACTTAATAATAACTAGATACAAAAGTTTGTTTAGACAAACTTTAAGTTGGCTTGAGAAAGCCGGAGATCGAAGTTTAAAAGTGTGAAAAGTTTAAAATAGTTTAAGAAGTTAAAAAAGTTAAAACAGTTTAAGTTTAAAAGGTTTAAAAGACAGATAGATAGATAGATAGATAGTGTCAGACAGATAGACAGTTACAGATATATAGATTGATAGATAGATTCATGATTGAGTTTATAGATAGATAAAAATAGTCAGATTACAGATAGATAGATAGATAGATAGATAGATTAGTTAGAAATAGTCAGATGATAGATAGATAGATAGATAGATAGATAGATAGATAGATAGAAATAGTCAGATGATAGATAGATAGATAGATAGATAGATAGATAGATACATAGATAGATAGATAGATAGATAGATAGATAGATAGATAAATCGATAGATAGATAGATAGATAGATAGATTAGTTAGAAATAGTCAGATGATAGATAGATAGATAGATAGATAGATAGGTAGATAGATAGATAGATAGATAGATTAGTTAGAAATAGTCAGATGATAGATAGATAGATAGATAGATAGATAGATAGATAGATAGATAGATACATTAGTTAGAAATAGTCAGATGATAGATAGTTACATAGATAGATAGATTAGTTATAAATAGTCAGATGATAGATAGATAGATAGATAGATAGATAGATTAGTTAAAATAGTCAGATGATAGATAGATTAGAAAAGTTAGATAAGTTTGAATGAGTTAAAATTTGTTAGAAATAGTACATAGAAGGGAAGTCTATAGATAGATAGAAATAATCAGATTACAGATAGATAGATAGATAGATAGATAGATAGATGAGTTTGAATGAGTTTGAATGGGTTAGAAATAGTACATAGAAGAGAAGTTTGATTAAGTCTAATTGGCATTAGCAAGTCGGTGGTGTGGGGGATGGGTCATGCATGCGCACGCACACTCTTCTGTGACAGACACAGAGAACCGCAAACTGTAATAATTAAGCTCTCAAACAAACGCTTCCCAACCGAGAACCGTAGGTCTGATCGCAAAAAATCTTTCACCGTGAGTGGCAGGAACTTTCTGACTACGACATATTGAATCCTCATGCCCGTAGAGTGTATTATATTGACGTGGTGACAGTGTAAAGACACCCACCGATTCACACTCTGTGAATATTGCAGTTGACAGTGGCACGCATGGTGGAAAATCAAAATTTTCATCAAACTTAAACTGCTCTCGTGAAGCAACCGTGAAAGTTATCAAAACATGGACCCAATCCGTAAAAGTCCAAGGTCTTGTGACCCATTTAAACTTTGAATGATGTTTTTACGACAAATTATGGCCGAACGGTAAGCTTTCAAAGTGACCCCTGTTTTTACCCTTTTTCGGGCCATTTCCCATTGAAATGAATAGGGGAAAATGGGGTGGTTATTTGGGAATTTCGGGAAAACCGTGCGACGGATCCCTACCAAAAGTCATAGCACACCATTCCCGAAGAAGGCGCACGGTTTGACACCTCACTCATGGGATTCGGTCAATGTTGGTCTCAATGTTAAGTCTGTGGGTGGTCAATTGCCCCCTGCGGGGGCAATTAACCACCCACCCCTTAGAAGAGTCACGGCAACCCATTCCCGAATAAGGCGCACGGTTTGACACCTCACTCATGGGACTCGGTCAATGTTGGTTTTAATGTTAAGTCTGTGGGTGGTTAATTGCCCCCTGCGGGGGCAATTAACCACCCACCCCTTAGAAGAGTCACAGCACCCGATCCCCGAATAAGGCGCACGGTTTGACACCTCACTCATGGGACTCGGGCAATGTTGGTCTCAATGTTAAGTCTGTGGGTGGTTAATTGCCCCCTGCGGGGGCAATTAACCACCCACCCCTTAGAAAGGTCACAGCAACCCATTCCCGAATAAGGCGCACGGTTTGACACCTCATTTGTTGGTTTACGATGAACGGTGCGGGACCAGTTATAATTCGCTAAAATCCCCATTATAAGTCAATGGGACGGTTAATTGCCCCCTGCGGGGGCAATTAACCGCCCACCCCTTAGGAAAGTCATAGAAAAATTCTTCCCGAATATTCTGCACACTTTGACACCTCACTCATGGGTCTACGATAAATGGTGCGGGACTAGTTCATCGCCAAAATCCCCATTATATGTCAATGGGGCAAATTGGGGACCTCTCTTGCCCCGGGGGTAAAACTTATACCCTTGTGCATGGTATCTTTTGACAAAGGCTGCAAACATCGTCAAATAGGGTTAATTTAACGTTTCTACAAAATTCCCTCTCTGCGCAACAAACCGTCAAAATTCGTCTTAATGTTAAGTCAATGGGATTTTTGGGCCGGTTAATTGCCCCTGCGGGGCAATTAGTAAGTCCGATCAGTTAGAAAAGATATAGCACACCCCGTGAGATCAGTCTGAAGGTCTGGGCCGAGTTTGGAATTAGTGGAGTTAAAGCTCTAGGAGGAGATAGAGTTTACAAATTTAGTCTCGGAATAATAATAATAATAATAAGTTTAAGTCGGATATCAGTAAGTTGGCTTTCTCAAGCCAACTTAATAATAATAATAAGTTTAAGTCGGATATCAGTAAGTTGGCTTTCTCAAGCCAACTTAACTAGATACAAAAGTTTGTTTAGACAAACTTTAAGTTGGCTTGAGAAAGCCGGAGATGGAAGTTTAAAAGTGTGAAAAGTTTAAAATAGTTTAAGAAGTTAAAAAAGTTAAAACAGTTTAAGTTTAAAAGGTTTAAAAGACAGATAGATAGATAGTGTCAGACAGATACACAGTTACAGATATATTGATTGATAGATAGATAGATTCATGATTGAGTCTATAGATAGATAGAAATAGTCAGATTACAGTGAGATAGATAGATAGATAGATAGATAGATAGATAGATAGATAGATAGATAGATTCACTATGGAGTTTGTGGTTACAGTTGCGGATCCTTAATGTCAGATACCACCCATATTGACTAGCCTACAACTTGGATAATAATCCAAAATGTTTTCCACCTGCAGCGCACATTACACACATTGATGAATGTCACTAACATGTTGTATTGAAATTGATTGAAAATGAACTTAATTATTTGTATTTCTTTTTAGATGAAAGTATTTTTAATATAAAATGACGGATGTATTGAAATTTCCTTTCTCCCAATAAAACCTTGCCCTAATTTACTGATTTGTTTACTGATTATTGTTGGGTTTATTTAGTAATGTAGTCCTCAATTTTTATTTATTTATTTTTTTTCATCAAAATGAGGAAAAATTAATGTTTGGTAATATAATTTTAAACCTACACACATAAATGACCGTTATCAGCGCTTCAGCACGTGATTAATTATAACCAATGAGACCGCTGGAACGTAGAGAGTCACCCATCCGCTTTTGACTTCCGTTATTGCGTCCCTCAGGTAAGCGTCTCAAATTTCTGATAAATATTTGAAGATTTATTTTTAAAATTTGCAAAAAAAATAATCGAAATAGTTGTGAATTAATTAATTGGGACTGATTCAAGTATTAATTGTTGCTGTTTAAACTATAAACTGGCCGACTAGCCACAACTGCTATTCTGAGGTAATTTCTGAAGTAATTGAAGTTATTTATGAATTTGCATCCTTTTATTGTTGTTGCTATTATTGTCATTTTAAAAACGAAATGGCCGAGTTATGGATCTGGGGCGGGTTAAGTCGATACATATTGGACAAGTTATTAAACGTGTAACGTTATATTTTAATCAGGAACAAAACACCACATTTTAAAGAAATTAGCAACAAATGTAAGATACAGCTTACACCTGTACGGTCGTAATTAAACAACGTCCCTCAGGACTTTTAGCTGAAAAGTGTGTACAGTTGGACAAATATTGATGAATTTTCATCAATTCAGTTTACTTGACTTTTATTTTGAGAGCCGTATTACTAGTTTTTTTTTTCACCGGATGAGAAGAGCCGTGTCTAGAACAACTCAAACAGCGAGTAAACACGGCGTAGCCGGACGCCTCCGGTGTGGGTTCACTCACGGAACATAATGTGTTTTAAAAACGTGACGCGGCGTGAGGCGATACCACGGGTCTCGTCCGGTGACCGACCGTCTGTATTTCACGAATCACACATATCGCTGTAACGTTTGCTGCATAAATATATATTGACGTATTGACTGAAGAAAGATGCATACAATAAACATCCAAGGGCAGCAATATATGGTTTGTCTGTTCTTTAAGTTATCTCGTGTATTTTCAAAAGTAATATTTCATAATAGTTATAATGCAATATAATGGACAGCGCTTATCAATGTGTATTAGCCTAATATTAATTATTTTGTCTCATTTAATAATAAGCTTAATCAAATAAAAAATGTAAGTTGTTTTAATCAGTCAATGGCATTTTAAGTGAGTTTTGAGCAAAATCATAACATAATGCTCACATTTCTATTGCAAAAGCAACTAAAGCTAGTCTACTTGACTGGCAAACATTAATAATGCCATTTATTTTTATTTTTAGTGGAAGCTCATGTCCATTCATGCATACCATTATAATCTGATCTATTTCTCCCTTTTCCTTGTGTGCAAAAAAGCTGCTGCTCCTGTTGTGTAAGTATTTGACAGCCTGACAGATCATCATTTATTTCTCATAGCTAAAAAACCTACTTTCACTAGCTTCAAATTATATAAAAGCTGAGATAAAATGATTTGCAGAGATAAAGAACATGGACATAAATTATGTGTTTTTGCTTTTGTGTACCTTAATTTTTTGCTTTTTCATAACTTTTTGTGGTAAATTAACATAATTGTATCTTTATATTGAGATATATATATATATATTAATGATATATATTCTTTTTAGATTAACTCATATGTTCTGTGATGTTTTCTTACCTCTAGACTTCTGAAAGCAGTTTGTAGCACATTGCTTGTGCTAAGTAAGTATCCTTTTTGGTTCACTCTTTCCAAGTTCTCACACATCAAAATAATATAACATTTAACATAGTTTTTGGTGATTTATTTATTTTTTCCCTTTACAGGAGCCAACATCCAGTCTTGACAAACCCAAAGGCTCTTTTAAGAGCCATCCACTCTGCATTACAGGTGTGTACATATTTGTTGCTGTCATTTTACTATTTATTTGGTGTCATTCAAATGTTAAGTTTGTATGTTACTTTACTACTGCTTTTCAGAGACCATTTCGGTGAAGCTCACCATGTAAGTACTACTGTAATGCTAGTTTGTGTTGGCGATTAGCACTGTATACATTTAGGTTCTCCTGATTCGAGATTAATGTTTGATTGCTCGAAAGTTTTAAAATCACTGCAGTATGTTAATACATTATTATGGAGCAACATAAACCTTTGGTGTAACAATGTTAAACATTTAAAATTACACACATTGTTTGCTTTATCTTCATAGTAAATAAGAAATGCTGCAGGCTGTTGAAATGTAACTTTTGTTTGTTTTTCTTTTTTTTTTCTTTTTTCTTGTTCGCAGCATTGGTCACACCTGGTGAAGCTCACCATGTAAGTACTACTGTAATGCTAGTTTGTGTTGACAATTAGTACTGTATACATTTAGGTTCTCCTGATTCGAGATTAATGTTTGATTGCTCGAAAGTTTTAAAATCACTGCAGTATGTTAATACATTATTATGGAGCAACATAAACCTTTGGTGTAACAATGTTAAACATTTAAAATTACACACATTGTTTGCTTTATCTTCATAGTAAATAAGAAATGCTGCAGGCTGTTGAAATGTAACTTTTGTTTGTTTTTCTTTTTTTTTTCTTTTTTCTTGTTCGCAGCATTGGTCACACCTGGTAAAGCTCACCATGTAAGTACTACTGTAATGCTAGTTTGTGTTGACGATTAGCACTGTATACATTTAGGTTCTCTTGATTCGAGATTAATGTTTGATTGCTCGAAAGTTTTAAAATCATTGCAGTATGTTAATACATTATTATGGAGCAACATAAACCTTTGGTGTAACAATGTTAAACATTTAAAATTACACACATTGTTTGCTTTATCTTCATAGTAAATAAGAAATGCTGCAGGCTCTTGAAATGTAACTTTTGTTTGTTTTTCTTTTTTATTTATTTTTTCTTGTTCGCAGCATTGGTCACACCTGGTGAAGCTCACCATGTAAGTACTACTGTAATGCTAGTTTGTGTTGACAATTAGTACTGTATACATTTAGGTTCTCTTGATTAAGATTAATGTTTGATTGCTCGAAAGTTTTAAAATCACTGCAGTATATTTATACTTTACTATGGGACAAAATAATAAATCATAAAGAAAATTGTACAATGTAAACTTAAACAAAAATGTGGTCTTGAGGACTTTTTTTTAACTGTTAACAAATCTAAATTGTCTTTTTTTTCTTCCTTTTTTTGTCTACAGTAAATTGTTCGTCTTGTCCATCTAGGTAAGTATGATTGTTAAACGTAGGGGTTATAGTTAAAGTAGGGATTATTGATTACTTAGATCAGCAAAAAACTCATTCAACTTTGTCTTCAAGTAACCCTTGACTTTAAAATATAAACACTATTTATTTGGTGTCATTCAAACGTTAAGTTTGTATGTTACTTTACTACTGCTTTTCAGGGACCATTTCGGTGAAGCTCACCATGTAAGTACTACTGTAATGCTAGTTTGTGTTGACGATTAGCACTGTATACATTTAGGTTCTCCTGATTCGAGATTAATGTTTGATTGCTCGAAAGTTTTAAAATCATTGCAGTATGTTAATACATTATTATGGAGCAACATAAACCTTTGGTGTAACAATGTTAAACATTTAAAATTACACACATTGTTTGCTTTATCTTCATAGTAAATAAGAAATGCTGCAGGCTCTTGAAATGTAACTTTTGTTTGTTTTTCTTTTTTTTTTCTTTTTTCTTGTTCGCAGCATTGGTCACACCTGGTGAAGCTCACCATGTAAGTACTACTGTAATGCTAGTTTGTGTTGACAATTAGTACTGTATACATTTAGGTTCTCTTGATTAAGATTAATGTTTGATTGCTCGAAAGTTTTAAAATCACTGCAGTATATTTATACTTTACTATGGGACAAAATAATAAATCATAAAGAAAATTGTACAATGTAAACTTAAACAAAAATGTGGTCTTGAGGACTTTTTTTTAACTGTTAACAAATCTAAATTGTCTTTTTTTTCTTCCTTTTTTTGTCTACAGTAAATTGTTCGTCTTGTCCATCTAGGTAAGTATGATTGTTAAACGTAGGGGTTATAGTTAAAGTAGGGATTATTGATTACTTAGATCAGCAAAAAACTCATTCAACTTTGTCTTCAAGTAACCCTTGACTTTAAAATATGAACACATTATAGGCAGACTGCAAGAACAATGTAAATGGCTATACATCAAACACTGCACAAACTGATTCCATTGTTCTATACTCACTGTTACAGCTGTGCAAGATAATCCAGGCTTTACTACAAATATTAAGTAACTTGTTCATGCATCCAAAACCATGATTGGATTGCAATGCAATGACAATGTAGTACAATTATTTAATCATTAAATGTAAATATGAAAAGTGTGTATGTATGTATGTATGTATACATATCTATCTATACATATCTATAGGCATATTTGTTTAAGAATGTAACTAATTTGTTGTTGTTTTTTCTCTGTTTGTGTGTTGTCTATCCTGTCCTGTCCTGTCCTGTCCTGTCAATACCTTATATCCTTTTTCACTCCAACCTTTGTCTTGCTTGTTTGCTTAAACCTTTGCCGGTTTCTTACTTTCTCTTCACAAACAAACAAAATAACTGGCCTGGCCTTTCCAAACGCTGCTGCTCTGCTTGCTGCTTGCTTGCTTGCACCCCAAACGCAACCTATCTGCACTCTCCCCATGCAAAACATTCCAAACGCACCTAAGCAGCTTGCTAACGCACCTTAAAAAAAGACCCAGAATCCCAAAAAACAGAAGCCCAAACTTTGAATCCAAAAAAACAGAACCCAAAACACCCAAACCCAAAAAAACAGAACCCAAAACACCCAAACCAAAAACACCCAAACCTAACCCCCAAACTTAACCCCCAAACTTGAACCCATTTTTACAGTGCTGAAAGAAGGACGTGCTGTAGTTCCAGTCTGCCCTGCTGCCTTCTTGATCAACGCTGATCTGAGGACTACGTTGGAAAATCAGCAACAGCAAAACACATTTGTTTAATAACCAGCTGTTTTCCTTCACATAGTGTTCATTTTCTAGTCTTGTCTGGATCACATATTAAACTTTTGTATCACTGACTGCTTTAAATCTTTTTTCATTAAGAAGTCCACTTTCTGTTCGGTTGTTGTAACATTGATCTATATTGTATTAATTGATTTCACAACTGACATTATCATTTGGGTGACATTTTATACACCATTTTAATATATTTTTGGTGATATTCGTTTGAGCAGTTTAGTTCTGTATCTCAGCTTGTGCAGTCTTATATAGTGTATTCAACTCTACAGTGTTTTAGTTCTATTTCATATAGAAGTTAAATACCTTGAGCGAGATTACCTGTTTTAACATTGTATTAATTCAGTTGCTCTGTCCTTTTATAGCACATTCTGTCTATATATTTACCTTTACTGTTTACTGACAACGCTACAGTATATTTGTAGTTAAATACTTTGACATAAATAGTCTGATCGAATAATAGTTCCATTTCCATCGAATATTTTGTGAAAGATCAAATTTGTTTGTTTACCCATTGTGTCAAGTTTCAATTTAACTTGCAGTATAATTTATTTTTGAATAAAGTATAGAATTTGATCCCTCCTAATATATCAGTTAATTTTTGGCTAAAATCTAGAATTTAAGAGGCTTTGTTTTTCTATTGATGAAGTATCTGTTAAAACTAATAGCTTAAACTGCTGTGATTGATTCATTGTTTTTTCTAACGAAAAAGGTTCGTTGAGTAACTTATTTATTTGCTACTAGTAACATAGTGTCATCACAATGCCTAGAAAAGGGAAGAGAAGTCGCAGCCAGAAGCAGCGTCGAAATCTCGAGTATTCAGTTGGTAACCATGGCAGCAACAATTCTGCATCAGGTACGACTGAGGTAAATCCGTACGTGCGGTCCGTTGTGGCGACCCACAGTCAAATTGATGCGAGGTACCGTGTGTACTCCAGAGGCCATCAATGTACGTGTAATTCATTAATGTTTCTCGCAGTGCACAATGAATGCAATGAGCTGCAAAGTTTGGATTTGGATCGCGTACTACAGAAAGGTGATGCCATGTATACTCGTGTCAAACAAACACTGCAAAGAAATGGAAAGTTCGTACAAGATTTCTTAAATTTTGACGAGCTCCCTGACACTATTAGGACAAACGTACGCTCCTACAGCATCCTCAAACATCCCCAGAGGTTTGGCTTTCTTCAAGACGCACCGGCTATAGCCGGTGCGTCTTGAAGAAAGCCAAACCTCTGGGGATGTTTCTTCAAGACGCACCGGCTATTGGCCAATATGAAAACCTTGAAAACACGCTGCAATGTCTCAGAGCTGACGTGAGCGACGCGCTGTTAATGTGTGGAGCGACGTGTATCGCTGTGTTCAGAGATCGATCAGGGAGGTTTGGTTATTTTGATCCTCACTCCAGATCAATTCATGGAATGCCTGCTGAGGAAGGCACAGGTACGGCTATTTGTCTGACATTTCATCAACTGTCGGATCTTATCGAAAGGCTTTTAATTTTGTTTCAAGGGTGCTTTGATTTGAGAGACCAGGAACAGTTTGAGTTGCTACCTGTATCATTCATTGGCATGATGACTGAAAGCTGTGTACGTACTGAAGTCTCCTGTGACCTTGAACATGAGGTGCAACCATCTGTCTCGTTTGAGAACAAAACTTCATCAAACAATGAACAATGTACATCTGCTGATGTCCTACAACATGTTCAAGTCCAAGATCCGGTTCAACAACTGTCCGAAACTGCTGTTAACAGAGCCACATCAACTGATGAACAAGCCCACTTGATTAATCAAGATAAAATGGAAGTACAGACTGCTGTCATTAAAAATCAAGACAAATTAAAAAAATTACCACTGAGTGAACTTCTGTCACAGGATCAGTTGTCATTGTCAGCTCCAAATCACCAGAATTCACAGCCAAGCAAAACAGAAAAACTCAACAAGACTCGAAAGCGAAGGTCTTACTTTAAAAAATGGCACAAAGAAATGGTTCAAAGGCAAGGTGTTTATGACAAAAAACAGGCTGTAAGTAAAGTCTATGATTATAAAACAAGCAGTGAATATAGACAAAGACATAACCAAGCCACGAAGAACAACTATTGGAATAATGAAAAATACAGAGGGAATAAAAAGAGTAAAATAACCTTAAATTACAAGAATGATGAACAATTCAGAGAGAGACAAAAGAACTATATGATTCAAAATTACAAGAATGACGAACAATTCAAAAAGAGACAAAAGAATTATGTAATTCAAAATTACAGGAATCAAAAACAATTCAGAGAGAGACAAAAGAATTATGTAATTCAAAATTACAGGAATAAAGAACAATTCAGAGAGAGACAAAAGAATTATGTAATTCAAAATTACAGAAATCAAAAACAATTCAGAGAGAGACAAAAGAATTATGTAATTTAAAATTACAGGAATCAAAAACAATTCAGAGAGAGACAAAAGAATTATGTAATTCAAAATTACAGGAATAAAGAACAATTCAGAGAGAGACAAAAGAATTATGTAATTCAAAATTACAGGAATCAAAAACAATTCAGAGAGAGACAAAAGAATTATGTAATTCAAAATTACAGGGATAATGTTAAGTATAAGGAACAGCATAAGCAATACCTTGTTGACCGATATTTAAAAGATCCAACTTTTAGGCAAAGACAAAAGGACTATTACACAAACCGATGCAAAAATGATCCTAATTTTTATAAAAAAAGAAAGGAAGTTTTACGGGAGCATTATCACTGTGATGCTCATTTTAGGGCTCGTCAGAAAGAATACTATTTATTTAAATCTAAAAACAAAACATCTGCACTTAAGATACTTCACAAAGTACATTGTGCACAAGAGATACAGTACAAATACAAAAAGATTTATTTGATGCGCCGGCAGAGAGAAACATTACAAGATAACCAGCATGATATAGTACAAGATCAAGTCAGGTTAAGAGCCTTAAATATTTTCAGAGATGTTATAAAACAGGGGCCATCTTACGTATGTAAATGCTGTGCCAGAGCGCTCTTCTTTAATCAAGTGCGTAATTGTGAAGTGCATAAATATAAACAAAATCCCACAGTTGCTGCACTTTGCTTGACTGGAAACTATGTTCACATCTGCTCTGACTGCCCTGATCCATGTCCTTTGGAACACATGAAAACAGAATGGATCTGTCACAGCTGCCATACAACACTTTTGAGAGGTCTAATGCCAGATATTGCTGTAGCTAATAAGCTTCAGTTCACTCCCATTCCTCCAGAACTGTGTGATTTGAATATTCTAGAAAGACATGTCATTGCAAAGTATATTCCCTTTGCGAAAATTTTAACACTTCCTAAAGGCCAACAGAGAGCTATAAAAGGAGCTGTAATTTCAGTTGCATCTGAAGTAGAAACTACAGTGAATTGTTTACCAAGACCCAGAAGTGAATCACAGCTGCTTACAGTGAAATTGAAAAGACGTCTGTGCTACCAAGGTCACTATCAGTTTCAGACTTTGAACATGCATAAGGTCTTGTCTGCATTAAGAAAACTAAAAGAAATCCATTCAGAATATAAAGATATCAACATTAACGCAGCACTGTCAGAAGAAGAAATGTTCAATGAGCATGAACAGTCCACAAATGACATCAGTGCTTCTGATGAGGAAATGGATGTTGAGAGCAGCAGCCAAACGGAGAATGCTGAAGAACAGAGCAATGATAATCAACACAATGATTCAAGTGATGACACTGAGAATACTGCAGAAGAGCAATCAAGAGGCCTTGCTCTAGATACGTGTCTTCAGCCCCCAGATCTTGGTCAGCAGCTGTTGTCTTATGATGATGGAATATTTTGCATTGCCCCAGCAGCAAAAAACAGTCCTGTTAGCATTTTCAAAGTAAAAAATTTGGAAGCCATGTCATTCCCAGTAATGTTCCCTGATTGCAGAAATACTCTTGATGAGCCTGACAGAGCAAAACATGTTTCTCCCAGCAGATACTTTAACACAAGACTATTCTCTATTGACAACCGTTGTGCAAGAGACACAAGCTACATCTTCTTTGCTCAGTTTGTCACTGAAATGCACATGGCCACATCTAGCATGTCTATTCAGCTGAGAAAAGCAAAACCCATGACCCGTGATGGACGTAGAATAAACTGTTCACTGCTGCAGGACAAACAGGAGTTAGAAAAACTTGTGAATAATAAGGAGGCAACACGTTTCATGCAACCATTGAGAGGGACTCCAGCATACTGGGAGAAAACTCTGCGTGATTTGTTTGCTATGCTGAGACAGCTGGGCACGCCCACATTTTTCTGTACTTTTAGTGCCGCTGAGATGAGATGGCCTGAAGTGATTACTGCTATTAAAGCACAGCAAGGTGAAACTGTGAACTTTGATGAATTAGACTGGTCTGAAAAATGTGAAATATTAAGAAGCAACCCAGTCACAGCCATGCGGATGTTTGAAAAACGTGTTGAAGCCTTAATGAGAGATCTCATCATGTCACCTGCTCGGCCTATCGGTGAGGTAATTGACTTTTTTTACAGAGTAGAATTTCAGTTACGTGGCTCTCCGCACATTCACTGCTTATTTTGGGTGAAAGATGCTCCAGAGTTTGAGAAGGATGAAGATCAGGAAGTTTGTGATTTCATTGATAAATACATCTCATGCAAATTACCAGATCCAAACAAAGACCCAGAACTGCACAGAATTGTAAGTGAAGTGCAGATGCACAGTCGTAATCACTCCAAATCCTGTAGAAAGAACAAGAAGCACTGCCGATTTGGGTTTCCTAAACCACCCATTGACGGAACCATGATAACCCGCTCCAGACCTCCTCCTGTAGATCAGTCTGATGAAGAGAATCAATCAGAGGAAAGAGATTATGCCAGTGTTGCAAAAGAACAGCTACAGAAGGTGTGGGATCTACTGAATGACTCAAATCAGAGTTTTGAAACCATTACAGAGCTCCTTAATCAAACAAACATGACTTATGAAGAGTATAGGAAAAATATTGAGGTTCTGTCTACATCAAGTGTAATAGTTATGGAAAGACGACCACAGGACTGCTGGGTTAATGGCTACAATCCAATGTTGTTAAGAGCCTGGAATGCAAACATGGACATACAGTTCATTCTGAACCCCTACAGCTGTATCATGTACATGCTCTCGTACATTTCAAAAGGTGAACATGAGATGAGTGATTACCTGAAGACAGTGATAAAAGACTCAAGTCATGATAACCTGTCTGACCGTGAGTGCATGAAGCAGGTCATGAATGCCTATTCAAAGAACAGAGAGGTCAGCGCTCAAGAGGCAGTCGCTCGCACATGCAGTCTAAAATTGAAATCATCATCACGTTCTGTCATTTTCGTACCCACTGATGACAATGCTGTAAAGATGAGTTTACCAATGAAGTACTTACAGACTATGGATGATGACGTGGAGAATGTGTGGATGTCAGGATTGTCAGACAAATACAAGGCCAGACCTAATAGACCTGAATTTGAGAACATGTGCATGGCTGAATTTGCAAGTGAATACCGCATTGTTTATGGAGGACAGGCAAAAGGTAAAAATGTTTTGCCACTTCAAAACAATATGGGACGAATACAGAAAAGAACAAGGGGAAAGCCTGCTGTTATTAGATTTGCTCGTTTTTCACAGCAGAAAAATCCAGAAAAATTCTATGGAACTCTTCTAAAACTTTACCTTCCGTATCACAGAGACGAACAGCTGAAGTCCACAAGATTCACGACACACGAATCATTTTATGCATTTGCTTCAGTAAAACTACCAGGCTCTGATGAACTGCAACGTGTGTTCGACATTGTAAATGAAAACCGGGAGAAATATGAAAAACATAATGAGGCTATAGAAAAAGCAATTGAGGATTTTGAACAGAATGGGCCACTTGAAGATGCATGGACTACACTGGCACCTGCAAATGAACTGATCAGATTGGAGAGCATTATGGAACGTGAAGCCACTGATCCTAATGAAGTGAACGAGCAAGAAGACATTCCTGAATACACAGCATCTACCTCGGTCAGTAACACAGCTATGCCACTCATGGAGGCCACTCAGCTAAATTCTGCACAGATTCGAAGAATGTATCAGAGTTTGAATCAAACACAGGCTTCAATATTTTATGCTGTGCGAGACTGGTGTAAAAGATGTGTCTCTGGTGAAAGTCCGCAACCATTTCTGTATTTTTTGAATGGAGGAGCCGGAGTTGGCAAATCACACGTTATTAAATCTATTCATACAGAAGCATCCAAAATCCTGCGTAGGCTTCCATGCATGCGAGAGCATACTGACATTTCACAGCCTACTGTACTTTTAACCGCATTCACAGGCACTGCAGCCTTTAATATTTCAGGTAAAACACTGCACTGTCTTTTGAAGCTCCCAAGAAGTTTGAAGCCTCCTTACCAAGGTTTGGGAAACAGCTTGGATGAAATGAGGGCAGACCTTTCTAATGCACATATTTTAATTATTGATGAAATCTCAATGGTGTCAAAACAGTTGTTTGCATATGTGAACTGGAGACTGCAACAGATTAAAGGAAACCAGAAACCTTTTGGTGGATTGTCCATTCTCGCTGTTGGCGATTTTTTCCAACTTCTGCCACTTGGAAGAGCAAAACCACTCTGTGTGTATGAGGATCATGTGCTGGACTTCTGGAAAGATCATTTTGAAATGATAACCCTGACACAGATAATGAGGCAGAGAGATGATCTTCCATATGCTGAGCTTCTCAACCGTCTAAGGGTGAAACAGAAACATGCAAAACTGGCTGATACAGACAAGAGCATGTTAGCAGCGGTCATAAGATCTTCTCCTGAAGAGTGTCCTGTTGATGCATTACACATCTACGCAACCAATAAAGAGGTAGACAGTCATAACACTGAAGCCATAACCTCACGCTTTTCTGATATTATTAACATTGATGCGCATGACTACAAAAAAGATCCTCGAACAGGTGAAATGAAAAGGCAAGCTGTACCACTTAAAGGAGACAAACGTGATCTGATTGACACACTACAGCTTGCTATTGGTGCACGGGTGATGATTACTAGAAATATTGATGTAGAAGATGGACTGGTTAATGGGACTTTTGGAAATGTGGCAAAAATAACAGCTCAAAATTGGGGTGGTGTATCGGTTGTTCAATTAATTGGTCTTCATCTAGATAATGTGACTGCTGGACAGAAACATCGCAACAAAGCACCTGATGGAGATGACAATATTGTCTATATTGAGAGGTCAGAGGAACCACTAAAAAAAAAAGGAACAGTTCGAAGGCAGTTTCCTATTAAACTTGCCTTTGCATGCACTATTCATAAAGTCCAAGGAATGACAACTGATCGCAGTGTTGTATCTCTGAAGCACATATTTGAACCAGGCATGGCATATGTTGCTCTTAGCAGAACGACAACACTCAGGGGACTGCATATTACCGATTTTGATGAAAAGAAAATTTTTTGTGATCCAGAAATAAGTGCCTCCTTGGAGAACATGCCAAAAGCAGATTTTCACAATATTCAACCCATCCTTTATATTGTACAGGATTCAGAAATGAGTTCAGCTCTTAAAATCATTCATCATAACACAGAGGGACTGGAGTGTCATATGGATGATTTGAAATGCCACCATGAACTTTTACTGGCTGATGTTTTGTGTCTCACTGAAACACACCTGTCAGGCTCAGTTGTTCCTGCATACCTCCAGCTGGATGGATACACCATGTACAAACGCAATAGACATGCATCCTACACAAACTATGTCCATTTGGCAAATAAGAATGGTGGTGGAGTGGGCATTTATGTGAAGAACAGCTTTCAGGTTTCTCCTCTGATGTACATACAGGGTGTTACTGACCTGGAATATTTGGTTTTGAAAATAAAAGCACCCAAACAAGCACTTCTTGCAGTGATCTACAGACCCCCCAGTTATAATTTAGCAGACTTTTTGGCAAACCTGAATGCCCTTTTGACATCTCTGGAGATCATAGATTTCAAGCCCATTATAGTGTGTGGAGACTTTAATGAAGATCAGCTGTCTCATCACAACAAACCTATTCTCAGTTTGTTTGAAGATAAAGGATACATGCAGGTAATCAGCACTGGGACAACAGAGACCAATACTCTACTGGATCCTGTATTTGTAAACTGTGCACACACAAATGTCACAGCAGGAGTTCTACAGACATACTACAGCTATCATGATCCTGTGTATTGTGTTTTAGAGTAGATACATCACATATATATATATATATATATATATATATATATATATATATATATATATATAATAAGTTTGCATAGATCTCTCATACAGCACTTGTGTAAATTTTAGTTCATCATTTTGAGAAATAATAATGCTACTAAAAATACAAATAAAATCATTGTATATTACTAAACATGTAATTTTGTGTTTATTTAATGTGTGCATGTGTGTGTGAATGTGATTTATAGGGAAGGTGTGTGTGTGTGTGTGTGTGTGTGTGTGTGTTAGATAAAGAATGAATGGAGAGTGAATGTCCTTTCCAAGGATCGCCACCTTGACGTGGTGGAAAGGCTTGTGTGTTTCAGTGATCCCTAAAGTAAGTCATTCTGGAGATTTTTACTCTAGTTTGTCATGCTTAAGGGTGAGGTTCCAGACTAAGTGCGATCCAAAGGGACATAAACTAAATAAAATTATATTTTAAGCAAAATTAATGTGTTTATCTTGATCATTTTATACACCATCTGTTCTCCAATTTGATACCATTCAGTGCTTTGACACAATCTGTATTGTTAAAACTGCTATATAAATAAAGGTGATTGATTGATTGTTGCTAAGGCGCTTGCTGAGGTACCTAGGGTGGTTGCGAAGATGTTGCTATGTGGTTTCTAAGCTACCTGGAGTGGTTGCTAGGGTGTTGCTATGCAGTTGCTATAGATAAAAGATAAATTAGAAATAGTATTAGTTTAAATTGGTTAGAAATAGTACATAGAAGGGAAGTCTGATTGAGTCTATAGATAGATAGAAATAGTCAGATTACAGATACATAGATAGATAGATAGATAGATAGAAAGATAGAAAGATAGAAAGATAGATTAGTTAGAAATAGTCAGATGATACATAGATAGATAGATAGATAGATAGATAGATAGATTAGTTAGAAATAGTCAGATGAGAGATAGATAGATACATAGATAGATAGATAGATTATTTAGAAATAGTCAGATGATAGATAGATAGATAGATAGATAGATAGATAGATAGATAGGTTGACAGATTAGTTAAAATAGTCAGATGATAGATAGATTAAAAAAGTGAGATAAGTTTGAATGAGTTAAAATGTGTTAGAAATAGTACATAGAAGGGAAGTCTATAGATAGATAGAAATAATCAGATTACAGATAGATAGATAGATAGATAGATAGATAGATAGATAGGTAGATAGATAGATAGATGAGTTTGAATGGGTTAGAAATAGTACATAGAAGAGAAGTTTGATTGAGTCTAATTGGCATTAACAAGTCGGTGGTGTGGGGGATAGGTCGTGCATGCGCACGCACACTCTTCTGTGACAGACACAGAGAACCGCAAACTGTAATAATTAGGCTCTCAAACAATCGCTTCCCAACCGAGAACCGTAGGTCCGATCGCAAAAATTCTTTCACCGTGAGTGGCAGGAACTTCCTGACTACGACATATTGAATCCTCATGCCCGTAGAGTGTATTATATTGACGTGGTGACAGTGTAAAGACACCCTCCGATTCACACTCTGTGAATATGGCAGTTGACAGTGGCACGCATGGTGAAAAATCAAAATTTTCATCAAACTTAAACTGCTCTCGTGAAGCAACCGTAAAAGTTATCAAAACATGGACCCAATCCGTAAAAGTCCAAAGTCTTGTGACCCGTTTAAACTTTGAATGATGTTTCTACGACGAATTATGGCCGAACGGTAAGCTTTCAAAGTGACCCATGTTTTCACCCTTTTTCGGGCCATTTCCCATTGAAATGAATAGGGGAAAATGGGGTGGTTATTTGGGAATTTCGGGAAAACCGTGCGACGGATCCCTACCAAAAGTCATAGCACACCATTCCCGAAAAAGGCGCACGGTTTGACACCTCACTCATGGCACTCGGGCAAAGTTAGTCTCAATGTTAAGTCTGTGGGGGGTTAATTGCCCCCTGCGAGGGCTATTGACCACCCACCCCTTAGAAAAGTCACAGCACCCCATTCCCGAATAAGGCGCACGGTTTGACACCTCACTCATGGGACTCGGTCAAAGTTGGTTTTAACGTTAAGTCTGTGGGTGGTTAATTGCCCCCTGCGGGGGCAATTAACCACCCACCCCTTAGAAGAGTCACAGCACCCAATCCCCGAATAAGGCGCACGGTTTGACACCTCACTCATGGGACTCGGGCAATGTTGGTCTCAATGTTAAGTCTGTGGGTGGTTAATTGCCCCCTGCGGGGGCAATTAACCACCCACCCCTTAGAAGAGTCACGGCAACCCATTCCCGAATAGGGCGCACGGTTTGACACCTCACTCATGGGATTCGGTTAATGTTGGTCTCAATGTTAAGTCTGTGGGTGGTTAATTGCCCCCTGCGGGGGCAATTAACCACCCACCCCTTAGAAGAGTCACGGCAACCCATTCCCGAATAGGGCGCACGGTTTGACACCTCACTCATGGGATTCGGTTAATGTTGGTCTCAATGTTAAGTCTGTGGGTGGTTAATTGCCCCCTGCGGGGGCAATTAACCATCCACCCCTTAAAAGAGTCACAGCACCCGATCCCCGAATAAGGCGCACGGTTTGACACCTCACTCATGGGACTCGGGCAATGTTGGTCTCAATGTTAAGTCTGTGGGTGGTTAATTGCCCCCTGCGGGGGCAATTAACCACCCACCCCTTAGAAAGGTCACGGCACCCCATTCCCAGATAAGGCGCACGGTTTGACACCTCATTTGTTGGTTTACGATGAACGGTGCGGGACCAGTTATAATTCGCTAAAATCCCCATTATAAGTCAATGGGACGGTTAATTGCCCACTGCGGGGGCAATTAACCGCCCACCCCTTAGTAAAGTCATATAAAAAATATTCCCGAATATTCTGCACGCTTTGACACCTCACTCATGGGTCTACGATAAATGGTGCGGGACTAGTTCATCGCCAAAATCCCCATTATATGTCAATGGGGCAAATTGGGGACCTCTCTTGCCCCGGGGGTAAAACTTATACCCTTCTGCATGGTATCTTTTGACAAAGGCTGCAAACATCTTCAAATAGGGTTAATTTAACGTTTCTACAAAATTCCCTCTCTGCGCAACAAACCGTCAAAATTCGTCTCAATGTTAAGTCAATGGGATTTTTGGGCCGCTTAATTGCCCCTGCGGGGCAATTAGTAAGTCCGATCAGTTAAAAAAGATATAGCACACCCCGTGAGATCAGTCTGAAGGTCTGGGCCGAGTTTGGAGTTAGTGGAGTTAAAGCTCTAGGAGGAGAAGCGTTTGAAAAATTTAGTCTCGGAATAATAATAATAACTAGATACAAAAGTTTGTTTAGACAAACTTTAAGTTGGCTTGAGAAAGCCGGAGATAAAAGTTTAAAAGTGTGAAAAGTTTAAAATTGTTTAAGAAGTTAAAAAAGTTAAAACAGTTTAAGTTTAACAGGTTTAAAAGACAGATAGATAGATAGATAGATAGATAAATAGATAGATAGTGTCAGACAGATAGACAGTTACAGATATATAGATTGATAGATAGATTCATGATTGAGTCTATAGATAGATAAAAAATAGTCAGATTACAGATGATAGATAGATAGATAGATAGATAGATAGATAGATAGATAGATAGATAGATTAGTTAGAAATAGTCAGATGATAGATAGATAGATAGATAGATAGATAGATAGATAAATAGATAGATAAATTAGTTAAAATAGTCAGATGATAGATAGATTAGAAAAGTTAGATAAGTTTAAATGAGTTAAAATGTGTTAGAAATAGTACATAGAAGGGAAGTCTATAGATAGATAGAAATAATCAGATTATAGATAGATAGATAGATAGATAGATAGATGAGTTTGAATGAGTTTGAATGGGTTAGAAATAGTACATAGAAGAGAAGTTTGATTGAGTCTAATTGGCATTAGCAAGTCGGTGGTGTGGGGGATGGGTCGTGCATGCGCACGCACACTCTTCTGTGACAGACACAGAGAACCGCAAACTGTAATAATTAAGCTCTCAAACAAATGCTTCCCAACCGAGAACCGTAGGTCCGATCGCAAAAATTCTTTCACCGTGAGTGGCAGGAACTTCCTGACTACGACATATTGAATCCTCATGCCCATAGAGTGTATTATATTGACGTGGTGACAGTGTAAAAACACCCTCCGATTCACACTCTGTGAATATGGCAGTTGACAGTGGCACGCATGGTGAAAAATCAAAATTTTCATCAAACTTAAACTGCTCTCGTGAAGCAACCGTGAAAGTTATCAAAACATGGACCCAATCCGTAAAAGTCCAAATTCTTGTGACCCGTTTAAACTTTGAATGATGTTTCTACGACAAATTATGGCCGAACGGTAAGCTTTCAAAGTGACCCATGTTTTCACCCTTTTTCGGGCCATTTCCCATTGAAATGAATAGGGGAAAATTGGGTGGTTATTTGGGAATTTCGGGAAAACCGTGCGACGGATCCCTACCAAAAGTCATAGCACACCATTCCCGAAAAAGGCGCACGGTTTGACACCTCACTCATGGCACTCGGGCAAAGTTAGTCTCAATGTTAAGTCTGTGGGGGGTTAATTGCCCCCTGCGAGGGCAATTGACCACCCACCCCTTAGAAAAGTCACAGCACCCCATTCCCGAATAAGGCGCACGGTTTGACACCTCACTCATGGGACTCGGTCAAAGTTGGTTTTAATGTTAAGTCCGTGGGTGGTTAATTGCCCCCTGCGGGGGCAATTAACCACCCACCCCTTAGAAGAGTCACAGCACCCGATCCCCGAATAAGGCGCACGATTTAACACCTCACTCATGGGACTCGGGCAATGTTGGTCTCAATGTTAAGTCTGTGGGTGGTTAATTGCCCCCTGCGGGGGCAATTAACCACCCACCCCTTAGAAGAGTCACAGCACCCGATCCCCGAATAAGGCGCACGGTTTGACACCTCACTCATGGGACTCGGGCAATGTTGGTCTCAATGTTAAGTCTGTGGGTGGTTAATTGCCCCCTGCGGGGGCAATTAACCACCCACCCCTTAGAAGAGTCACGGCACTCCTTTCCCGAATAAGGCGCACGGTTTGACACCTCACTCATGGGACTCGGGCAAAGTTGGTCTCAATGTTAAGTCTGTGGGTGGTTAATTGCCCCCTGCGGGGGCAATTAACCACCCACCCCTTAGAAGAGTCACGGCACCCCATTCCCGAAGAAGGCGCACGGTTTGACACCTCATTTGTTGGTTTACGATGAACGGTGCGGGACCAGTTATAATTCGCTAAAATCCCCATTATAAGTCAATGGGACGGTTAATTGCCCCCTGCGGGGGCAATTAACCGCCCACCCCTTAGGAGAGTCATAGAAAAATTCTTCCCGAATATTCTGCACACTTTGACACCTCACTCATGGGTCTACGATAAATGGTGCGGGACTAGTTCATCGCCAAAATCCCCATTATATGTCAATGGGGCAAATTGGGGACCTCTCTTGCCCCGGGGG
Organism: Clarias gariepinus; assembly: GCF_024256425.1. Lineage (NCBI taxonomy): Eukaryota > Metazoa > Chordata > Actinopteri > Siluriformes > Clariidae > Clarias > Clarias gariepinus. Next base: position 45,006,321 of record NC_071102.1, on the reverse strand, counting down.
TAAAACTTATACCCTTGTGCATGGTATCTTTTGACAAAGGCTGCAAACATCGTCAAATAGGGTTAATTTAACGTTTCTACAAAATTCCCTCTCTGCGCAACAAACCGTCAAAATTCGTCTTAATGTTAAGTCAATGGGATTTTTGGGCCGGTTAATTGCCCCTGCGGGGCAATTAGTAAGTCCGATCAGTTAGAAAAGATATAGCACACCCCGTGAGATCAGTCTGAAGGTCTGGGCCGAGTTTGGAGTTAGTGGAGTTAAAGCTCTAGGAGGAGATAGAGTTTACAAATTTAGTCTCGGAATAATAATAATAACTAGATACAAAAGTTTGTTTAGACAAACTTTAAGTTGGCTTGAGAAAGCCGGAGATAAAAGTTTAAAAGTGTGAAAAGTTTAAAATAGTTTAAGAAGTTAAAAAAGTTAAAACAGTTTAAGTTTAAAAGGTTAAAAAGACAGATAGATAGATAGATAGATAGATAGTGTCAGATAGATAGACAGTTACAGATATATAGATTGATAGATAGATTCATGATTGAGTCTATAGATAGATAAAAATAGTCAGATTACAGATAGATAGATAGATAGATAGATAGATAGATAGATAGATAGATAGATAAAAATAGTCAGATGATAGATAGATAGATAGATAAATAGATAGATAGATAGATAGATAGATTAGTTAGAAATAGTCAGATGATAGATAGTTACATAGATAGATAGATTAGTTATAAATAGTCAGATGATAGATAGATAGATAGATAGATAGATAGATAGATAGATTAGTTAAAATAGTCAGATGATAGATAGATTAGAAAAGTTAGATAAGTTTGAATGAGTTAAAATTTGTTAGAAATAGTACATAGAAGGGAAGTCTATAGATAGATAGAAATAATCAGATTACAGATAGATAGATAGATAGATAGATAGATAAAAATAGTCAGATGATAGATAGATAGATAGATAGATAGATAGATTAGTTATAAATAGTCAGATGATAGATAGTTACATAGATAGATAGATAGATAGATAGATTAGTTAAAATAGTCAGATGATAGATAGATTAGAAAAGTTAGATAAGTTTGAATGAGTTAAAATTTGTTAGAAATAGTACATAGAAGGGAAGTCTATAGATAGATAGAAATAATCAGATTACAGATAGATAGATAGATAGATAGATAGATAGATAGATGAGTTTGAATGAGTTTGAATGGGTTAGAAATAGTACATAGAAGAGAAGTTTGATTAAGTCTAATTGGCATTAGCAAGTCGGTGGTGTGGGGGATGGGTCATGCATGCGCACGCACACTCTTCTGTGACAGACACAGAGAACCGCAAACTGTAATAATTAAGCTCTCAAACAAACGCTTCCCAACCGAGAACCGTAGGTCCGATCGCAAAAAATCTTTCACCGTGAGTGGCAGGAACTTCCTGACTACGACATATTGAATCCTCATGCCCGTAGAGTGTATTATATTGACGTGGTGACAGTGTAAAGACACCCTCCGATTCACACTCTGTGAATATGGCAGTTGACAGTGGCACGCATGGTGGAAAATCAAAATTTTCATCAAACTTAAGCTGCTCTCGTAAAGCAACCGTGAAAGTTATCAAAACATGGACCCAATCCGTAAAAGTCCAAAGTCTTGTGACCCGTTTAAACTTTGAATGATGTTCCTACGACAAATTATGGCCGAACGGTAAGCTTTCAAAGTGACCTATGTTTTCACCCTTTTTCAGGCCATTTCCTATTGAAATGAATAGGGGAAAATAGGGTGGTTATTTGGGAATTTCGGGAAAACCGTGCGACGGATCCCTACCAAAAGTCATAGCACACCATTCCCGAAAAAGGCGCACGGTTTGACACCTCACTCATGGCACTCGGGCAAAGTTAGTCTCAATGTTAAGTCTGTGGGTGGTTAATTGCCCCCTGCGAGGGCAATTGACCACCCACCCCTTAGAAAAGTCACAGCACCCCATTCCCGAATAAGGCGCACGGTTTGACACCTCACTCATGAGACTCGGTCAAAGTTGGTCTCAATGATAAGTCTGTGGGTGGTTAATTGCCCCCGGGGCAATTAACCACCCACCCCTTAGAAGAGTCACAGCACCCGATCCCCGAATAAGGCGCACGATTTAACACCTCACTCATGGCACTCGGGCAAAGTTAGTCTCAATGTTAAGTCTGTGGGGGGTTAATTGCCCCCTGCGGGGGCAATTAACCACCCACCCCTTAGAAGAGTCACGGCACCCCTTTCACGAATAAGGCGCACGGTTTGACACCTCACTCATGGGACTCGGTCAAAGTTGTTCTCAGTGTTAAGTCTGTGGGTGGTTAATTGCCCCCTGCGGGGGCAATTAACCACCCACCCCTTAGAAGAGTCACGGCACTCCTTTCCCGAATAAGGCGCACGGTTTGACACCTCACTCATGGGACTCGGGCAAAGTTGGTCTCAATGTTAAGTCTGTGGGTGGTTAATTGCCCCCTGCGAGGGCAATTGACCACCCACCCCTTAGAAAAGTCACAGCACCCCATTCCCGAATAAGGCGCACGGTTTGACACCTCACTCATGAGACTCGGTCAAAGTTGGTCTCAATGATAAGTCTGTGGGTGGTTAATTGCCCCCGGGGCAATTAACCACCCACCCCTTAGAAGAGTCACAGCACCCGATCCCCGAATAAGGCGCACGATTTAACACCTCACTCATGGCACTCGGGCAAAGTTAGTCTCAATGTTAAGTCTGTGGGGGGTTAATTGCCCCCTGCGGGGGCAATTAACCACCCACCCCTTAGAAGAGTCACGGCACCCCTTTCACGAATAAGGCGCACGGTTTGACACCTCACTCATGGGACTCGGTCAAAGTTGTTCTCAGTGTTAAGTCTGTGGGTGGTTAATTGCCCCCTGCGGGGGCAATTAACCACCCACCCCTTAGAAGAGTCACGGCACTCCTTTCCCGAATAAGGCGCACGGTTTGACACCTCACTCATGGGACTCGGTCAATGTTGGTCTCATTGTTAAGTCTGTGGGTGGTTAATTGCCCCCTGCGGGGGCAATTAACCACCCAGCCCTTAGAAGAGTCACAGCACCCGATCCCCGAATAAAGGGCACGGTTTGACACCTCACTCATGGGACTCGGGCAATGTTGGTCTCAATGTTAAGTCTGTGGGTGGTTAATTGCCCCCTGCGGGGGCAATTAACCACCCACCCCTTAGAAGAGTCACGGCAACCCATTCCCGAATAGGGCGCACGGTTTGACACCTCACTCATGGGATTCGGTTAATGCTGGTCTCAATGTTAAGTCTGTGGGTGGTTAATTGCCCCCTGCGGGGGCAATTAACCACCCACCCCTTAAAAGAGTCACAGCACTCGATCCCCGAATAAGGCGCACGGTTTGACACCTCACTCATGGGATTCGGTCAATGTTGGTCTCAATGTTAAGTCTGTGGGTGGTTAATTGCCCCCTGCGGGGGCAATTAACCACCCACCCCTTAGAAAGGTCACGGCACCCCATTCCCGAATAAGGCGCACGGTTTGACACCTCATTTGTTGGTTTACGATGAACGGTGCGGGACCAGTTATAATTCGCTAAAATCCCCATTATAAGTCAATGGGACGGTTAATTGCCCCCTGCGGGGGCAATTAACCGCCCACCCCTTAGGAACGTCATAGAAAAATTCTTCCCGAATATTCTGCACGCTTTGACACCTCACTCATGGGTCTACGATAAATGGTGCGGGACTAGTTCATCGCCAAAATCCCCATTATATGTTAATGGGGCAAATTGGGGACCTCTCTTGCCCCGGGGGTAAAACTTATACCCTTGTGCATGGTATCTTTTGACAAAGGCTGCAAACATCTTCAAATAGGGTTAATTTAACGTTTCTACAAAATTCCCTCTCTGCGCAACAAACCGTCAAAATTCTCTCAATGTTAAGTCAATGGGATTTTTGGGGCGGTTTATTGCCCCTGCGGGGCAATTAGTAAGTCCGATCAGTTAGAAAAGATATAGCACACCCCGTGAGATCAGTCTGAAGGTCTGGGCCGAGTTTGGAGTTAGTGGAGTTAAAGCTCTAGGAGGAGAAGCGTTTGAAAAATTTAGTCTCAGAATAATAATAATAATAATAATAACTAGAGAGGTACATTTCCTGAAGAAAATGTGAGTGGTGCTTGCCGTGGCGAAACTCTGGCCCTCCATATCTCCACGACAATGGGATCTTGATAGCAACATGCTAATATAGCTAGCATCAAGCTAGCACCATGCTAATCAGCTAAACATCGTGCTAATTACACTAGCATGATGCTAGGAACATTCTATACATGTTATTAGCGAAAAGTTAGCATAATGCTAGCGACATGCTAATAGCGTTAGCATCATGCTAGCAATGTGCTGATGAAATTAGCATAACGCTAGCAAGATGCTAATTTTGTTAGCATCATGCTAGCAAAATGCTAATCGCGTTAGCATCATGCTAACAGCATGCTAATGAGGGTGCTAGGGGGCGTGGCTTATGAGCATGATGATATATGCAAAAGAGTGTCTCTACGACAGACGGTTCCACAGTTAAATCAATGTTAAGTGTGTGTGTGGTTAATTGCCCCCTGCGGGGGCAATTAACCACCCACCTCTTAGAAAAGTCACAGCACCCCGTTCCCGAAGATGGGCCGCACGGTTTGACACCTCACTCATGGGACTCAGTCAAAGTTGGTCTCAATGTTAAGTCTGTGGGTGGTTAATTGCCCCCTGCGGGGGCAATTAACCACCCACCCCTTCAAACAGTCAAAGCACCCTACTCCCGAATAAGCCGCACGGTTTGACACCTCATTCATGGGTCTACGACGAACGGTGCAAGACTCAGTCAAAGTTGTTCTCAGTGTTAAGTCTGTGGGCGGTTAATTGCCCCCTGCGGGGGCAATTAACCACCCACCCCTCAGAAAAGTCACAGCACCCTGTTCCCGAAAATGGGCCGCACAGTTTGACACCTCACTCATGGTACTCGGTCAAAGTTGGTCTCAATGTTAAGTCTGTGGGTGGTTAATTGCCCCCTGCGGGGGCAATTAACCACCCACCCCTTCAAACAGTCAGAGCACCCTACTCCCGAATAAGCCGCACGGTTTGACACCTCATTCATGAGTCTACGATGAACGGTGCGGGACTCAGTCAAAGTTGTTGTCAGTGTTAAGTCTGTGGGTGGTTAATTGCCCCCTGCGGGGGCAATTAACCACCCACCCCTTCAAACAGTCAAAGCACCCTACTCCCGAATAAGCCGCACGGGTTGACACCTCATTTATGGGTCTACGACGAACGGTGCGGCACTAGTAATTTTTTTAAATTCCCATTATAAGTCAATGGGCAAAGTCGCCAAACTCCCCATTCAAATTCTATGGGGCAACTTTGGGGACCTCTCTTGCCCCGGGGGTCGAACTTATCCCCCTGTGCGGGGTATCTTCTAACACAGGCTGCAAACCTCTTCAAATCTGGTAAGTTTGATGTCTCTACAAAATTCACTCTCTGCGCTATAATCCGTCAAAGTTGGTCTCAATGTTAAGTCAATGGGATTTTTGTGGCGGTTAATTGCCCCCTGCGGGGGCAATTAACCGCCCACCCCTTATAAAAGTCATAGCACCCCATTCCCGTATAGGCCGCACGATTTGACACCTCACTCAGGGGTCTACGACAAACGGTGCGGGACTAGTTACGCGCCAAACTTTTGTACGGAAGAATAATAATAAAAAGAACTAGAGAGGTACATTTCCTGAAGAAAATGTGAGTGGTGCTTGCCGTGGCGAAACTCTGGCCCTCCATATCTCCACGACAATGGGATCTTGATAGCAACATGCTAATATAGCTAGCATCAAGCTAGCACCATGCTAATCAGTTAAACATCATGCTGATTACACTAGCATGATGCTAGGAACATTCTATACATGTTATTATCGAAAAGTTAGCATAATGCTAGCGACATGCTAATAGCGTTAGCATCATGCTAGCGATGTGCTGATGAAATTAGCATAACGCTAGCAAGATGCTAATTTTGTTAGCATCATGCTAGCAAAATGCTAATCGCGTTAGCATCATGCTAACAGCATGCTAATGAGGGTGCTAGGGGGCGTGGCTTATGAGCATGATGATAAATGCAAAAGAGTGTCTCTATGACAGTCGGTTCCACAGTTAAATCAATTTTAAGTCTGTGGGTGGTTAATTGCCCCCTGCGGGGGCAATTAACCACCCACCCCTTAGAAAAGTCACACCACCCTGTTCCCGAAGATGGGCCGCACGGTTTGACACCTCACTCATGGGACTCAGTCAAAGTTGGTCTCAATGTTAAGTCTGTGGGTGGTTAATTGCCCCCTGCGGGGGCAATTAACCACCCACCCCTTCAAACAGTCAAAGCAGCCTACTCCCGAATAAGCCGCACGGTTTGACACCTCATTCATGGGTCTACGACGAACGGTGCAAGACTCAGTCAAAGTTGTTCTCAGTGTTAAGTCTGTGGGCGGTTAATTGCCCCCTGCGGGGGCAATTAACCACCCACCCCTCAGAAAAGTCACAGCACCCTGTTCCCGAAAATGGGCCGCACAGTTTGACACCTCACTCATGGTACTCGGTCAAAGTTGGTCTCAATGTTAAGTCTGTGGGTGGTTAATTGCCCCCTGCGGGGGCAATTAACCACCCACCCCTTCAAACAGTCAGAGCACCCTACTCCCGAATAAGCCGCACGGTTTGACACCTCATTCATGAGTCTACGATGAACGGTGCGGGACTCAGTCAAAGTTGTTGTCAGTGTTAAGTCTGTGGGTGGTTAATTGCCCCCTGCGGGGGCAATTAACCACCCACCCCTTCAAACAGTCAAAGCACCCTACTCCCGAAGAAGCCGCACGGGTTGACACCTCATTCATGGGTCTACGACGAACGGTGCGGCACTAGTAATTTTTTTAAATTCCCATTATAAGTCAATGGGCAAAGTCACCAAATTCCCCATTCAAATTCTATGGGGCAACTTTGGGGACCTCTCTTGCCCCGGGGGTCGAACTTATCCCCCTGTGCCGGGTATCTTCTGACACAGGCTGCAAACCTCTTTAAATGTGGTAAATCTGACGTCTCTACAAAATTCACTCTCTGCGCTACAATCTGTCAAAGTTGGTCTCCATGTTAAGTCAATGGGATTTTTGGGGAGGTTAATTGCCCCCTGCGGGGGCAATTAACCGCCCACCCCTTAGAAAAGTCATAGCACCCCATTCCCGTATAAGCCGCACGATTTGACACCTCACTCAGGGGTCTACGACAAACGGTGCGGGACTAGTTACGCGCCAAACTTTTGTACGGAAGAAGAAGAATAAAAATAAAAATAATAATAATAAGTTTGCAAGAGAATAGTAGTGATGCTTTGCAAGCACCACTAATAATAAGTTTGCAAGATAACAATAGTGATGCTTTGCAAGCACCACTAACTAGATACAAAAGTTTGTTTAGACAAACTTTAAGTTGGCTTGAGAAAGCCGGAGATCGAAGTTTAAAAGTGTGAAAAGTTTAAAATAGTTTAAAAAGTTAAAAAAGTTAAAACAGTTTAAGTTTAAAAGGTTTAAAAGATAGATAGATAGATAGATAGATAGATAGATAGATAGATAGATAGATAGATAGATAGTGTCAGACAGATAGACAGTTACAGATATATAGATTGATAGATAGATTTATAATTGAGTCTATAGATAGATAGAAATAGTCAGATTACAGATAGATAGATAGATAGATAGATAGATTAGTTATAAATAGTCAGATGATAGATAGATAGATAGATAGATAGATATTGATAGATAGATAGATAGATAGATAGATAGATAGATAGATAGATTAGTTATAAATAGTCAGATGATAGATAGATGATAGATAGATAGATAGATAGATAGATAGATAGATAGATAGATAGATAGATAGATATAGATAGATTAGTTAAAATTGTCAGATGATAGATAGATTAGAAAAGTTAGATAAGTTTGAATGAGTTAAAATGTGTTAGAAATAGTACATAGAAGGGAAGTCTATAGATAGATAGAAATAATCAGATTACAGATAGATAGATAGATAGATAGATAGATAGATAGATAGATAGATGAGTTTGAATGAGTTTGAATGGGTTAGAAATAGTACATAGAAGAGAAGTTTGATTGAGTCTAATTGGCATTAGTGAGGTGGGGGTTGTGGGGGATGGGTCGTGCATGCGCACGCACACTCTTCTGTGACAGACACAGAAACCCGCAAACTGTAATAATTAAGCTCTCAAACAAACGCTTCCCAACCGAGAACCGTAGGTCCGATCGCAAAAATTATTTCACCGTGAGTGGCAGGAACTTCCTGACTACGACATATTGAATCCTCATGCCCGTAGAGTGTATTATATTGACGTGGTGACAGTGTAAAGACACCCTCCGATTCACACTCTGTGAATATGGCAGTTGACAGTGGCACGCGTGGTGAAAAATCAAAATTTTCATCAAACTTAAACTGCTCTCGTGAAGCAACCGTGAAAGTTATCAAAACATGGACCCAATCCGTAAAAATCCAAAGTCTTGTGACCCGTTTAAACTTTGAATGATGTTTTTACGACGAATTATGGCCGAACAGTAAGCTTTCAAAGTGACCCATGTTTTCACCCTTTTTCGGGCCATTTCCCATTGAAATGAATAGGGGAAAATGGGGTGGTTATTTGGGAATTTCGGGAAAACCGTGCGACGGATCCCTACCAAAAGTCATAGCACACCATTCCCGAAAAAGGCGCACGGTTTGACACCTCACTCATGGCACTCGGGCAAAGTTAGTCTCAATGTTAAGTCTGTGGGGGGTTAATTGCCCCCTGCGAGGGCAATTGACCACCCACCCCTTAGAAAAGTCACAGCACCCCATTCCCGAATAAGGCGCACGGTTTGACACCTCACTCATGGGACTCGGTCAAAGTTGGTTTTAATGTTAAGTCTGTGGGTGGTTAATTGCCCCCTGCGGGGGCAATTAACCACCCACCCCTTAGAAGAGTCACGGCAACCCATTCCCGAATAGGGCGCACGGTTTGACACCTCACTCATGGCACTCGGGCAAAGTTAGTCTCAATGTTAAGTCTGTGGGTGGTTAATTGCCCCCTGCGAGGGCAATTGACCACCCACCCCTTAGAAAAGTCACAGCACCCCATTCCCGAATAAGGCGCACGGTTTGACACCTCACTCATGGGACTCGGGCAAAGTTGGTCTCAATGTTAAGTCTGTGGGTGGTTAATTGCCCCCTGCGGGGGCAATTAACCACCCACCCCTTAGAAGAGTCACGGCAACCCATTCCCGAATAGGGCGCACGGTTTGACACCTCACTCATGGGATTCGGTCAATGTTGGTCTTAATGTTAAGTCTGTGGGTGGTTAATTGCCCCCTGCGGGGGCAATTAACCACCCACCCCTTAGAAAGGTCACAGCACCCCATTCCCGAATAAGGCGCACGGTTTGACACCTCATTTGTTGGTTTACGATGAACGGTGCGAGACCAGTTATAATTCGCTAAAATCCCCATTATAAGTCAATGGGACGGTTAATTGCCCCCTGCGGGGGCAATTAACCGCCCACCCCTTGGTAAAGTCATAGAAAAATTCTTCCCGAATATTCTGCACGCTTTGACACCTCACTCATGGGTCTACGATAAATGGTGCGGGACTAGTTCATCGCCAAAATCCCTATTATATGTCAATGGGGCAAATTGGGGACCTCTCTTGCCCCGGGGGTAAAACTTATACCCTTGTGCATGGTATCTTTTGACAAAGGCTTCAAACAGCTTCAAATAGCGGTAATTTAACGTTTCTACAAAATTCCCTCTCTGCGCAACAAACCGTCAAAATTCTCTCAATGTTAAGTCAATGGGATTTTTGGGGCGGTTAATTGCCCCTGCGGGGCAATTAGTAAGTCCGATCAGTTAAAAAAGATATAGCACACCCCGCGAGATCAGTCTGAAGGTCTGAGCCGAGTTTGGAGTTAGTGGAGTTAAAGCTCTAGGAGGAGAAGCGTTTGAAAAATTTAGTCTCAGAATAATAATAATAACTAGATACAAAAGTTTGTTTAGACAAACTTTAAGTTGGCTTGAGAAAGCCGGAGATAAAAGTTTAAAAGTGTGAAAAGTTTAAAATAGTTTAAGAAGTTAAAAAAGTTAAAACAGTTTAAGTTTAAAAGGTTTAAAATACAGATAGATAGATAGATAGATAGATAGTTAGTGTCAGACAGATAGACAGTTACAGATATATAGATTGATAGATAGATTCATGATTGAGTCTATAGATAGATAGAAATAGTCAGATTACAGTTAGATAGATAGATAGATAGATAGATAGATAGATAGAAATAGTCAGATGATAGATAGATATATAGATAGATAGATAGAAATAGTCAGATGATAGATAGATATATAGATAGATAGATAGATAGATAGATAGATAGATTAGTTAGAAATAGTCAGATGATAGATAGATAGATAGATAGATAGATTAGTTAGAAATAGTCAGATGATAGATAGATACATAGATAGATAGATAGATTAGTTATAAATAGTCAGATGATAGATAGATAGATAAATAGATAGATAGATAGATAGATAGATAGATAGACTAGTTAAAATAGTCAGATGATAGATAGATTAGAAAAGTTAGATAAGTTTGAATGAGTTAAAATGTGTTAGAAATAGTACATAGAAGGGAAGTCTATAGATAGATAGAAATAATCAGATTACAGATAGATAGACAGATAGATAGATAGATAGATAGATAGATAGATAGATAGATAGATAGATAGATTCATGATTGAGTCTATAGATGGATAGAAATAGTCAGATTACAGATAGATAGATAGATAGATAGATAGATAGAAATAGTGAGATGATAGATAGATAGATAGATAGATAGATTAGTTAGAAATAGTCAGATGATAGATAGATACATAGATAGATAGATAGATTAGTTATAAATAGTCAGATGATAGATAGATAGATAATAGATAGATAGATAGATAGACTAGTTAAAATAGTCAGATGATAGATAGATTAGAAAAGTTAGATAAGTTTGAATGAGTTAAAATGTGTTAGAAATAGTACATAGAAGGGAAGTCTTTAGATAGATAGAAATAATCAGATTACAGATAGATAGAAAGATAGATAGATAGATAGATAGATAGATAGATAGATAGATGAGTTTGAATGAGTTTGAATGGGTTAGAAATAGTACATAGAAGGGGATGGGTCGTGCATGCTCACGCACACTCTTCTGTGACAGACACAGAGAACCGCAAACTGTAATAATTAAGCTCTCAAACAAACGCTTCCCAACCGAGAACCGTAGGTCCGATCGCAAAAATTCTTCCACCGTGAGTGGCAAGAACTTCCTGACTACGACATATTGAATCCTCATGCCCGTAGAGTGTATTATATTGACGTGGTGACAGTGTAAAGACACCCTCCGATTCACACTCTGTGAATATGGCAGTTGACAGTGGCAAAAAATCAAAATTTTCATCAAACTTAAACTGCTCTCGTGAAGCAACCGTAAAAGTTATCAAAACATGGACCCAATCCGTAAAAGTCCAAAGTCTTGTGACCCGTTTAAACTTTGAATGATGTTTCTACGACGAATTATGGCCGAACGGTAAGCTTTCAAAGTGACCCATGTTTTCACCCTTTTTCGGGCCATTTCCCATTGAAATGAATAGGGGAAAATGGGGTGGTTATTTGGGAATTTCGGGAAAACCGTAAGACGGATCCCTACCAAAAGTCATAGCACACCATTCCCGAAAAAGGCGCACGGTTTGACACCTCACTCATGGCACTCGGGCAAAGTTAGTCTCAATGTTAAGTCTGTGGGGGGTTAATTGCCCCCTGCGAGGGCAATTGATCACCCACCCCTTAGAAGAGTCACGGCAACCCATTCCCGAATAGGGCGCACAGTTTGACACCTCACTCATGGGATTCGGTCAAAGTTGGTCTCAATGTTAAGTCTGTGGGTGGTTAATTGCCCCCTGCGGGGGCAATTAACCACCCACCCCTTAGAAGAGTCACGGCAACCCATTCCCGAATAAGGCACACGGTTTGACACCTCACTCATGGGATTCGGTCAATGTTGGTCTCAATGTTAAGTCTGTGGGTGGTTAATTGCCCCCTGCGGGGGCAATTAACCACCCACCCCTTAGAAGAGTCACAGCACCCGATCCCCGAATAAGGCGCACGATTTAACACCTCACTCATGGGACTCGGGCAATGTTGGTCTCAATGTTAAGTCTGTGGGTGGTTAATTGCCCCCTGCGGGGGCAATTAACCACCCACCCCTTAGAAGAGTCACGGCACCCCTTTCCCGAATAAGGCGCACGGTTTGACACCTCACTCATGGGACTCGGTCAAAGTTGTTCTCAGTGTTAAGTCTGTGGGTGGTTAATTGCCCCCTGCGGGGGCAATTAACCACCCACCCCTTAGAAGAGTCACAGCACCCGATCCCCGAATAAGGCGCACGGTTTAACACCTCACTCATGGGACTCGGGCAAAGTTGGTCTTAATGTTAAGTCTGTGGGTGGTTAATTGCCCCCTGCGGGGGCAATTAACCACCCACCCCTCAGAAGAGTCGATCCCTGAATAAGAGTCGATCCCCGAATAAGGCGCACGGTTTGACACCTCACTCATGGGACTCGGGCAATGTTGGTCTCAATGTTAAGTCTGTGGGTGGTTAATTGCCCCCTGCGGGGGCAGTTAACCACCCAACCCTTAGAAGAGTCACAGCACCCGATCCCCGAATAAGGCGCACGGTTTAACACCTCACTCATGGGACTCGGGCAATGTTGGTCTCAATGTTAAGTCTGTGGGTGGTTAATTGCCACCTGCGGGGGCAATTAACCACCCACCCCTTAGAAAGGTCACAGCACCCCATTCCCGAATAAGGCGCACGGTTTGACACCTCATTTGTTGGTTTACGATGAACGGTGCGGGACCAGTTATAATTCGCTAAAATCCCCATTATAAGTCAATGGGACGGTTAATTGCCCCCTGCGGGGGCAATTAACCGCCCACCCCTTAGTAAAGTCATATAAAAAATATTCCCGAATATTCTGCACGCTTTGACACCTCACTCATGGGTCTACGATAAATGTTGCGGCACTAGTTCATCGCCAAAATCCCCATTATATGTCAATGGGGCAAATTGGGGACCTCTCTTGCCCCGGGGGTAAAACTTATACCCTTGTGCATGGTATCTGTTGACAAAGGCTGCAAACATCGTCAAATAGGGTTAATTTAACGTTTCTACAAAATTCCCTCTCTGCGCAACAAACCGTCAAAATTCGTCTCAATGTTAAGTCAATGGGATTTTTGGGCCGGTTAATTGCCCCTGCGGGGCAATTAGTAAGTCCGATCAGTTAAAAAAGATATAGCACACCCCGTGAGATCAGTCTGAAGGTCTGGGCCGAGTTTGGAGTTAGTGGAGTTAAAGCTCTAGGAGGAGAAGCGTTTGAAAAATTTAGTCTCGGAATAATAATAATAATAATAATAATAATAATAATAAGTTTAAGTCGGATATCAGTAAGTTGGCTTTCTCAAGCCAACTTAATAACTAGATACAAAAGTTTGTTTAGACAAACTTTAAGTTGGCTTGAGAAAGCCGGAGATAAAAGTTTAAAAGTGTTAAAAAGTTTAAAATAGTTTAAGAAGTTAAAAAAGTTAAAACAGTTTAAGTTTAAAAGGTTTAAAAAGACAGATAGATAGATAGATAGATAGATAGATAGATAGATAGATAGTGTCAGACAGATAGACAGTTACAGATATATAGATTGATAGATAGATTTATAATTGAGTCTATGGATAGATAGAAATAGTCAGATTACAGATAGATAGATTGATAGATAGATAGATAGATAGATAGATAGATTAGTTAGAAATAGTCAGATGATAGATAGATAGATAGATAGATAGAAATAGTCAGATGATAGATAGATAGATAGATAGATAGATAGATAGATAGATTAGTTAAAAATAGTCCGATGACAGATACATAGATAGATAGATAGATAGATAGATAGATAGATTAGTTAGAAATAGTCAGATGATAGATAGATACATAGATAGATAGATAGATTAGTTATAAATAGTTAGATGATAGATAGATAGATAGATAGATAGATAGATAGATAAGGTAAAATAGTCAGATGATAGATAGATTAGAAAAGTTAGATAAGTTTGAATGAGTTAAAATGTGTTAGAAATAGTACATAGAAGGGAAGTCTATAGATAGATAGAAATAATCAGATTACAGATAAATAGATAGATAGATGGATAGATAGATAGATAGATAGATAGATAGATAGATGAGTTTGAATGAGTTTGAATGGGTTAGAAATAGTACATAGAAGAGAAGTTTGATTAAGTCTAATTGGCATTAGTGAGGTGGGGGTTGTGGGGGAAGGGTCGTGCATGCGCACGCACACTCTTCTGTGACAGACACAGAGAACCGCAAACTGTAATAATTAAGCTCTCAAACAAACGCTTCCCAACCGAGAACCGTAGGTCCGATCGCAAAAAATCTTTCACCGTGAGTGGCAGGAACTTCCTGACTACGACATATTGAATCCTCATGCCCGTAGAGTGTATTATATTGACGTGGTGACAGTGTAAAGACACCCTCCGATACACACTCTGTGAATATGGCAGTTGACAGTGGCACGCATGGTGGAAAATCAAAATTTTCATCAAACTTAAGCTGCTCTCGTGAAGCAACCGTGAAAGTTATCAAAACATGGACCCAATCCGTAAAAGTCCAAAGTCTTGTGACCCGTTTAAACTTTGAATGATGTTTCTACGACAAATTATGGCCGAACGGTAAGCTTTCAAAGTGACCCGTGGTTTCAACCTTTTTCGGGCCATTTCCCATTGAAATGAATAGGGGAAAATAGGGTGGTTATTTGGGAATTTCGGGAAAACCGTGCGACGGATCCCTACCAAAAGTCATAGCACAGCATTCCCAAAAAAGGCGCACGGTTTGACACCTCACTCATGGCAGTCGGGCAAAGTTAGTCTCAATGTTAAGTCTGTGGGGGGTTAATTGCCCCCTGCGAGGGCAATTGACCACGCACCCCTAAGAAAAGTCACAGCACCCCATTCCCGAATAAGGCGCACGGTTTGACACCTCACTCATGGGACTCGGTCAAAGTTGGTCTCAATGTTAAGTCTGTGGGTGGTTAATTTCCCCCGCAGGGGGCAATTAACCACCCACCCCTTAGAAGAGTCACAGCACCCGATCCCCGAATAAGGCGCACGGTTTAACACCTCACTCATGGGACTCGGGCAATGTTGGTCTCAATGTTAAGTCTGTGGGTGGTTAATTGCCCCCTGCGGGGGCAATTAACCACCCACCCCTCAGAAGAGTCGATCCCCGAATAAGAGTCGATCCCCGAATAAGGCGCATGGTTTGACACCTCACTCATGGGACTCGGGCAAAGTTGGTCTCAATGTTAAGTCTGTGGGTGGTTAATTGCCCCCTGCGGGGGCAATTAACCACCCACCCCTTAGAAGAGTCACGGCACCCCATTCCCGAATAAGGCGCACGGTTTGACACCTCATTTGTTGGTTTACGATGAACGGTGCGGGACCAGTTATAATTCGCTAAAATCCCCATTATAAGTCAATGGGACGGTTAATTGCCCCCTGCGGGGGCAATTAACCGCCCACCCCTTAGGAAAGTCATAGAAAAATTCTTCCCGAATATTCTGCACGCTTTGACACCTCACTCATGGGTCTACGATAAATGGTGCGGGACTAGTTCATCGCCAAATTCCCCATTATATGTCAATGGGGCAAATTGGGGACCTCTCTTGCCCCGGGGGTAAAACTTATACCCTTGTGCATGGTATCTTTTGACAAGGGCTGCAAACATCTTCAAATAGGGTTAATTTAACGTTTCTACAAAATTCCCTCTCTGCGCAACAAACCGTCAAAATTCTCTCAATGTTAAGTCAATGGGATTTTTGGGGCGGTTAATTGCCCCTGCGGGGCAATTAGTAAGTCCGATCAGTTAAAAAAGATATAGCACACCCCGCGAGATCAGTCTGAAGGTCTGGGCCGAGTTTGGAGTTAGTGGAGTTAAAGCTCTAGGAGGAGAAGCGTTTGAAAAATTTAGTCTCAGAATAATAATAATAATAATAAGTTTAAGTCGGATATCAGTAAGTTGGCTTTCTCAAGCCAACTTAACTAGATACAAAAGTTTGTTTAGACAAACTTTAAGTTGGCTTGAGAAAGCCGGAGATAAAAGTTTAAAAGTGTGAAAAGTTTAAATAGTTTAAGAAGTTAAAAAAGTTAAAACAGTTTAAGTTTAAAAGGTTTAAAAGACAGATAGATAGATAGTGTCAGACAGATAGACAGTTACAGATATATAGATTGATAGATAGATTCATGATTGAGTCTATAGATAGATAAAAAATAGTCAGATTACAGATAGATAGATAGATAGATAGATAGATAGATAGATAGATAGAAATAGTCAGATGATAGATAGATAGATAGATAGATAGATAGATAGATAGATTAGTTGTAAATAATCAGATGATAGATAGATAGAAAGATAAATAGATAGATAGATTAGTTAAAATAGTCAGATGATAGATAGATTAGAAAAGTTAGATAAGTTTGAATGAGTTAAAATGTGTTAGAAAAAGTACATAGAAGGGAAGTCTATAGATAGATAGAAAAAATCAGATTATAGATAGATAGATAGATAGATAGATAGATAGATAGATAGATTAGTTAGAAATAGTCAGATGATAGATAGATAGATAGATCGATAGATAGATAGATAGATAGATTAGTTAGAAATAGTCAGATGATAGATAGATTAGAAAAGTTAGATAAGTTTGAATGAGTTAAAATGTGTTAGAAATAGTACATAGAAGGGAAGTCTATAGATAGATAGAAATAATCAGATTATAGATAGATAGATAGATAGATAGATAGATAGATGAGTTTAAATGAGTTTGAATGGGTTAGAAATAGTACATAGAAGAGAAGTTTGATTGAGTCTAATTGGCATTAGCAAGTCGGTGGTGTGGGGGATGGGTCATGCATGCGCACGCACACTCTTCTGTGACAGACACAGAGAACCGCAAACTGTAATAATTAAGCTCTCAAACAAACTCTTCCCAACCGAGAACCGTAGGTCCGATCGCAAAAATTCTTTCACCGTGAGTGGCAGGAACTTCCTGACTACGACATATTGAATCCTTATGCCCGTAGACTGTATTATATTGACGTGGTGACAGTGTAAAGACACCATCCGATTCACACTCTGTGAATATGGCAGTTGACAGTGGCACGCATGGTGAAAAATCAAAATTTTCATCAAACTTAAACTGCTCTCGTGAAGCAACCGTATAAGTTATCAAAACATGGACCCAATCCGTAAAAGTCCAAATTCTAGTGATCCGTTTAAACTTTGAATGATGTTTCTACGACAAATTATGGCCGAACGGTAAGCTTTCAAAGTGACCCATGTTTTCACCCTTTTTCGGGCCATTTCCCATTGAAATGAATAGGGGAAAATGGGGTGGTTATTTGGGAATTTCGGGAAAACCGTGCGACAGATCCCTACCAAAAGTCATAGCACACCATTCCCGAAAAAGGCGCACGGTTTGACACCTCACTCATGGCACTCGGGCAAAGTTAGTCTCAATGTTAAGTCTGTGGGGGTTTAATTGCCCCCTGCGAGGGCAATTGATCACTCACCCCTTAGAAAAGTCACAGCACCCCATTCCCGAATAAGGCGCACGGTTTGACACCTCACTCATGGGACTCGGTCAAAGTTGGTTTTAATGTTAAGTCTGTGGGTGGTTAATTGCCCCCTGCGGGGGCAATTAACCACCCACCCCTTAGAAGAGTTACGGCAACCCATTCCCGAATAGGGCGCACGGTTTGACACCTCACTCATGGGATTCGGTTAATGTTGGCCTCAATGTTAAGTCTGTGGGTGGTTAATTGCCCCCGGGGCAATTAACCACCCACCCCTTAGAAGAGTCACAGCACCCGATCCCCGAATAAGGCGCACGGTTTAACACCTCACTCATGGGACTCGGGCAATGTTGGTCTCAATGTTAAGTCTGTGGGTGGTTAATTGCCCCCTGCGGGGGCAATTAACCACCCACCCCTCAGAAGAGTCGATCCCCGAATAAGAGTCGATCCCCGAATAAGGCGCACGGTTTGACACCTCACTCATGGGACTCGGGCAATGTTGGTCTCAATGTTAAGTCTGTGGGTGGTTAATTGCCCCCTGCGGGGGCAATTAACCACCCACCCCTTAGAAGAGTCATGGCACCCCTTTCCCGAATAAGGCGCACGGTTTGACACCTCACTCATGGGACTCGGGCAAAGTTGGTCTCAAAGTTAAGTCTGTGGGTGGTTAATTGCCCCCTGCGGGGGCAATTAACCACCCACCCCTTAGAAGAGTCACGGCACCCCATTCCCGAATAAGGCGCACGGTTTGACACCTCATTTGTTGGTTTACGATGAACGGTGCGGGACCAGTTATAATTCGCTAAAATCCCCATTATAAATCAATGGGACGGTTAATTGCCCCCTGCGGGGGCAATTAACCGCCCACCCCTTAGACGAGTCATAGAAAAATTCTTCCCGAATATTCTGCACGCTTTGACACCTCACTCATGGGTCTACGATAAATGGTGCGGGACTAGTTCATCGGCAAAATCCCCATTATATGTCAATGGGGCAAATTGGGGACCTCTCTTGCCCCGGGGGTAAAACTTATACCCTTGTGCATGGTATCTTTTGACAAAGGCTGCAAACATCTTCAAATAGGGTTAATTTAACGTTTCTACAAAATTCCCTCTCTGCGCAACAAACCGTCAAAATTCTCTCAATGTTAAGTAAATGGGATTTTTAGGGCGGTTAATTGCCCCTGCGGGGCAATTAGTAAGTCCGATCAGTTAAAAAAGATATAGCACACCCCGCGAGATCAGTCTGAAGGTCTGGGCCGAGTTTGGAGTTAGTGGAGTTAAAGCTCTAGGAGGAGAAGCGTTTGATAATTTTAGTCTCGGAATAATAATAATAATAATAATAATAATAATAATAAGTTTAAGTCGGATATCAGTAAGTTGGCTTTCTCAAGCCAACTTAACTAGATACAAAAGTTTGTTTAGACAAACTTTAAGTTGGCTTGAGAAAGCCGGAGATAAAAGTTTAAAAGTGTGAAAAGTTTAAATAGTTTAAGAAGTTAAAAAAGTTAAAACAGTTTAAGTTTAAAAGGTTTAAAAGACAGATAGATAGATAGTGTCAGACAGATAGACAGTTACAGATATATAGATTGATAGATAGATTCATGATTGAGTCTATAGATAGATAAAAAATAGTCAGATTACAGATAGATAGATAGATAGATAGATAGATAGATAGATAGATAGATAGATAGATAGATAGAAATAGTCAGATGATAGATAGATAGATAGATAGATAGATAGATAGATAGATTAGTTGTAAATAATCAGATGATAGATAGATAGAAAGATAAATAGATAGATAGATTAGTTAAAATAGTCAGATGATAGATAGATTAGAAAAGTTAGATAAGTTTGAATGAGTTAAAATGTGTTAGAAAAAGTACATAGAAGGGAAGTCTATAGATAGATAGAAAAAATCAGATTATAGATAGATAGATAGATAGATAGATAGATAGATAGATAGATTAGTTAGAAATAGTCAGATGATAGATAGATAGATAGATCGATAGATAGATAGATAGATAGATTAGTTAGAAATAGTCAGATGATAGATAGATTAGAAAAGTTAGATAAGTTTGAATGAGTTAAAATGTGTTAGAAATAGTACATAGAAGGGAAGTCTATAGATAGATAGAAATAATCAGATTATAGATAGATAGATAGATAGATAGATAGATAGATGAGTTTAAATGAGTTTGAATGGGTTAGAAATAGTACATAGAAGAGAAGTTTGATTGAGTCTAATTGGCATTAGCAAGTCGGTGGTGTGGGGGATGGGTCATGCATGCGCACGCACACTCTTCTGTGACAGACACAGAGAACCGCAAACTGTAATAATTAAGCTCTCAAACAAACTCTTCCCAACCGAGAACCGTAGGTCCGATCGCAAAAATTCTTTCACCGTGAGTGGCAGGAACTTCCTGACTACGACATATTGAATCCTTATGCCCGTAGACTGTATTATATTGACGTGGTGACAGTGTAAAGACACCATCCGATTCACACTCTGTGAATATGGCAGTTGACAGTGGCACGCATGGTGAAAAATCAAAATTTTCATCAAACTTAAACTGCTCTCGTGAAGCAACCGTATAAGTTATCAAAACATGGACCCAATCCGTAAAAGTCCAAATTCTAGTGATCCGTTTAAACTTTGAATGATGTTTCTACGACAAATTATGGCCGAACGGTAAGCTTTCAAAGTGACCCATGTTTTCACCCTTTTTCGGGCCATTTCCCATTGAAATGAATAGGGGAAAATGGGGTGGTTATTTGGGAATTTCGGGAAAACCGTGCGACAGATCCCTACCAAAAGTCATAGCACACCATTCCCGAAAAAGGCGCACGGTTTGACACCTCACTCATGGCACTCGGGCAAAGTTAGTCTCAATGTTAAGTCTGTGGGGGTTTAATTGCCCCCTGCGAGGGCAATTGATCACTCACCCCTTAGAAAAGTCACAGCACCCCATTCCCGAATAAGGCGCACGGTTTGACACCTCACTCATGGGACTCGGTCAAAGTTGGTTTTAATGTTAAGTCTGTGGGTGGTTAATTGCCCCCTGCGGGGGCAATTAACCACCCACCCCTTAGAAGAGTTACGGCAACCCATTCCCGAATAGGGCGCACGGTTTGACACCTCACTCATGGGATTCGGTTAATGTTGGCCTCAATGTTAAGTCTGTGGGTGGTTAATTGCCCCCGGGGCAATTAACCACCCACCCCTTAGAAGAGTCACAGCACCCGATCCCCGAATAAGGCGCACGGTTTAACACCTCACTCATGGGACTCGGGCAATGTTGGTCTCAATGTTAAGTCTGTGGGTGGTTAATTG
Organism: Clarias gariepinus; assembly: GCF_024256425.1. Lineage (NCBI taxonomy): Eukaryota > Metazoa > Chordata > Actinopteri > Siluriformes > Clariidae > Clarias > Clarias gariepinus. Next base: position 44,985,227 of record NC_071102.1, on the reverse strand, counting down.
CCCCCTGCGGGGGCAATTAACCACCCACCCCTCAGAAGAGTCGATCCCCGAATAAGAGTCGATCCCCGAATAAGGCGCACGGTTTGACACCTCACTCATGGGACTCGGGCAATGTTGGTCTCAATGTTAAGTCTGTGGGTGGTTAATTGCCCCCTGCGGGGGCAATTAACCACCCACCCCTTAGAAGAGTCATGGCACCCCTTTCCCGAATAAGGCGCACGGTTTGACACCTCACTCATGGGACTCGGGCAAAGTTGGTCTCAAAGTTAAGTCTGTGGGTGGTTAATTGCCCCCTGCGGGGGCAATTAACCACCCACCCCTTAGAAGAGTCACGGCACCCCATTCCCGAATAAGGCGCACGGTTTGACACCTCATTTGTTGGTTTACGATGAACGGTGCGGGACCAGTTATAATTCGCTAAAATCCCCATTATAAATCAATGGGACGGTTAATTGCCCCCTGCGGGGGCAATTAACCGCCCACCCCTTAGACGAGTCATAGAAAAATTCTTCCCGAATATTCTGCACGCTTTGACACCTCACTCATGGGTCTACGATAAATGGTGCGGGACTAGTTCATCGGCAAAATCCCCATTATATGTCAATGGGGCAAATTGGGGACCTCTCTTGCCCCGGGGGTAAAACTTATACCCTTGTGCATGGTATCTTTTGACAAAGGCTGCAAACATCTTCAAATAGGGTTAATTTAACGTTTCTACAAAATTCCCTCTCTGCGCAACAAACCGTCAAAATTCTCTCAATGTTAAGTAAATGGGATTTTTAGGGCGGTTAATTGCCCCTGCGGGGCAATTAGTAAGTCCGATCAGTTAAAAAAGATATAGCACACCCCGCGAGATCAGTCTGAAGGTCTGGGCCGAGTTTGGAGTTAGTGGAGTTAAAGCTCTAGGAGGAGAAGCGTTTGATAATTTTAGTCTCGGAATAATAATAATAATAATAATAATAATAATAATAAGTTTAAGTCGGATATCAGTAAGTTGGCTTTCTCAAGCCAACTTAATAATAAGTTTAAGTCGGATATCAGTAAGTTGGCTTTCTCAAGCCAACTTAATAATAAGTTTAAGTCGGATATCAGTAAGTTGGCTTTCTCAAGCCAACTTAACTAGATACAAAAGTTTGTTTAGACAAACTTTAAGTTGGCTTGAGAAAGCCGGAGATGGAAGTTTAAAAGTGTGAAAAGTTTAAAATAGTTTAAAAAGTTTAAAAAGTTAAAACAGTTTAGGTTAAAAGGTTTAAAAGACAGATAGATAGATAGATAGATAGATAGATAGATAGATAGATAGTGTCAGACTGATAGACAGTTACTGATATATAGATTGATAGATAGATTCATGATTGAGTCTATAGATAGATAGAAATAGTCAGATTACAGTTAGATAGATAGATAGATAGATAGATAGATAGATAGATAGATAGATAGAAATAGTCAGATGATAGATAGATAGATAGATAGATAGATAGATAGATAGATAGATTAGTTAGAAATAGTCAGATGATAGATAGATACATAGATAGATAGATAGATAGATTAGTTATAAATAGTCAGATGATAGATAGATAGATAGATAGATTAGTTAAAATAGTCAGATGATAGATAGATTAGAAAATTTAGATAAGTTTGAATGAGTTAAAATGTGTTAGAAATAGTACATAGAAGGGAAGTCTATAGATAGATAGAAATAATCAGATTACAGATAGATAGATAGATAGATGAATAGATAGATGAGTTTGAATGAGTTTGAATGGGTTAGAAATAGTACATAGAAGAGAAGTTTGATTGAGTCTAATTGGCATTAGCAAGTCGGTGGTGTGGGGGATGGGTCATGCATGCGCACGCACACTCTTCTGTGGCAGACCCAGAGAACCGCAAACTGTAATAATTAAGCTCTCAAACAAACGCTTCCCAACCGAGAACCGTAGGTCCGATCGCAAAAATTCTTTCACCGTGAGTGGCAGGAACTTCCTGACTACGACATATTGAATCCTTATTACCGTAGAGTGTATTATATTGACGTGGTGACAGTGTAAAGACACCCTCCGATTCACACTCTGTGAATATGGCAGTTGACAGTGGCACGCATGGTGAAAAATCTAAATTTTCATCAAACTTAAACTGCTCTCGTGAAGCAACCATGAAAGTTATCAAAACATGGACCCAATCCGTAAAGGTCCAAAGTCTTGTGACCCGTTTAAACTTTGAATGATGTTTCTACGACGAATTATGGCCGAACGGTAAGCTTTCAAAGTGACCCATGTTTTCACCCTTTTTCGGGCCATTTCCCATTGAAATGAATAGGGGAAAATGGGGTGGTTATTTGGGAATTTCGGGAAAACCGTGCGACGGATCCCTACCAAAAGTCATAGCACACCATTCCCGAAAAAGGCGCACGGTTTGACACCTCACTCATGGCACTCGGGCAAAGTTAGTCTCAATGTTAAGTCTGTGGGGGGTTAATTGCCCCCTGCGAGGGCAATTGATCACCCACCCCTTAGAAAAGTCACAGCACCCCATTCCCGAATAAGGCGCACGGTTTGACACCTCACTCATGGGTTTCGGTCAAAGTTGGTTTTAATGTTAATTCTGTGGGTGGTTAATTGCCCCCTGCGGGGGCAATTAACCACCCACCCCTTAGAAGAGTCACAGCATCCGATCCCCGAATAGGGCGCACGATTTAACACCTCACTCATGGGACTCGGGCAATGTTGGTCTCAATGTTAATTCTGTGGGTGGTTAATTGCCCCCTGCGGGGGCAATTAACCACCCACCCCTTCAAACAGTCACAGCACCCCATTCCCGAATAAGGCGCATGGTTTGACACCTTACTCATGGGTTTCGGTCAAAGTTGGTTTTAATGTTAATCCTGTGGGTGGTTAATTGCCCCCTGCGGGGGCAATTAACCACCCACCCCTTAGAAGAGTCACAGCACCCGATCCTCGAATAAGGCGCACGGTTTAACACCTCACTCATGGGACTCGGGCAATGTTGGTCTCAATGTTAAGTCTGTGGGTGGTTAATTGCCCCCTGCGGGGGCAATTAACCACCCACCCCTTAGAAGAGTCACAGCACCCGATCCCCGAATAAGGCGCACGGTTTAACACCTCACTCATGGGACTCGGGCAATGTTGGTCTCAATGTTAAGTCTGTGGGTGGTTAATTGCCCCCTGCGGGGGAAATTAACCACCCACCCCTTAGAAAGGTCACAGCACCCCATTCCCGAATAAGGCGCACGGTTTGACACCTCATTTGTTGGTTTACGATGAATGGTGCGGGACCAGTTATAATTCGCTAAAATCCCCATTATAAGTCAATGGGACGGTTAATTGCCCCCTGCGGGGGCAATTAACCGCCCACCCCTTAGTAAAGTCATAGAAAAATTCTTCCCGAATATTCTGCACGCTTTGACACCTCACTCATGGGTCTACGATAAATGGTGCGGGACTAGTTCATCGCCAAAATCCCCATTATATGTCAATGGGGCAAATTGGGGACCTCTCTTGCCCCGGGGGTAAAACTTATACCCTTGTGCATGGTATCTTTTGACAAAGGCTGCAAACATCTTCAAATAGGGTTAATTTAACGTTTCTACAAAATTCCCTCTCTGCGCAACAAACCGTCAAAATTCTCTCAATGTTAAGTAAATGGGATTTTTGGGGCGGTTAATTGCCCCTGCGGGGCAATTAGTAAGTCCGATCAGTTAGAAAAGATATAGCACACCCCGTGAGATCAGTCTGAAGGTCTGGGCCGAGTTTGGAGTTAGTGGAGTTAAAGCTCTAGGAGGAGATAGTGTTTACAAATTTAGTCTCAGAATAATAATAATAATAAAGATACAAAAGTTTGTTTAGACAAACTTTAAGTTGGCTTGAGAAAGCCGGAGATGGAAGTTTAAAAGTGTGAAAAGTTTAAAATAGTTTAAGAAGTTAAAAAAGTTAAAACAGTTTAAGTTTAAAAGGTTTAAAAGACAGAAAGTTAGATAGTGTCAGACAGATAGACAGTTACAGATATATAGATTGATAGATAGATTCATGATTGAGTCAATAGATAGATAGAAATAGTCAGATGACAGATAGATAGATAGATAGATAGATAGATAGATAGTCAGATGATAGATAGATAGATAGATAGATAGATAGATAGATAGATAGATAGATAGAAATAGTCAGATGATAGATAGATAGATAGATAGATAGATAGAAATAGTCAGATGATAGATAGATAGATAGATAGATAGATTAGTTAAAATAGTCAGATGATAGATAGATTAGTTAGATAAGTTTGAATGAGTTAAAATGTGTTAGATAAAGTACATAGAAGGAAAGTCTATAGATAGAAATAATCAGATTATAGATAGATAGATAGATAGATAGATAGATAGATAGATAGATAGATGAGTTTGAATGAGTTTGAATGGGTTAGAAATAGTACATAGAAGAGAAGTTTGATTGAGTCTAATTGGCATTAGCAAGTCGGTGGTGTGGGGGATGGGTCGTGCATGCGCACGCACACTCTTCTGTGACAGACACAGAGAACCGCAAACTGTAATAATTAAGCTCTCAAACAAACGCTTCCCAACCGATAACCGTAGGTCCGATCGCAAAAATTCTTTCACAGTGAGTGGCAGGAACTTCCTGACTACGACATATTGAATCCTCATGCCCGTAGAGTGTATTATATTGACGTGGTGACAGTGTAAAGACACCCTCCGATTCACACTCTGTGAATATGGCAGTTGACAGTGGCACGCATGGTGAAAAATCAAAATTTTCATCAAACTTAAACTGCTCTCGTGAAGCAACCGTGAAAGTTATCAAAACATGGACCCAATCCGTAAAAGTCCAAAGTCTTGTGACCCGTTTAAACTTTGAATGATGTTTCTACGACAAATTATGGCCGAACGGTAAGCTTTTAAAGTGACCCATGTTTTCAGCCTTTTTCGGGCCATTTCCCATTGAAATGAATAGGGGAAAATGGGGTGGTTATTTGGGAATTTCGGGAAAACCGTGCGACGGATCCCTACCAAAAGTCATAGCACACCATTCCCGAAAAAGGCGCACGATTTGACACCTCACTCATGGCACTCGGGCAAAGTTAGTCTCAATGGTAAGTCTGTGGGGGGTTAATTGCCCCCTGCGAGGGCAATTGATCACCCACCCCTTAGAAAAGTCACAGCACCCAATTCCCGAATAAGGCGCATGGTTTGACACCTCACTCATGGGTTTCGGTTAAAGTTGGTTTTAATGTTAATTCTGTGGGTGGTTAATTGCCCCCTGCGGGGGCAATTAACCACCCACCCCTTAGAAGAGTCACAGCATCCGATCCCCGAATAAGGCGCACGATTTAACACCTCACTCATGGGACTCGGGCAATGTTGGTCTCAATGTTAAGTCTGTGGGTGGTTAATTGCCCCCTGCGGGGGCAATTAACCACCCACCCCTTAGAAGAGTCACAGCACCCGATCCCCGAGTAAGGCGCACGGTTTAACACCTCACTCATGGGACTCGGGCAATGTTGGTCTCAATGTTAAGTCTGTGGGTGGTTAATTGCCCCCTGCGGGGGCAATTAACCACCCACCCCTCAGAAGAGTCGATCCCCGAATAAGAGTCGATCCCCGAATAAGGCGCACGGTTTGACACCTCACTCATGGGACTTGGGCAATGTTGGTCTCAATGTTAAGTCTGTGGGTGGTTAATTGCCCCCTGCGGGGGCAATTAACCACCCACCCCTTAGAAGAGTCACGGCACCCCTTTCCCGAATAAGGCGCACGGTTTGACACCTCACTCATGGGACTCGGGCAAAGTTGGTCTCAATGTTAAGTCTGTGGGTGGTTAATTGCCCCCTGCGGGGGCAATTAACCACCCACCCCTTAGAAGAGTCACGGCACCCCATTCCCGAATAAGGCGCACGGTTTGACACCTCATTTGTTGGTTTACGATGAACGGTGCGGGACCAGTTATAATTCGCTAAAATCCCCATTATAAGTCAATGGGAAGGTTAATTGCCCCCTGCGGGGGCAATTAACCGCCCACCCCTTAGGAGAGTCATAGAAAAATTCTTCCCGAATATTCTGCACGCTTTGACACCTCACTCATGGGTCTACGATAAATGGTGCGGGACTAGTTCATCGCCAAAATCCCCATTATATGTCAATGGGGCAAATTGGGGACCTCTCTTGCCCCGGGGGTAAAACTTATACCCTTGTGCATGGTATCTTTTGACAAAGGCTGCAAACATCTTCAAATAGGGTTAATTTAACGTTTCTACAAAATTCCCTCTCTGCGCAACAAACCGTCAAAATTCTCTCAATGTTAAGTAAATGGGATTTTTGGGGCGGTTAATTGCCCCTGCGGGGCAATTAATACGTCCGATCAGTTAGAAAAGATATAGCACACCCCGTGAGATCAGTCTGAAGGTCTGGGCCGAGTTTGGAGTTAGTGGAGTTAAAGCTCTAGGAGGAGAAGCGTTTGATAAATTTAGTCTCAGAATAATAATAATAACTAGATACAAAAGTTTGTTTAGACAAACTTTAAGTTGGCTTGAGAAAGCCGGAGATGGAAGTTTAAAAGTGTGAAAAGTTTAAAATAGTTTAAGAAGTTAAAAAAGTTAAAACAGTTTAAGTTTAAAAGGTTTAAAAGACAGATAGATAGATAGATAGATAGATAGATAGTGTCAGACAGATAGACAGTTACAGATATATAGATTGATAGATTCATGATTGAGTCTATAGATAGATAAAATAGTCAAATTATAGATAGATAGATAGATAGATAGATAGATAGATAGATAGATTAGTAATAAATAGTCAGATGATAGATAGATAGATAGATAGATAGATAGTGTCAGACAGATAGACAGTTACAGATATATAGATTGATAGATAGATAGATAGATTCATGATTAAGTCTATAGATAGATAGAAATAGTCAGATTACAGATAGATAGAAAGATAGATAGATAGATAGAAAGATAGATAGATAGATAGATAGATTAGTTAGAAATAGTCAGATGATAGATAGATAGATAGATAGATAGATAGATGAGTTAGAAATAGTCAGATGATAGATACATAGATAGATAGATAGATAGATAGATAGATAGATAGATTAGTTAGAAATAGTCAGATGATAGATAGATACATAGATAGATAGATAGATTAGTTATAAATAGTCAGATGATAGATAGATAGATAGATAGATAGATAGATAGATAGATGAGTTTGAATGAGTTTGAATGGGTTAGAAATAGTACAAAGAAGAGAAGTTTGATTAAGTCTAATTGGCATTAGCAAGTCGGTGGTGTGGGGGATGGGTCATGCATGCGCACGCACACTCTTCTGTGACAGACACAGAAAACCGCAAACTGTAATAATTAAGCTCTCAAACAAACGCTTCCCAACCGAGAACCGTAGGTTCGATCGCAAAAAATCTTTCACCGTGAGTGGCAGGAACTTCCTGACTACGACATATTGAATCCTCATGCCCGTAGAGTGTATTATATTGACGTGGTGACAGTGTAAAGACACCCTCCGATTCACACTCTGTGAATATGGCAGTTGACAGTGGCACGCATGGTGGAAAATCAAAATTTTCATCAAACTTAAGCTGCTCTCGTGAAGCAACCGTGTAAGTTATCAAAACATGGACCCAATCCGTAAAAGTCCAAAGTCTTGTGACCCGTTTAAACTTTGAATGATGTTCCTACGACAAATTATGGCCGAACGGTAAGCTTTCAAAGTGACCCATGTTTTCACCCTTTTTCGAGCCATTTCCCATTGAAATGAATAGGGGAAAATAGGGTGGTTATTTGGGAATTTCGGGAAAACCGTGCGACGGATCCCTACCAAAAGTCATAGCACACCATTCCCGAAAAAGGCGCACGGTTTGACACCTCACTCATGGCACTCGGGCAAAGTTAGTCTCAATGTTAAGTCTGTGGGGGGTTAATTGCCCCCTGCGAGGGCAATTGACCACCCACCCCTTAGAAAAGTCACAGCACCCCATTCCCGAATAAGGCGCACGGTTTGACACCTCACTCATGGGACTCGGTCAAAGTTGGTCTCAATGTTAAGTCCGTGGGTGGTTAATTGCCCCCGGGGCAATTAACCACCCACCCCTTAGAAGAGTCACAGCACCCGATCCCCGAATAAGGCGCACGGTTTAACACCTCACTCATGGGACTCGGGCAAAGTTGGTCTCAATGTTAAGTCTGTGGGTGGTTAATTTCCCCCTGCGGGGGCAATTAACCACCCACCCCTCAGAAGAGTCGATCCCCGAATAAGAGTCGATCCCCGAATAAGGCGCACGGTTTGACACCTCACTCATGGGACTCGGGCAATGTTGGTCTCAATGTTAAGTCTGTGGGTGGTTAATTGCCCCCTGCGGGGGCAATTAACCACCCACCCCTTAGAAGAGTCACGGCACTCCTTTCCCGAATAAGGCGCACGGTTTGACACCTCATTTGTTGGTTTACGATGAACGGTGCGGGACCAGTTATAATTCGCTAAAATCCCCATTATAAGTCAATGGGACGGTTAATTGCCCCCTGCGGGGGCAATTAACCGCCCACCCCTTAGGAGAGTCATAGAAAAATTCTTCCCGAATATTCTGCACGCTTTGACACCTCACTCATGGGTCTACGATAAATGGTGCGGGACTAGTTCATCGCCAAAATCCCCATTATATGTCAATGGGGCAAATTGGGGACCTCTCCTGCCCCGGGGGTAAAACTTATACCCTTGTGCATGGTATCTTTTGACAAAGGCTGCAAACATCTTCAAATAGGGTTAATTTAACGTTTCTACAAAATTCCCTCTCTGCGCAACAAACCGTCAAAATTCGTCTCAATGTTAAGTCAATGGGATTTTTGGGCCGCTTAATTGCCCCTGCGGGGCAATTAGTAAGTCCGATCAGTTAGAAAAGATATAGCACACCCCGTGAGATCAGTCTGAAGGTCTGGGCCGAGTTTGGAGTTAGTGGAGTTAAAGCTCTAGGAGGAGATAGAGTTTATAAATTTAGTCTCGGAATAATAATAATAATAAGTTTAAGTCGGATATCAGTAAGTTGGCTTTCTCAAGCCAACTTAATAATAAGTTTAAGTCGGATATCAGTAAGTTGGCTTTCTCAAGCCAACTTAATAATAACTAGAGAGGTACATTTCCTGAAGAAAATGTGAGTGGTGCTTGCCGTGGCGAAACTCTGGCCGTCCATATCTCTACGACAATGGGATCTTGATAGCAACATGCTAATATAGCTAGCATCAAGCTAGCACCATGCTAATCAGCTAAACATCGTGCTAATTACACTAGCATGATGCTAGGAACATTCTATACATGTTATTAGCGAAAAGTTAGCATAATGCTAGCGACATGCTAATAGCGTTAGCATCATGCTAGCGATGTGCTGATGAAATTAGCATAACGCTAGCAAGATGCTAATTTTGTTAGCATCATGCTAGCAAAATGCTAATCGCGTTAGCATCATGCTAACAGCATGCTAATGAGGGTGCTAGGGGGCGTGGCTTATGACCATGATGATAAATGCAAAAGAGTGTCTCTACAACAGTCGGTTCCACAGTTAAATCAATGTTAAGTCTGTGGGTGGTTAATTGCCCCCTGCGGGGGCAATTAACCACCCACCCCTTAAAAAGATCACAGCACCCGTTCCCGAAGATGGGCCGCACGGTTTGACACCTCACTCATGGGACTCGGTCAAAGTTGGTCTCAATGTTAAGTCTGTGGTTGGTTAATTGCCCCCTGCGGGGGCAATTAACCACTCACCCCTTCAAACAGTCAAAGCAGCCTACTCCCGAATAAGCCGCACGGTTTGACACCTCATTCATGGGTCTACGACGAACGGTGCAAGACTCAGTCAAAGTTGTTCTCAGTGTTAAGTCTGTGGGCGGTTAATTGCCCCCTGCGGGGGCAATTAACCACCCACCCCTCAGAAAAGTCACAGCACCCTGTTCCCGAAAATGGGCCGCACAGTTTGACACCTCACTCATGGTAGTCGGTCAAAGTTGTTCTCAGTGTTAAGTCTGTAGGTGGTTAATTGCCCCCTGCGGGGGCAATTAACCACCCACCCCTTTCAACAGTGAGAGTACTCTACTCCCGAATAAGCCGCACGGTTTGACACCTCATTCATGGGTCTACGACGAACGGTGCAAGACTCAGTCAAAGTTGTTCTCAGTGTTAAGTCTGTAGGTGGTTAATTGCCCCCTGCGGGGGCAATTAACCACCCACCCCTTCCAACAGTCAGAGCACCCTACCCCCAAATAAGCCGCACGGGCTGACACCTCATTCATGGGTCTATGACGAACGGTGCGGCACTAGTAATTTTTTTTAATTCCCATTATAAGTCAATGGGCAAAGTCGCCAAAATCCCCATTCAAATTCTATGGGGCAACTTTGGGGACCTCTCTTGCCCCGGGGGTCGAACTTATCCCCCTGTCCGGGGTATCATCTGACACAGGCTGCAAACCTCTTCAAACCTGGTAAGTTTGATGTCTCTACAAAATTCACTCTCTGCGCTATAATCCGTCAAAGTTGGTCTCAATGTTAAGTCAATGGGATTTTTGGGGCGGTTAATTGCCCCCTGCGGGGGCAATTAACCGCCCACCCCTTATAAAAGTCATAGCACCCCATTCCCGTATAGGCCGCACGATTTGACACCTCACCCATGGGTCTACGACAAACGGTGCGAGACTAGTTACGCGCCGAACTTTTGTACGGAAGAAGAATAATAATAACTAGAGAGGTACATTTCCTGAAGAAAATGTGAGTGGTGCTTGCCGTGGCGAAACTCTGGCCCTCCATATCTCCACGACAATGGGATCTTGATAGCAACATGCTAATATAGCTAGCATCAAGCTAGCACCATGCTAATCAGCTAAACATCGTGCTAATTACACTAGCATGATGCTAGGAACATTCTATACATGTTATTAGCGAAAAGTTAGCATAATGCTAGCGACATGCTAATAGCGTTAGCATCATGCTAGCGATGTGCTGATGAAATTAGCATAACGCTAGCAAGATGCTAATTTTGTTAGCATCATGCTAGCAAAATGCTAATCGCGTTAGCATCATGCTAACAGCATGCTAATGAGGGTGCTAGTGGGCGTGGCTTATGAGCATGATGATACATGCAAAAGAGTGTCTCTACGACAGTCGGTTCCACAGTTAAATCAATGTTAAGTCTGTGGGTGGTTAATTGCCCCCTGCGGGGGCAATTAACCACCCACCCCTTAGAAAAGTCACAGCACCCTGTTCCCAAAGATGGGCCGCACGGTTTGACACCTCACTCATGAGACTCAGTCAAAGTTGGTCTCAATGTTAAGTCTGTGGGTGGTTAATTGCCCCCTGCGGGGGCAATTAACCACCCACCCCTTCAGACAGTCACAGCACCCTACTCCCGAATAAGCCGCACGGTTTGACACCTCATTCATGGGTCCACGACGAACGGTGCAAGACTCAGTCAAAGTTGTTCTCAGTGTTAAGTCTGTGGGTGGTTAATTGCCCTCTGCGGGGGCAATTAACCACCCACCCCTCAGAAAAGTCACAGCACCCTGTTCCCGAAAATGGGCCGCACAGTTTGACACCTCACTCATGGTACTCGGTCAAATTTGTTGTCAGTGTTAAGTCTGTGGGTGGTTAATTGCCCCCTGCGGGGGCAATTAACCACCCACCCCTTTAAACAGTCAGAGCACCCTACTCCCGAATAAGCTGCACGGTTTGACACCTCATTCATGGGTCTACGACGAACGGTGCGGGACTCAGTCAAATTTGTTGTCAGTGTTAAGTCTGTGGGTGGTTAATTGCCCCCTGCGGGGGCAATTAACCACCCACCCCTTTCAACAGTGAGAGTACCCTACTCCAGAATAAGCCGCATGGTTAGACACCTCATTCATGGGTCTACGACGAACGGTGCGGGACTAGTAATTTTTTTAAATTCCCATTATAAGTCAATGGGCAAAGTCGCCAAAATCCCCATTCAAATTCTATGGGGCAACTTTGGGGACCTCTCTTGCCCCGGGGGTCGAACGTATCCCCTTGTGCGGGGTATGTTCTCACACAGGCTGCAAACCTCTTCAAATGTGGTAAATCTGACGTCTCTACAAAATTCACTCTCTGCGCTACAATCTGTCAAAGTTGGTCTCCATGTTAAGTCAATGGGATTTTTGGGGCGGTTAATTGCCCCCTGCGGGGGCAATTAACCGCCCACCCCTTAGAAAAGTCATAGCACCCCATTCCCGTATAAGCCGCACGATTTGACACCTCACTCAGGGGTCTACGACAAACGGTGCGGGACTAGTTACGCGCCAAACTTTTGTACGGAAGAAGAAGAATAAAAATAAAAATAATAATAATAAGTTTGCAAGATAACAATAGTGATGCTTTGCAAGCACCACTAATAATAAGTTTGCAAGATAACAATAGTGATGCTTTGCAAGCACCACTAATAATAAGTTTGCAAGATAACAATAGTGATGCTTTGCAAGCACCACTAACTAGATACAAAAGTTTGTTTAGACAAACTTTAAGTTGGCTTGAGAAAGCCGGAGATAAAAGTTTAAAAGTGTGAAAAGTTTAAAATAGTTTAAGAAGTTAAAAAAGTTAAAACAGTTTAAGTTTAAAAGGTTTAAAAGACAGATAGATAGATAGTGTCAGACAGATAGACAGTTACAGATATATAGATTGATAGATAGATAGATAGATTCATGATTAAGTCTATAGATAGATAGAAATAGTCAGATTACAGATAGATAGATAGATAGATAGATAGATAGATAGATAGATAGATAGATAGATAGATTATTTAGAAATAGTCAGATGATAGATAGATAGATAGATAGATAGATAGATAGAAATAGTCTAATGATAGATACATAGATAGATAGATAGATTAGTTAGAAATAGTCAGATGATAGATAGATACATAGATAGATAGATAGATTAGTTATAAATAGTTAGATGATAGATAGATAGATAGATAGATAGATAGATAGATAGATAAGTTAAAATAGTCAGATGATAGATAGATTAGAAAAGTTAGATAAGTTTGAATGAGTTAAAATGTGTTAGAAATAGTACATGGAAGGGAAGTCTATAGATAGATAGAAATAATCAGATTACAGATAGATAGATAGATAGATAGATAGATAGATAGATAGATAGATAGATGAGTTTGAATGAGTTTGAATGGGTTAGAAATAGTACATAGAAGAGAAGTTTGATTAAGTCTAATTGGCATTAACAAGTCGTTGGTGTGGGGGATGGGTCGTGCATGCACACGCACACTCTACTGTGACAGACACAGAGAACCGCAAACTGTAATAATTAAGCTCTCAAACAAACGCTTCCCAACCGAGAACCGTAGGTCCGATCGCAAAAATTCTTTCACCGTGAGTGGCAGGAACTTCCTGACTACGACATATTGAATCCTCATGCCCGTAGAGTGTATTATATTGACGTGGTGACAGTGTAAAGACACCCTCCGATTCACACTCTGTGAATATGGCAGTTGACAGTGGCACGCGTGGTGAAAAATCAAAATTTTCATCAAACTTAAACTGCTCTCGTAAAGCAACCGTTAAAGTTATCAAAACATGGACCCAATCCGTAAAAGTCCAAAGTCTTGTGACCCGTTTAAACTTTGAATGATGTTTCTACGACGAAATATGGCCGAACGGTAAGCTTTCAAAGTGACCCGTGTTTTCACCCTTTTTCGGGCCATTTCCCATTGAAATGAATAGGGGAAAGTAGGGTGGTTATTTGGGAATTTCGGGAAAACCGTGCGACGGATCCCTACCAAAAGTCATAGCACACCATTCCCGAAAAAGGCGCACGGTTTGACACCTCACTCATGGCACTCGGGCAAAGTTAGTCTCAATGTTAAGTCTGTGGGGGGTTAATTGCCCCCTGCGAGGGCAATTGACCACCCACCCCTAAGAAAAGTCACCGCACCCCATTCCCGAATAAGGCGCACGGTTTGACACCTCACTCATGGGACTCGGTCAAAGTTGGTCTCAATGTTAAGTCTGTGGGTGGTTAATTGCCCCCGGGGCAATTAACCACCCACCCCTTAGAAGAGTCACGGCACCCCTTTCCCGAATAAGGCGCACGGTTTGACACCTCACTCATGGGACTCGGTCAAAGTTGGTTTTAACGTTAAGTCTATGGGTGGTTAATTGCCCCCTGCGGGGGCAATTAACCACCCACCCCTTAGAAGAGTCACAGCACCCGAACCCTGAATAAGGCGCACGGTTTGACACCTCACTCATGGGACTCGGGCAATGTTGGTCTCAATGTTAAGTCTGTGGGTGGTTAATTGCCCCCTGCGGGGGCAATTAACCACCCACCCCTTAGAAGAGTCACGGCACCCCTTTCCCGAATAAGGCGCACGGTTTGACACCTCACTCATGGCACTCGGGCAAAGTTAGTCTCAATGTTAAGTCTGTGGGGGGTTAATTGCCCCCTGCGAGGGCAATTGATCACCCACCCCTTAGAAAAGTCACAGCACCCCATTCCCGAATAAGGCGCACGGTTTGACACCTCACTCATGGGACTCGGTCAAAGTTGGTTTTAATGTTAAGTCTGTGGGTGGTTAATTGCCCCCTGCGGGGGCAATTAACCACCCACCCCTTAGAAGAGTCACGGCAACCCATTCCCGAATAGGGCGCACGGTTTGACACCTCACTCATGGGATTCGGTTAATGTTGGTCTCAATGTTAAGTCTGTGGGTGGTTAATTGCCCCCTGTGGGGGCAATTAACCACCCACCCCTTAGAAGAGTCACAGCACCCGATCCCCGAATAAGGCGCACGGTTTGACACCTCACTCATGGGACTCGGGCAATGTTGGTCTCAATGTTAAGTCTGTGAGTGGTTAATTGCCCCCTGCGGGGGCAATTAACCACCCATTCCTTAGAAGAGTCACAGCACCCGATCCCCGAATAAGGCGCACGGTTTGACACCTCACTCATGGGACTCGGGCAAAGTTGGTCTCAATGTTAAGTCTGTGGGTGGTTAATTGCCCCCTGCGGGGGCAATTAACCACCCACCCCTTAGAAGAGTCACGGCACCCCATTTCCGAATAAGGCGCACGGTTTGACACCTCATTTGTTGGTTTACGATGAACGGTGCGGGACCAGTTATAATTCGCTAAAATCCCCATTATAAGTCAATGGGACGGTTAATTGCCCCCTGCGGGGGCAATTAACCGCCCACCCCTTAGAAAAGTCATAGAAAAATTCTTCCCGCATATTCTGCACGCTTTGACACCTCACTCATGGGTCTATGATAAATGGTGCGGGACTAGTTCATCGCCAAAATCCCCATTATATGTCAATGGGGCAAATTGGGGACCTCTCTTGCCCCGGGGGTAAAACTTATACCCTTGTGCATGGTATCTTTTGACAAAGGCTGCAAACATCTTCAAATAGGGTTAATTTAACGTTTCTACAAAATTCCCTCTCTGCGCAACAAACCGTCAAAATTCTCTCAATGTTAAGTAAATGGGATTTTTGGGGCGGTTAATTGCCCCTGCGGGGCTATTAGTAAGTCCGATCAGTTAGAAAAGATATAGCACACCCCGTGAGATCAGTCTGAAGGTCTGGGCCGAGTTTGGAGTTAGTGGAGTTAAAGCTCTAGGAGGAGATAGAGTTTATAAATTTAGTCTCAGAATAATAATAATAACTAGATACAAAAGTTTGTTTAGACAAACTTTAAGTTGGCTTGAGAAAGCCGGAGATAAAAGTTTAAAAGTGTGAAAAGTTTAAAATAGTTTAAGAAGTTAAAAAAGTTAAAACAGTTTAAGTTTAAAAGGTTTAAAATACAGATAGATAGATAGATAGATAGATAGTTAGTGTCAGACAGATAGACAGTTACAGATATATAGATTGATAGATAGATTCATGATTGAGTCTATAGATAGATAGAAATAGTCAGATTACAGTTAGATAGATAGATAGATAGATAGATAGATAGATAGATAGATAGATAGATAGAAATAGTCAGATGATAGATAGATATATAGATAGATAGATAGAAATAGTCAGATGATAGATAGATATATAGATAGATAGATAGATAGATAGATAGATAGATAGATTAGTTAGAAATAGTCAGATGATAGATAGATAGATAGATAGATAGATAGATTAGTTAGAAATAGTCAGATGATAGATAGATACATAGATAGATAGATAGATTAGTTATAAATAGTCAGATGATAGATAGATAGGTAAATAGATAGATAGATAGATAGATAGATAGATAGACTAGTTAAAATAGTCAGATGATAGATAGATTAGAAAAGTTAGATAAGTTTGAATGAGTTAAAATGTGTTAGAAATAGTACATAGAAGGGAAGTCTATAGATAGATAGAAATAATCAGATTACAGATAGATAGACAGATAGATAG
This sequence comes from Clarias gariepinus, assembly GCF_024256425.1. Lineage (NCBI taxonomy): Eukaryota > Metazoa > Chordata > Actinopteri > Siluriformes > Clariidae > Clarias > Clarias gariepinus. The sequence continues at coordinate 44,968,798 of NC_071102.1, read as the reverse complement.
ATAGATAGATAGATAGATAGATAGATTCATGATTGAGTCTATAGATGGATAGAAATAGTCAGATTACAGATAGATAGATAGATAGATAGATAGATAGAAATAGTGAGATGATAGATAGATAGATAGATAGATAGATTAGTTAGAAATAGTCAGATGATAGATAGATACATAGATAGATAGATAGATTAGTTATAAATAGTCAGATGATAGATAGATAGATAATAGATAGATAGATAGATAGACTAGTTAAAATAGTCAGATGATAGATAGATTAGAAAAGTTAGATAAGTTTGAATGAGTTAAAATGTGTTAGAAATAGTACATAGAAGGGAAGTCTTTAGATAGATAGAAATAATCAGATTACAGATAGATAGAAAGATAGATAGATAGATAGATAGATAGATAGATAGATAGATAGATAGATAGATAGATGAGTTTGAATGAGTTTGAATGGGTTAGAAATAGTACATAGAAGGGGATGGGTCGTGCATGCTCACGCACACTCTTCTGTGACAGACACAGAGAACCGCAAACTGTAATAATTAAGCTCTCAAACAAACGCTTCCCAACCGAGAACCGTAGGTCCGATCGCAAAAATTCTTCCACCGTGAGTGGCAAGAACTTCCTGACTACGACATATTGAATCCTCATGCCCGTAGAGTGTATTATATTGACGTGGTGACAGTGTAAAGACACCCTCCGATTCACACTCTGTGAATATGGCAGTTGACAGTGGCAAAAAATCAAAATTTTCATCAAACTTAAACTGCTCTCGTGAAGCAACCGTAAAAGTTATCAAAACATGGACCCAATCCGTAAAAGTCCAAAGTCTTGTGACCCGTTTAAACTTTGAATGATGTTTCTACGACGAATTATGGCCGAACGGTAAGCTTTCAAAGTGACCCATGTTTTCACCCTTTTTCGGGCCATTTCCCATTGAAATGAATAGGGGAAAATGGGGTGGTTATTTGGGAATTTCGGGAAAACCGTAGAACGGATCCCTACCAAAAGTCATAGCACACCATTCCCGAAAAAGGCGCACGGTTTGACACCTCACTCATGGCACTCGGGCAAAGTTAGTCTCAATGTTAAGTCTGTGGGGGGTTAATTGCCCCCTGCGAGGGCAATTGATCACCCACCCCTTAGAAGAGTCACGGCAACCCATTCCCGAATAGGGCGCACAGTTTGACACCTCACTCATGGGATTCGGTCAAAGTTGGTCTCAATGTTAAGTCTGTGGGTGGTTAATTGCCCCCTGCGGGGGCAATTAACCACCCACCCCTTAGAAGAGTCACGGCAACCCATTCCCGAATAAGGCACACGGTTTGACACCTCACTCATGGGATTCGGTCAATGTTGGTCTCAATGTTAAGTCTGTGGGTGGTTAATTGCCCCCTGCGGGGGCAATTAACCACCCACCCCTTAGAAGAGTCACAGCACCCGATCCCCGAATAAGGCGCACGATTTAACACCTCACTCATGGGACTCGGGCAATGTTGGTCTCAATGTTAAGTCTGTGGGTGGTTAATTGCCCCCTGCGGGGGCAATTAACCACCCACCCCTTAGAAGAGTCACGGCACCCCTTTCCCGAATAAGGCGCACGGTTTGACACCTCACTCATGGGACTCGGTCAAAGTTGTTCTCAGTGTTAAGTCTGTGGGTGGTTAATTGCCCCCTGCGGGGGCAATTAACCACCCACCCCTTAGAAGAGTCACAGCACCCGATCCCCGAATAAGGCGCACGGTTTAACACCTCACTCATGGGACTCGGGCAAAGTTGGTCTTAATGTTAAGTCTGTGGGTGGTTAATTGCCCCCTGCGGGGGCAATTAACCACCCACCCCTCAGAAGAGTCGATCCCTGAATAAGAGTCGATCCCCGAATAAGGCGCACGGTTTGACACCTCACTCATGGGACTCGGGCAATGTTGGTCTCAATGTTAAGTCTGTGGGTGGTTAATTGCCCCCTGCGGGGGCAGTTAACCACCCAACCCTTAGAAGAGTCACAGCACCCGATCCCCGAATAAGGCGCACGGTTTAACACCTCACTCATGGGACTCGGGCAATGTTGGTCTCAATGTTAAGTCTGTGGGTGGTTAATTGCCACCTGCGGGGGCAATTAACCACCCACCCCTTAGAAAGGTCACAGCACCCCATTCCCGAATAAGGCGCACGGTTTGACACCTCATTTGTTGGTTTACGATGAACGGTGCGGGACCAGTTATAATTCGCTAAAATCCCCATTATAAGTCAATGGGACGGTTAATTGCCCCCTGCGGGGGCAATTAACCGCCCACCCCTTAGTAAAGTCATATAAAAAATATTCCCGAATATTCTGCACGCTTTGACACCTCACTCATGGGTCTACGATAAATGTTGCGGCACTAGTTCATCGCCAAAATCCCCATTATATGTCAATGGGGCAAATTGGGGACCTCTCTTGCCCCGGGGGTAAAACTTATACCCTTGTGCATGGTATCTGTTGACAAAGGCTGCAAACATCGTCAAATAGGGTTAATTTAACGTTTCTACAAAATTCCCTCTCTGCGCAACAAACCGTCAAAATTCGTCTCAATGTTAAGTCAATGGGATTTTTGGGCCGGTTAATTGCCCCTGCGGGGCAATTAGTAAGTCCGATCAGTTAAAAAAGATATAGCACACCCCGTGAGATCAGTCTGAAGGTCTGGGCCGAGTTTGGAGTTAGTGGAGTTAAAGCTCTAGGAGGAGAAGCGTTTGAAAAATTTAGTCTCGGAATAATAATAATAATAACTAGATACAAAAGTTTGTTTAGACAAACTTTAAGTTGGCTTGAGAAAGCCGGAGATAAAAGTTTAAAAGTGTGAAAAGTTTAAAATAGTTTAAGAAGTTAAAAAAGTTAAAACAGTTTAAGTTTAAAAGGTTTAAAAGACAGATAGATAGATAGATAGATAGATAGATAGATAGATAAATCGATAGATAGATAGATAGATAGATAGATAGATTAGTTAGAAATAGTCAGATGATAGATAGATAGATAGATAGATAGATAGATAGATAGATAGATAGATTAGTTATAAATAGTCAGATGATAGATACATAGATAGATAGATAGATAGATAGATAGATAGATAAATTAGTTGAAATAGTCAGATGATAGATAGATAGATAGATAGATAGATAGATAGATAGATTAGTTAAAATAGTCAGATGATAGATAGATTAGAAAAGTTAGATAAGTTTGAATGAGTTAAAATGTGTTAGAAATAGTACATAGAAGGGAAGTCTATAGATAGATAGAAATAATCAGATTACAGATAGATAGATAGATAGATACATAGATAGATAGATAGATGAGTTTGAATGAGTTTGAATGGGTTAGAAATAGTACATAGAAGAGAAGTTTGATTGAGTCTAATTGGCATTAACAAGTCGGTGGTGTGGGGGATGGGTCGTGCATGCGCACGCACACTCTTCTGTGACAGACACAGAGAACCGCAAACTGTAATAATTAAGCTCTCAAACAAACGCTTCCCAACCGAGAACCGTAGGTCCGATCGCAAAAAATCTTTCACCGTGAGTGGCAGGAACTTCCTGACTACGACATATTGAATCCTCATGCCCGTAGAGTGTATTATATTGACGTGGTGACAGTGTAAAGACACCCTCCGATTCACACTCTGTGAATATGGCAGTTGACAGTGGCACGCATGGTGAAAAATCAAAATTTTCATCAAACTTAAACTGCTCTCGTGAAGCAACCGTGAAAGTTATCAAAACATGGACCCAATCCGTAAAAGTCCAAAGCCTTGTGACCCGTTTAAACTTTGAATGATGTTTCTACGACGAATTATGGCCGAACGGTAAGCTTTCAAAGTGACCCATGTTTTCACCCTTTTTCGGGCCATTTCCCATTGAAATGAATAGGGGAAAATGGGGTGGTTATTTGGGAATTTCGGGAAAACCGTGCGACGGATCCCTACCAAAAGTCATAGCACACCATTCCCGAAAAAGGCGCACGGTTTGACACCTCACTCATGGCACTCGGGCAAAGTTAGTCTCAATGTTAAGTCTGTGGGGGGTTAATTGCCCCCTGCGAGGGCAATTGATCACTCACCCCTTAGAAATGTCACAGCACCCCATTCCCGAATAAGGCGCTCGGTTTGACACCTCACTCATGGGACTCGGTCAAAGTTGGTTTTAATGTTAAGTCTGTGGGTGGTTAATTGCCCCCTGCGGGGGCAATTAACCACCCACCCCTTAGAAGAGTCACGGCAACCCATTCCCGAATAGGGCGCACAGTTTGACACCTCACTCATGGGATTCGGTTAATGTTGGTCTTAATGTTAAGTCTGTGGGTGGTTAATTGCCCCCTGCGGGGGCAATTAACCACCCACCCCTTAGAAGAGTCACGGCAACCCATTCCCGAATAGGGCGCACGGTTTGACACCTCACTCGTGGGATTCGGTCAATGTTGGTCTTAATGTTAAGTCTGTGGGTGGTTAATTGCCCCCTGCGGGGGCAATTAACCACCCACCCCTTAGAAGAGTCACGGCAACCCAATCCCGAATAGGGCGCACGGTTTGACACCTCACTCATGGGATTCGGTCAAAGTTGGTCTCAATGTTAAGTCTGTGGGTGGTTAATTGCCCCCTGCGGGGGCAATTAACCACCCACCCCTTAGAAGAGTCACGGCACCCCATTCCCGAATAAGGCGCACGGTTTGACACCTCATTTGTTGGTTTACGATGAACGGTGCGGAACCAGTTATAATTCGCTTAAATCCCCATTATAAGTCAATGGAACGGTTAATTGCCCCCTGCGGGGGCAATTAACTGCCCACCCCTTAGGAAAGTCATAGAAAAATTCTTCCCAAATATTCTGCACGCTTTGACACCTCACTCATGGGTCTACGATAAATGGTGCGGGACTAGTTCATCGCCAAAATCCCCATTATATGTCAATGGGGCAAATTGGGGACCTCTCTTGCCCCGGGGGTAAAACTTATACCCTTGTGCATGGTATCTTTTGACAAAGGCTGCAAACATCTTCAAATAGGGTTAATTTAACGTTTCTACAAAATTCCCTCTCTGCGCAACAAACCGTCAAAATTCGTCTCAATGTTAAGTCAATGGGATTTTTGGGCCGGTTAATTGCCCCTGCGGGGCAATTAGTAAGTCCGATCAGTTAGAAAAGATATAGCACACCCCGTGAGATCAGTTTGAAGGTCTGGGCCGAGTTTGGAGTTAGTGGAGTTAAAGCTCTAGGAGGAGATAGAGTTTATAAATTTAGTCTCGGAATAATAATAATAACTAGATACAAAAGTTTGTTTAGACAAACTTTAAGTTGGCTTGAGAAAGCCGGAGATAAAAGTTTAAAAGTGTGAAAAGTTTAAAATAGTTTAAGAAGTTAAAAAAGTTAAAACAGTTTAAGTTTAAAAGGTTTAAAAGACAGATAGATAGATAGTGTCAGACAGATAGACAGTTACAGATATATAGATTGATAGATAGATTCATGATTGAGTCTATAGATAAATAAAAATAGTCAGATTACAGATAGATAGATAGATAGATAGATAGATAGATAGATAGATAGATAGATAGAAATAGTCAGATGATAGATAGATAGATAGATAGATAGATAGATAGATAGATTAGTTAGAAATAGTCAGATGATAGATAGTTACATAGATAGTCAGATTAGTTATAAATAGTCAGATGATAGATAGATAGATAGATAGATAGATAGTAGATAGATAGATAGATTAGTTAAAATAGTCAGATGATAGATAGATTAGAAAAGTTAGATAAGTTTGAATTAGTTAAAATTTGTTAGAAATAGTACATAGAAGGGAAGTCTATAGATACATAGATAGATAGATAGATAGATAGATAGAAATAGTCAGATGACAGATAGATAGATAGATAGATAGATAGATAGATAGATAGATAGATAGATAGATAGATTAGTTAGAAATAGTCAGATGATAGATAGATACATAGATAGATAGATAGATAGATTAGTTATAAATAGTCAGATGATAGATAGATAGATAGATAGATAGATAGATAGATAGATAGATAGATAGATTAGTTAAAATAGTCAGATGATAGATAGATTAGAAAAGTTAGATAAGTTTGAATGAGTTAAAATGTGTTAGAAATAGTACATAGAAGGGAAGTCTATAGATAGATAGAAATAATCAGATTACAGATAGATAGATAGATAGATAGATAGATAGATAGATAGATAGATAGATAGATGAGTTTGAATGAGTTTGAATGGGTTAGAAATAGTACATAGAAGAGAAGTTTGATTGAGACTAATTGGCATTAGCAAGTCGGTGGTGTGGGGGATGGGTCGTGCATGCGCACGCACACTCTTCTGTGACAGACACAGAGAACCGCAAACTGTAATAATTAAGCTCTCAAACAAACGCTTCCCAACCGAGAACCGTAGGTCCGATCGCAAAAATTCTTTCACCGTGAGTGGCAGGAACTTCCTGACTATGACATATTGAATCCTCATGCCCGTAGAGTGTATTATATTGACGTGGTGACAGTGTAAAGACACCCTCCGATTCACACTCTGTGAATATGGCAGTTGACAGTGGCACGCATGGTGAAAAATCAAAATTTTCATCAAACTTAAACTGCTCTCGTGAAGCAACCGTGAAAGTTATCAAAACATGGACCCAATCCGTAAAAGTCCAAAGTCTTGTGACCCGTTTAAACTTTGAATGATGTTTCTACGACAAATTATGGCCGAACGGTAAGCTTTCAAAGTGACCCATGTTTTCACCCTTTTTCGGGCCATTTCCCATTGAAATGAATAGGGGAAAATGGGGTGGTTATTTGGGAATTTCGGGAAAACCGTGCGACGGATCCCTACCAAAAGTCATAGCACACCATTCCCGAAAAAGGCGCACGGTTTGACACCTCACTCATGGCACTCGGGCAAAGTTAGTCTCAATGTTAAGTCTGTGGGGGGTTAATTGCCCCCTGCGAGGGCAATTGATCACCCACCCCTTAGAAAAGTCACAGCACCCCATTCCCGAATAAGGCGCATGGTTTGACACCTCACTCATGGGTTTCGGTCAAAGTTGGTTTTAATGTTAATTCTGTGGGTGGTTAATTGCCCCCTGCGGGGGCAATTAACCACCCACCCCTTAGAAGAGTCACAGCATCCGATCCCCGAATAAGGCGCACGATTTAACACCTCACTCATGGGACTCGGGCAATGTTGGTCTCAATGTTAAGTCTGTGGGTGGTTAATTGCCCCCTGCGGGGGCAATTAACCACCCACACCTTCAAACAGTCACAGCACCCCATTCCCGAATAAGGCGCATGGTTTGACACCTTACTCATGGGTTTCGGTCAAAGTTGGTTTTAATGTTAATTCTGTGGGTGGTTAATTGCCCCCTGCGGGGGCAATTAACCACCCACCCCTTAGAAGAGTCACAGCACCCGATCCCCGAATAAGGCGCACGGTTTAACACCTCACTCATGGGACTCGGGCAATGTTGGTCTCAATGTTAAGTCTGTGGGTGGTTAATTCCCCCTGCGGGGGCAATTAACCACCCACCCCTTAGAAGAGTCACAGCACCCGATCCCCGAATAAGGCGCATGATTTAACACCTCACTCATGGGACTCGGGCAATGTTGGTCTCAATGTTAAGTCTGTGGGTGGTTAATTGCCCCCTGCGGGGGCAATTAACCACCCACCCCTTAGAAGAGTCACAGCACCCGATCCCCGAATAAGGCGCACGGTTTAACACCTCACTCATGGGACTCGGGCAAAGTTGGTCTCAATGTTAAGTCTGTGGGTGGTTAATTGCCCCCTGCGGGGGCAATTAACCACCCACCCCTCAGAAGAGTCGATCCCCGAATAAGAGTCGATCCCCGAATAAGGCGCACGGTTTGACACCTCACTCATGGGACTCGGGCAATGTTGGTCTCAATGTTAAGTCTGTGGGTGGTTAATTCCCCCTGCGGGGGCAATTAACCACCCACCCCTTAGAAGAGTCACAGCACCCGATCCCCGAATAAGGCGCATGATTTAACACCTCACTCATGGGACTCGGGCAATGTTGGTCTCAATGTTAAGTCTGTGGGTGGTTAATTGCCCCCTGCGGGGGCAATTAACCACCCACCCCTTAGAAGAGTCACAGCACCGGATCCCCGAATAAGGCGCACGGTTTAACACCTCACTCATGGGACTCGGGCAAAGTTGGTCTCAATGTTAAGTCTGTGGGTGGTTAATTGCCCCTCTGCGGGGGCAATTAACCACCCACCCCTCAGAAGAGTCGATCCCCGAATAAGAGTCGATCCCCGAATAAGGCGCACGGTTTGACACCTCACTCATGGGACTCGGGCAAAGTTGGTCTCAATTTTAAGTCTGTGGGTGGTTAATTGCCCCCTGCGGGGGCAATTAACCACCCACCCCTTAGAAGAGTCACGGCACCCCATTCCCGAATAAGGCGCACGGTTTGACACCTCATTTGTTGGTTTACGATGAACGGTGCGGGACCAGTTATAATTCGCTAAAATCCCCATTATAAGTCAATGGGACGGTTAATTGCCCCCTGCGGGGGCAATTAACCGCCCACCCCTTAGGAGGGTCATAGAAAAATTCTTCCCGAATATTCTGCACGCTTTGACACCTCACTCATGGGTCTACGATAAATGGTGCGGGACTAGTTCATCGCCAAAATCCCCATTATATGTCAATGGGGCAAATTGGGGACCTCTCCTGCCCCGGGGGTAAAACTTATACCCTTGTGCATGGTATCTTTTGACAAAGGCTGCAAACATCTTCAAATAGGGTTAATTTAACGTTTCTACAAAATTCCCTCTCTGCGCAACAAACCGTCAAAATTCTCTCAATGTTAAGTAAATGGGATTTTTAGGGCGGTTAATTGCCCCTGCGGGGCAATTAGTAAGTCCGATCAGTTAGAAAAGATATAGCACACCCCGTGAGATCAGTCTGAAGGTCTGGGCCGAGTTTGGAGTTAGTGGAGTTAAAGCTCTAGGAGGAGATGCGTTTGAAAAATTTAGTCTCAGAATAATAATAATAATAATAATAAGTTTAAGTCGGATATCAGTAAGTTGGCTTTCTCAAGCCAACTTAACTAGATACAAAAGTTTGTTTAGACAAACTTTAAGTTGGCTTGAGAAAGCCGGAGATAAAAGTTTAAAAGTGTGAAAAGTTTAAAATAGTTTAAGAAGTTAAAAAAGTTAAAACAGTTTAAGTTTAAAAGGTTTAAAAGACAGATAGATAGATAGATAGATAGATAGATAGATAGATAGATAGATAGTGTCAGACAGATAGACAGATACAGATTGATAGATAGATTCATGATTGAGTCTATAGATAGATAAAAATAGTCAGATTACAGATAGATAGATAGATAGATAGATAGATAGATAGATAGATAGATAGATAGATAGAAATAGTCAGATGATAGATAGATAGATAGATAGATAGATAGATAGATAGATAGAAATAGTCAGATGATAGATAGATAGATAGATAGATAGATAGATAGATAGATTAGTAATAAATAGTCAGATGATAGATAGATAGATAGATAGATAGATAGATAGATAGATAGATAGATAGATAGATTAATTAAAATAGTCAGATGATAGATAGATTAGAAAAGTTAGATAAGTTTGAATGAGTTAAAATGTGTTAGAAATAGTACATAGAAGGGAAGTCTATAGATAGATAGAAATAATCAGATTACAGATAGATAGATAGATAGATAGATGAGTTTGAATGAGTTTGAATGGGTTAGAAATAGTAAATAGAAGAGAAGTTTGATTGAGTCTAATTGGCATTAGCAAGTCGGTGGTGTGGGGGATGGATCGTGCATGCGCACGCACACTCTTCTGTGACAGACACAGAGAACCGCAAACTGTAATAATTAAGATCTCAAACAAACGCTTCCCAACCGAGAACCGCAGGTCCGATCGCGAAAATTCTTTCACCGTGAGTGGCAAGAACTTCCTGACTACGACATATTGAATCCTCATGCCCGTAGAGTGTATTATATTGACGTGGTGACAGTGTAAAGACACCCTCCGATTCACACTCTGTGAATATGGCAGTTGACAGTGGCACGCGTGGTGAAAAATCAAAATTTTCATCAAACTTAAACTGCTCTCGTAAAGCAACCGTAAAAGTTATCAAAACATGGACCCAATCCGTAAAAGTCCAAAGTCTTGTGACCCGTTTAAACTTTGAATGATGTTTCTACGACGAATTATGGCCGAACGGTAAGCTTTCAAAGTGACACATGTTTTCACCCTTTTTCGGGCCATTTCCCATTGAAATGAATAGGGGAAAATGGGGTGGTTATTTGGGAATTTCGGGAAAACCGTGCGACGGATCCCTACCAAAAGTCATAGCACACCATTCCCGAAAAAGGCGCACGGTTTGACACCTCACTCATGGCACTCGGGCAAAGTTAGTCTTAATGTTAAGTCTGTGGGGGGTTAATTGCCCCCTGCGAGGGCAATTGATCACTCACCCCTTAGAAAAGTCACAGCACCCCATTCCCGAATAAGGCGCTCGGTTTGACACCTCACTCATGGGACTCGGTCAAAGTTGGTTTTAATGTTAAGTCTGTGGGTGGTTAATTGCCCCCTGCGGGGGCAATTAACCACCCACCCCTTAGAAGAGTCACGGCAACCCATTCCCGAATAGGGCGCACAGTTTGACACCTCACTCATGGGATTCGGTTAATGTTGGTCTCAATGTTAAGTCTGTGGGTGGTTAATTGCCCCCTGCGGGGGCAATTAACCACCCACCCCTTAGAAGAGTCACGGCAACCCATTCCCGAATAGGGCGCACGGTTTGACACCTCACTCATGGGATTCGGTCAATGTTGGTCTCAATGTTAAGTCTGTGGGTGGTTAATTGCCCCCTGCGGGGCCAATTAACCACCCACCCCTTAGAAGAGTCACGGCAACCCATTCCCGAATAAGGCGCACGGTTTGACACCTCACTCATGGGACTCGGTCAAAGTTGGTTTTAATGTTAAGTCTGTGGGAGGTTAATTGCCCCCTGCGGGGGCAATTAACCACCCACCCCTTAGAAGAGTCACGGCAACCCATTCCCGAATAGGGCGCACGGTTTGACATCTCACTCATGGGATTCGGGCAATGTTGGTCTCAATGTTAAGTCTGTGGGTGGTTAATTGCCCCCTGGGGGGGCAATTAACCACCCACCCCTTAGAAAGGTCACAGCACCCCATTCCCGAATAAGGCGCACGGTTTGACACCTCATTTGTTGGTTTACGATGAACGGTGCGGGACCAGTTATAATTCGCTAAAATCCCCATTATAAGTCAATGGGACGGTTAATTGCCCCCTGCGGGGGCAATTAACCGCCCACCCCTTAGGAAAGTCATAGAAAAATTCTTCCCGAATATTCTGCACGCTTTGACACCTCACTCATGGGTCTACGATAAATGGTGCGGGACTAGTTCATCGCCAAAATCCCCATTATATGTCAATGGGGCAAATTGGGGACCTCTCTTGCCCCGGGGGTAAAACTTATACCCTTGTGCATGGTATCTTTTGACAAAGGCTGCAAACATCGTCAAATAGGGTTAATTTAACGTTTCTACAAAATTCCCTCTCTGCGCAACAAACCGTCAAAATTCGTCTCAATGTTAAGTCAATGGGATTTTTGGGCCGCTTAATTGCCCCTGCGGGGCAATTAGTAAGTCCGATCAGTTAGAAAAGATATAGCACACCCCGTGAGATCAGTCTGAAGGTCTGGGCCGAGTTTGGAGTTAGTGGAGTTAAAGCTCTAGGAGGAGATAGAGTTTACAAATTTAGTCTCGGAATAATAATAATAACTAGATACAAAAGTTTGTTTAGACAAACTTTAAGTTGGCTTGAGAAAGCCGGAGATAAAAGTTTAAAAGTGTGAAAAGTTTAAAATAGTTTAAGAAGTTAAAAAAGTTAAAACAGTTTAAGTTTAAAAGGTTCAAAAGACAGACAGATAGATAGATAGATAGATAGATAGATAGATAGATAGATAGATAGTGTCAGACAGATAGACAGTTACAGATATATAGATTGATAGATAGATTCATGATTGAGTCTATAGATAGATAAAAAATAGTCAGATTACAGATAGATAGATAGATAGATAGATAGAAATAGTCAGATGATAGATAGATAGATAGATAGATAGATAGATTAGTTAGAAATAGTCAGATGATAGATAGATAGATAGATAGATAGATTAGTTAGAAATAGTCAGATGATAGATAGATAGATAGATAGATAGATTAGTTAGAAATAGTCAGATGATAGATAGATAGATAGATAGATAGATAGATAGATAGATAGATAGATTGATAGATTAGTTATAAATAGTCAGATGATAGATAGATTAGAAAAGTTAGATAAGTTTGAATGAGTTAAAATGTGTTAGAAATAGTACATAAAAGGGAAGTCTATAGATAGATAGAAATAATCAGATTACAGATAGATAGATAGATAGATAGATAGATGAGTTTGAATGAGTTTCAATGAGTTTGAATGGGTTAGAAATAGTACATAGAAGAGAAGTTTGATTGAGTCTAATTGGCATTAGCAAGTCGGTGGTGTGGGGGATGGGTCGTGCATGCGCACGCACACTCTTCTGTGACAGACACAGAGAACCGCAAACTGTAATAATTAAGCTCTCAAACAAACGCTTCCCAACCGAGAACCGTAGGTCCGATCGCAAAAATTCTTTCACCGTGAGTGGCAGGAACTTCCTGAATACGACATATTGAATCCTCATGCCCGTAGAGTGTATTATATTGACGTGGTGACAGTGTAAAGACACCCTCCGATTCACACTCTGTGAATATGGCAGTTGACAGTGGCACGCGTGGTGAAAAATCAAAATTTTCATCAAACTTAAACTGCTCTCGTGAAGCAACTGTGAAAGTTATCAAAACATGGACCCAATCTGTAAAAGTCCAAAGTCTTGTGACCCGTTTAAACTTTGAATGATGTTTCTACGACAAATTTTGGCCGAACGGTAAGCTTTCAAAGTGACCCATGTTTTCACCCTTTTTCGGGCCATTTCCCATTGAAATGAATAGGGGAAAATGGGGTGGTTATTTGGGAATTTCGGGAAAACCGTGCGACGGATCCCTACCAAAAGTCATAGCACACCATTCCCGAAAAAGGCGCACGGTTTGACACCTCACTCATGGCACTCGGGCAAAGTTAGTCTCAATGTTAAGTCTGTGGGGGGTTAATTGCCCCCTGCGAGGGCAATTGACCACCCACCCCTTAGAAAAGTCACAGCACCCCATTCCCGAATAAGGCGCATGGTTTGACACCTCACTCATGGGACTCGGTCAAAGTTGGTCTTAATGTTAAGTCTGTGGGTGGTTAATTGCCCCCGGGGCAATTAACCACCCACCCCTTAGAAGAGTCACAGCACCCGATCCCCGAATAAGGCGCACGATTTAACACCTCACTCATGGGACTCGGGCAATGTTGGTCTCAATGTTAAGTTTGTGGGTGGTTAATTGCCCCCTGCGGGGGTAATTAACCACCCACCCCTTAGAAGAGTCACGGCACCCATTTCCCGAATAAGGCGCACGGTTTGACACCTCACTCATGGGACTCGGTCAAAGTTGTTCTCAGTGTTAAGTCTGTGGGTGGTTAATTGCCCCCTGCGGGGGCAATTAACCACCCACCCCTCAGAAGAGTCGATCCCCGAATAAGAGTCGATCCCCGAATAAGGCGCACGGTTTGACACCTCACTCATGGGACTCGGGCAAAGTTGGTCTCAATGTTAAGTCTGTGGGTGGTTAATTGCCCCCTGCGGGGGCAATTAACCACCCACCCCTCAGAAGAGTCGATCCCCGAATAAGAGTCGATCCCCGAATAAGGCGCACGGTTTGACACCTCACTCATGGGACTCGGGCAAAGTTGGTCTCAATGTTAAGTCTGTGGGTGGTTAATTGCCCCCTGCGGGGGCAATTAACCACCCACCCCTTAGAAGAGTCACGGCACCCCATTCCCGAATAAGGCGCACGGTTTGACACCTCATTTGTTGGTTTACGATGAACGGTGCGGGACCAGTTATAATTCGCTAAAATCCCCATTATAAGTCAATGGGACGGTTAATTGCCCCCTGCGGGGGCAATTAACCGCCCACCCCTTAGGAAAGTTATAGAAAAATTCTTCCCGAATATTCTGCACGCTTTGACACCTCACTCATGGGTCTACGATAAATGGTGAGGGACTAGTTCATCGCCAAAATCCCCATTATATGTCAATGGGGCAAATTGGGGACCTCTCTTGCCCCGGGGGTAAAACTTATACCCTTGTGCATGGTATCTTTTGACAAAGGCTGCAAACATCTTCAAATAGGGTTAATTTAACGTTTCTACAAAGTTCCCTCTCTGCGCAACAAACCGTCAAAATTCGTCTCAATGTTAAGTCAATGGGATTTTTGGGCCGGTTAATTGCCCCTGCGGGGCAATTAGTAAGTCCGATCAGTTAGAAAAGATATAGCACACCCCGTGAGATCAGTCTGAAGGTCTGGGCCGAGTTTGGAGTTAGTGGAGTTAAAGCTCTAGGAGGAGAAGCGTTTGATAATTTTAGTCTCGGAATAATAATAATAATAAGTTTAAGTCGGATATCAGTAAGTTGGCTTTCTCAAGCCAACTTAATAATAATAATAATAATAAGTTTAAGTCGGATATCAGTAAGTTGGCTTTCTCAAGCCAACTTAACTAGATACAAAAGTTTGTTTAGACAAACTTTAAGTTGGCTTGAGAAAGCCGGAGATAAAAGTTTAAAAGTGTGAAAAGTTTAAAATAGTTTAAAAAGTTAAAAAAGTTAAAACAGTTTAAGTTTAAAAGGTTTAAAAGACAGATAGATAGATAGTGTCAGACAGATAGACAGTTACAGATATATAGATTGATAGATAGATAGATAGATTCATGATTGAGTCTATAGATGGATAGAAATAGTCAGATTACAGATAGATAGATAGATAGATAGATAGATAGATAGATAGATTAGTAATAAATAGTCAGATGATAGATAGATAGATAGATAGATAGATAGATAGATTAGTAATAAATAGTCAGATGATAGATAGATAGATAGATAGATAGATAGATAGATTAGTAATAAATAGTCAGATGATAGATAGATAGATAGATAGATAGATAGATAGATTAATTAAAATAGTCAGATGATAGATAGATTAAAAAAGTTAGATAAGTTTGAATGAGTTAAAATGTGTTAGAAATGGTACATAGAAGGGAAGTCTATAGATAGATAGAAATAATCAGATTACAGATAGATAGATAGATAGATAGATAGATAGATAGATAGATAGATAGATAGATAGATGAGTTTGAATGAGTTTAAATGGGTTAGAAATAGTACATAGAAGAGAAGTTTGATTGAGTCTAATTGGCATTAGCAAGTCGGTGGTGTGGGGGATGGGTCGTGCATGCGCACACACACTCTTCTGTGACAGACACAGAGAACCGCAAACTGTAATAATTAAGCTCTCAAACAAACGCTTCCCAACCGAGAACCGTAGGTCGGATCGCAAAAATTCTTTCACCGTGAGTGGCAGGAACTTCCTGACTACGACATATTGAATCCTCATGCCCGTAGACTGTATTATATTGACGTGGTGACAGTGTAAAGACACCCTGCGATTCACACTCTGTGAATATGGCAGTTGACAGTGGCACGCGTGGTGAAAAATCAAAATTTTCATCAAACTGAAACTGCTCTCGTAAAGCAACCGTGAAAGATATCAAAACATGGACCCAATCCGTAAAAGTCCAAAGTCTTGTGACCCGTTTAAACTTTGAATGATGTTTCTACGACAAATTATGGCCGAACGGTAAGCTTTCAAAGTAACCCATGTTTTCACCCTTTTTCGGGCCATTTCCCATTGAAATGAATAGGGGAAAATAGGGTGGTTATTTGGGAATTTCGGGAAAACCGTGCGACGGATCCCTACCAAAAGTCATAGCACACCATTCCCGAAAAAGGCGCACGGTTTGACACCTCACTCATGGCACTCGGGCAAAGTTAGTCTCAATGTTAAGTCTGTGGGGGGTTAATTGCCCCCTGCGGGGGCAATTAACCACCCACCCCTTAGAAGAGTCACGGCAACCCATTCCCGAATAGGGCACACGGTTTGACACCTCACTCATGGGATTCGGTTAATGTTGGTCTCAATGTTAAGTCTGTGGGTGGTTAATTGCCCCCTGCGGGGGCAATTAACCACCCACCCCTTAGAAGAGTTACGGCAACTTATTCCCGAATAGGGCGCACGGTTTGACACCTCACTCATGGGATTCGGGCAATGTTGGTCTCAATGTTAAGTCTGTGGGTGGTTAATTGCCCCCTGCGGGGGCAATTAACCACCCACCCCTTAAAAGAGTCACAGCACCCGATCCCCGAATAAGGCGCACGGTTTGACACCTCACTCATGGGACTCGGGCAATGTTGGTCTCAATGTTAAGTCTGTGGGTGGTTAATTGCCCCCTGCGGGGGCAATTAACCACCCACCCCTTAGAAAGGTCACGGCACCCCATTCCCGAATAAGGCGCACGGTTTGACACCTCATTTGTTAGTTTACGATGAACGGTGCGGGACCAGTTATAATTCGCTAAAATCCCCATTATAAGTCAATGGGACGGTTAATTGCCCCCTGCGGGGGCAATTAACCGCCCACCCCTTAGGAAAGTCATAGAAAAATTCTTCCCGAATATTCTGCACGCTTTGACACCTCACTCATGGGTCTACGATAAATGGTGCGGGACTAGTTCATCGCCAAAATCCCCATTATATGTCAATGGGGCAAATTGGGGACCTCTCTTGCCCCGGGGGTAAAACTTATACCCTTGTGCATGGTATCTTTTGACAAAGGCTGCAAACATCTTCAAATAGGGTTAATTTAACGTTTCTACAAAATTCCCTCTCTGCGCAACAAACCGTCAAAATTCTCTCAATGTTAAGTAAATAGGATTTTTGGGGCGGTTAATTGCCCCTGCGGGGCAATTAGTAAGTCCGATCAGTTAGAAAAGATATAGCACACCCCGTGAGATCAGTCTGAAGGTCTGGGCCGAGTTTGGAGTTAGTGGAGTTAAAGCTCCAGGAGGAGATAGTGTTTACAAATTTAGTCTCAGAATAATAATAATAACTAGATACAAAAGTTTGTTTAGACAAACTTTAAGTTGGCTTGAGAAAGCCGGAGATCGAAGTTTAAAAGTGTGAAAAGTTTAAAATAGTTAAAAAAGTTAAAAAAGTTAAAACAGTTTAAGTTTAAAAGGTTTAAAAGACAGATAGATAGATAGATAGATAGATAGATAGATAGATAGATAGATAGTGTCAGACAGATAGACAGTTACAGATATATAGATTGATAGATAGATTTATAATTGAGTCTATAGATAGATAGAAATAGTCAGATTACAGATAGATAGATAGATAGATAGATAGATAGATTAGTTATAAATAGTCAGATGATAGATAGATAGATAGATAGATAGATAGATAGATAGATAGATAGATTAGTTAAAATAGTCAGATGATAGATAGATTAGAAAAGTTAGATAAGTTTGAATGAGTTAAAATGTGTTAGAAATAGTACATTTAAGGGAAGTCTATAGATAGATAGAAATAATCAGATTACAGATAGATAGATAGATAGATAGATAGATAGATAGATAGATAGATAGATAGATAGATAGATTGAATGAGTTTGAATGGGTTAGAAATAGTACATAGAAGAGAAGTTTGATTGAGTCTAATTGGCATTAGCAAGTCGGTGGTGTGGGGGATGGGTCGTGCATGCGCACGCACACTCTTCTGTGACAGACACAGAGAACCGCAAACTGTAATAATTAAGCTCTCAAACAAACGCTTCCCAACCGAGAACCGTAGGTCCGATCGCAAAAAATCTTTCACCGTGAGTGGCAGGAACTTCCTTACTACGACATATTGAATCCTCATGCCCGTAGAGTGTATTATATTGACGTGGTGACAGTGTAAAGACACCCTCCGATTCACACTCTGTGAATATGGCAGTTGACAGTGGCACGCGTGGTGAAAAATCAAAATTTTCATCAAACTTAAACTGCTCTCGTGAAGCAACCGTGAAAGTTATCAAAACATGGACCCAATCCGTAAAAGTCCAAAGTCTTGTGACCCGTTTAAACTTTGAATGATGTTCCTACGACAAATTATGGCCGAACGGTAAGCTTTCAAAGTGACCCATGTTTTCACCCTTTTTCGGGCCATTTCCCATTGAAATGAATAGGGGAAAATAGGGTGGTTATTTGGGAATTTCGGGAAAACCGTGCGACGGATCCCTACCAAAAGTCATAGCACACCATTCCCGAAAAAGGCGCACGGTTTGACACCTCACTCATGGCACTCGGGCAAAGTTAGTCTCAATGTTAAGTCTGTGGGGGGTTAATTGCCCCCTGCGAGGGCAATTGACCACCCACCCCTTAGAAAAGTCACAGCACCCCATTCCCGAATAAGGCGCACGGTTTGACACCTCACTCATGGGACTCGGTCAAAGTTGGTCTCAATGTTAAGTCCGTGGGTGGTTAATTGCCCCCGGGGCAATTAACCACCCACCCCTTAGAAGAGTCACAGCACCCGATCCCCGAATAAGGCGCACGATTTAACACCTCACTCATGGGACTCGGGCAATGTTGGTCTCAATGTTAAGTCTGTGGGTGGTTAATTGCCCCCTGCGGGGGCAATTAACCACCCACCCCTTAGAAGAGTCACGGCACCCCTTTCCCGAATAAGGCGCACGGTTTGACACCTCACTCATGGGACTCGGTCAAAGTTGTTCTCAGTGTTAAGTCTGTGGGTGGTTAATTGCCCCCTGCGGGGGCAATTAACCACCCACCCCTTAGAAGAGTCACGGCAACCCATTCCCGAATAGGGCGCACGGTTTGACACCTCACTCATGGGACTCGGTCAAAGTTGGTTTTAATGTTAAGTCTGTGGGTGGTTAATTGCCCCCTGCGGGGGCAATTAACCACCCACCCCTTAGAAGAGTCACGGCACTCGATCCCCGAATAAGGCGCACGGTTTGACACCTCACTCATGGGATTCGGTCAATGTTGGTCTCAATGTTAAGTCTGTGGGTGGTTAATTGCCCCCTGCGGGGGCAATTAACCACCCACCCCTTAGAAGAGTCACGGCACCCCATTCCCGAATAAGGCGCACGGTTTGACACCTCATTTGTTGGTTTACGATGAACGGTGCGGGACCAGTTATAATTCGCTAAAATCCCCATTATAAGTCAATGGGACGGTTAATTGCCCCCTGCGGGGGCAATTAACCGCCCACCCATTAGGAGAGTCATAGAAAAATTCTTCCCGAATATTCTGCACGCTTTGACACCTCACTCATGGGTCTACGATAAATGGTGCGGGACTAGTTCATCGCCAAAATCCCCATTATATGTCAATGGGGCAAATTGGGGACCTCTCTTGCCCCGGGGGTAAAACTTATACCCTTGTGCATGGTATCTTTTGACAAAGGCTGCAAACATCTTCAAATAGGGTTAATTTGACGTTTCTACCACATTCCCTCTCTGCGCAACAAACCGTCAAAATTCTCTCAATGTTAAGTAAATGGGATTTTTGGGGCGGTTAATTGCCCCTGCGGGGCAATTAGTAAGTCCGATCAGTTAGAAAAGATATAGCACACCCCGCGAGATCAGTCTGAAGGTCTGGGCCGAGTTTGGAGTTAGTGGAGTTAAAGCTCTAGGAGGAGATAGAGTTTACAAATTTAGTCTCAGAATAATAATAATAACTAGATACAAAAGTTTGTTTAGACAAACTTTAAGTTGGCTTGAGAAAGCCGGAGATAAAAGTTTAAAAGTGTGAAAAGTTTAAAATAGTTTAAGAAGTTAAAAAAGTTAAAACAGTTTAAGTTTAAAAGGTTTAAAAGACAGATAGATAGATAGATAGATAGATAGATAGATAGATAGATAGATAGTGTCAGACAGATAGACAGTTACAGATATATAGATTGATAGATAGATTCATGATTGAGTCTATAGATAGATAAAAATAGTCAGATTACAGATAGATAGATAGATAGATAGATAGATAGATAGATAGATAGATAGAAATAGTCAGATGATAGATAGATAGATAGATAGATAGATAGATTAGTAATAAATAGTCAGATGATAGATAGATAGATAGATAGATAGATAGATAGATAGATTAATTAAAATAGTCAGATGATAGATAGATTAGAAAAGTTAGATAAGTTTGAATGAGTTAAAATGTGTTAGAAATAGTACATAGAAGGGAAGTCTATAGATAGATAGAAATAATCAGATTACAAATAGATAGATAGATAGATAGATAGATAGATAGATAGATAGATAGATAGATAGATGAGTTTGAATGGGTTACAAATAGTACATAGAAGAGAAGTTTGATTGAGTCTAATTGGCATTAGCAAGTCGGTGGTGTGGGGGATGGGTCATGCATGCGCACGCACACTCTTCTGTGACAGACACAGAGAACCGCAAACTGTAATAATTAAGCTCTCAAACAAACGCTTCCCAACCGAGAACCGCAGGTCCGATCGCAAAAAATCTTTCACCGTGAGTGGCAGGAACTTCCTGACTACGACATATTGAATCCTCATGCCCGTAGAGTGTATTATATTGACGTGGTGACAGTGTAAAGTCACCCTCCGATTCACACTCTGTGAATATGGCAGTTGACAGTGGCACGCATGGTGGAAAATCTAAATTTTCATCAAACTTAAGCTGCTCTCGTGAAGCAACCGTGTAAGTTATCAAAACATGGACCCAATCCGTAAAAGTCCAAAGTCTTGTGACCCGTTTAAACTTTGAATGATGTTTCTACGACGAATTATGGCCGAACGGTAAGCTTTCAAAGTGACCCATGTTTTCACCCTTTTTCGGGCCATTTCCCATTGAAATGAATAGGGGAAAATAGGGTGGTTATTTGGGAATTTCGGGAAAACCGTGCGACGGATCCCTACCAAAAGTCATAGCACACCATTCCCGAAAAAGGCGCACGGTTTGACACCTCACTCATGGCACTCGGGCAAAGTTAGTCTCAATGTTAAGTCTGTGGGGGGTTAATTGCCCCCTGCGAGGGCAATTGATCACTCACCCCTTAGAAAAGTCACAGCACCCCATTCCCGAATAAGGCGCTCGGTTTGACACCTCACTCATGGGACTCGGTCAAAGTTGGTTTTAATGTTAAGTCTGTGGGTGGTTAATTGCCCCCTGCGGGGGAAATTAACCACCCACCCCTTAGAAGAGTCACGACAACCCATTCCCGAATAGGGCGCACAGTTTGACACCTCACTCATGGGATTCGGTTAATGTTGGTCTCAATGTTAAGTCTGTGGGTGGTTAATTGCCCCCTGCGGGGGCAATTAACCACCCACCCCTTAGAAAAGTCACAGCACCCGATCCCCGAATAAGGCGCACGGTTTAACACCTCACTCATGGGACTCGGGCAATGTTGGTCTCAATGTTAAGTCTGTGGGTGGTTAATTGCCCCCTGCGGGGGCAATTAACCACCCACCCCTTAGAAGAGTCACGACAACCCATTCCCGAATAGGGCGCACAGTTTGACACCTCACTCATGGGATTCGGTTAATGTTGGTCTCAATGTTAAGTCTGTGGGTGGTTAATTGCCCCCTGCGGGGGCAATTAACCACCCACCCCTTAGAAGAGTCACAGCACCCGATCCCCGAATAAGGCGCACGGTTTAACACCTCACTCATGGGACTCGGGCAATGTTGGTCTCAATGTTAAGTCTGTGGGTGGTTAATTGCCCCCTGCGGGGGCAATTAACCACCCACCCCTTAGAAGAGTCACGGCAACCCATTCCCGAATAAGGCGCACGGTTTGACACCTCACTTATGGGACTCGGTCAAAGTTGGTTTTAATGTTAAGTCTGTGGGTGGTTAATTGCCCCCTGCGGGGGCAATTAACCACCCACCCCTTAGAAGAGTCACAGCACCCGATCCCCGAATAAGGCGCACGGTTTGACACCTCACTCATGGGACTCGGGCAATGTTGGTCTCAATGTTAAGTCTGTGGGTGGTTAATTGCCCCCTGCGGGGGCAATTAACCACCCACCCCTTAGAAAGGTCACAGCACCCCATTCCCGAATAAGGCGCACGGTTTGACACCTCATTTGTTGGTTTACGATGAACGGTGCGGGACCAGTTATAATTCACTAAAATCCCCATTATAAGTCAATGGGACGGTTAATTGCCCCCTGCGGGGGCAATTAACCGCCCACCCCTTAGGAAAGTCATGGAAAAATTGTTCCCGAATATTCTGCACACTTTGACACCTCACTCATGGGTCTACGATAAATGGTGCGGGACTAGTTCATCGCCAAAATCCCCATTATATGTCAATGGGGCAAATTGGGGACCTCTCTTGCCCCGGGGGTAAAACTTATACCCTTGTGCATGGTATCTTTTGACAAAGGCTGCAAACATCTTCAAATAGGGTTAATTTAATGTTTCTACAAAATTCCCTCTCTGCGCAACAAACCGTCAAAATTCTCTCAATGTTAAGTAAATGGGATTTTTGGGGCGGTTAATTGCCCCTGCGGGGCAATTAGTAAGTCCGATCAGTTAGAAAAGATATAGCACACCCCGTGAGATCAGTCTGAAGGTCTGGGCCGAGTTTGGAGTTAGTGGAGTTAAAGCTCTAGGAGGAGATAGTGTTTACAAATTTAGTCTCAGAATAATAATAATAATAATAATAATAAGTTTAAGTCGGATATCAGTAAGTTGGCTTTCTCAAGCCAACTTAATAATAACTAGAGAGGTACATTTCCTGAAGAAAATGTGAGTGGTGCTTGCCGTGGCAAAACTCTGGCCCTCCATATCTCCACGACAATGGGATCTTGATAGCAACATGCTAATATAGCTAGCATCAAGCTAGCACCTTGCTAATCAGTTAAACATCATGCTAATTACACTAGCATGATGCTAGGAACATTCTATACATGTTATTAGCGAAAAGTTAGCATAATGCTAGCGACATGCTAATAGCGTTAGCATCATGCTAGCGATGTGCTGATGAAATTAGCATAAAGCTAGCAAGATGCTAATTTTGTTAGCATCATGCTAGCAAAATGCTAATCGCGTTAGCATCATGCTAACAGCATGCTAATGAGGGTGGTAGGGGGCGTGGCTTATGAGCATGATGATAAATTCAAAAGAGTGTCTCTACGACAGTCGGTTCCACAGTTAAATCAATTTTAAGTCTGTGGGTGGTTAATTGCCCCCTGCGGGGGCAATTAACCACCCACCCCTTAGAAAAGTCACAGCACCCCGTTCCCGAAGATGGGCCGCACGGTTTGACACCTCACTCATGGGACTCAGTCAAAGTTGGTCTCAATGTTAAGTCTGTGGGTGGTTAATTGCCCCCTGCGGGGGCAATTAACCACCCACCCCTTCAAACAGTCAAAGCAGCCTACTCCCGAATAAGTCGCACGGTTTGACACCTCATTCATGGGTCTACGACGAACGGTGCAAGACTCAGTCAAAGTTGTTCTCAGTGTTAAGTCTGTGGGCGGTTAATTGCCCCCTGCGGGGGCAATTAACCACCCACCCCTCAGAAAAGTCACAGCACCCTGTTCCCGAAAATGGGCCGCACAGTTTGACACCTCACTCATGGTACTCGGTCAAAGTGGGTCTCAATGTTAAGTCTGTGGGTGGTTAATTGCCCCCGGCGGGGGCAATTAACCACCCACCCCTTCAAACAGTCAGAGCACCCTACTCCCGAATAAGCCGCA
Source organism: Clarias gariepinus (assembly GCF_024256425.1). NCBI lineage: Eukaryota > Metazoa > Chordata > Actinopteri > Siluriformes > Clariidae > Clarias > Clarias gariepinus. The sequence goes on along the minus strand of NC_071102.1, from coordinate 44,944,971 downwards.
CGGTTTGACACCTCATTCATGGGTCTACGACGAACAGTGCGGGACTCAGTCAAATTTGTTGTCAGTGTTAAGTCTGTGGGTGGTTAATTGCCCCCTGCGGGGGCAATTAACCACCCACCCCTTTAAACAGTCAGAGCACCCTACTCCCGAATAAGCTGCACGGTTTGACACCTCATTCATGGGTCTACGACGAACGGTGCGGGACTAGTAATTTTTTAAAATTCCCATTATAAGTCAATGGGCAAAGTCGCCAAAATCCCCATTCAAATTCTATGGGGCAACTTTGGGGACCTCTCTTGCCCCGGGGGTCGAACGTATCCCCTTGTGCGGGGTATCTTCTCACTCAGGCTGCAAACCTCTTCAAATGTGGTAAATCTGACGTCTCTACAAAATTCACTCTCTGCGCTACAATCCGTCAAAGTTGGCCGTAATGTTAAGTCTATGGGATTTTTTGGCCGGTTAATTGCCCCCTGCGGGGGCAATTAACCGGCCACCCCTTATAAAAGTCATAGCGCGCCATTCCCGTATAAGCCGCACGATTTGACACCTCTCTCATGGGTCTACGACAAACGGTGCGGGACTAGTTACGTGCCAAACTTTTGTACGGAAGAATAATAATAATAATAATAAGCCTGCAAGATAACAATAGTGATGCTTTGCAAGCACCACTAATAATAATAATAATAATAATAAGTTTAAGTCGGATATCAGTAAGTTGGCTTTCTCAAGCCAACTTAATAATAATAAGTTTAAGTCGGATATCAGTAAGTTGGCTTTCTCAAGCCAACTTAATAATAATAAGTTTAAGTCGGATATCAGTAAGTTGGCTTTCTCAAGCCAACTTAACTAGATACAAAAGTTTGTTTAGACAAACTTTAAGTTGGCTTGAGAAAGCCGGAGATGGAAGTTTAAAAGTGTGAAAAGTTTAAAATAGTTTAAGAAGTTAAAAAAGTTAAAACAGTTTAAGTTTAAAAGGTTTAAAAGACAGAAAGTTAGATAGTGTCAGACAGATAGACAGTTACAGATATATAGATTGATAGATAGATTCATGATTGAGTCAATAGATAGATAGAAATAGTCAGATAACAGATAGATAGATAGATAGATAGATAGATAGATTAGTTAGAAATAGTCAGATGATAGATAGATAGATAGATAGATAGATAGATAGATAGATAGATAGATAGATAGTGTCAGACAGATAGACAGTTACAGATATATAGATTGATAGATAGATTCATGATTGAGTCAATAGATAGATAAAAAATAGTCAGATTACAGATAGATAGATAGATAGATAGATAGATAGATAGATAGATAGATAGATAGATAGATAGATAGTCAGATGATAGATAGATAGATAGATAGATAGATATAGTCAGATGATAGATAGATAGATAGATAGATAGATAGATAGATAGATAGATAGATAGATTAGTTAGAAATAGTCAAATGATAGATAGGTACATAGATAGATAGATAGATAGATAGATAGATAGATTAGTTATAAATAGTCAGATGATAGATAGATAGATAGATAGATAGATTAGTTATAAATAGTCAGATGATAGATAGATAGATAGATAGATGATAGATAGATAGATAAATAGATAGATGATAGATAGATAGATAGATAGATAGATAGATAGATAGATAGATAGATAGATAGATAGATTAGTTAAAATAGTCAGATGATAGATTAGAAAAGTTAGATAAGTTTGAATGAGTTAAACTGTGTTAGAAATAGTACATAGAAGGGAAGTTCATAGATAGATAGAAATAATCAGATTACAGATAGATAGATAGATAGATAGATAGATAGATAGATAGATAGATAGATAGATAGATTAGTTATAAATAGTCAGATGATAGATAGATAGATAGATAGATAGATAGATAGATAGATAGATAGATAGATGATAAATAGATAGATAGATAGATAGATAGATAGATAGATAGATAGATAGATAGATAGATTAGTTAAAATAGTCAGATGACAGATAGATTAGAAAAGTTAGATAAGTTTGAATAAGTTAAAATGTGTTAGAAATAGTACATAGAAGGGAAGTCTATAAATAGATAGAAATAATCAGATTACAGATAGATAGATAGATAGATAGATAGATAGATAGATAGATAGATAGATAGATAGATAGATTAGTTAAAATAGTCAGATGATAGATAGATTAGAAAAGTTAGATAAGTTTGAATGAGTTAAAATGTGTTAGAAATAGTACATAGAAGGGAAGTCTATAGATAGATAGAAATAATCAGATTACAGATAGATAGATAGATAGATAGATAGATAGATAGATAGATGAGTTTGAATGGGTTACAAATAGTACATAGAAGAGAAGTTTGATTGAGTCTAATTGGCATTAGCAAGTCGGTGGTGTGGGGGATGGGTCGTGCATGCGCACGCACACTCTTCTGTGACAGACACAGAGAACCTGAAACTGTAATAATTAAGATCTCAAACAAACGCTTCCCAACCGAGAACCGCAGGTCCGATCGCAAAAATTCTTTCACCGTGAGTGGCAAGAACTTCCTGACTACGACATATTGAATCCTCATGCCCGTAGAGTGTATTATATTGACGTGGTGACAGTGTAAAGACACCCTCCGATTCAAACTCTGTGAATATGGCAGTTGACAGTGGCACGCGTGGTAAAAAATCTAAATTTTCATCAAACTTAAACTGCTCTCGTAAAGCAACCGTAAACGTTATCAAAACATGGACCCAATCCGTAAAAGTCCAAAGTCTTGTGACCCGTTTAAACTTTGAATGATGTTTCTAAGACAAATTATGGCCGAACGGTAAGCTTTCAAAGTGACCCATGTTTTCACCCTTTTTCGGGCCATTTCCGATTGAAATGAATAGGGGAAAAATGGGTGGTTATTTGGGAATTTCGGGAAAACCGTGCGACGGATCCCTACCAAAAGTCATAGCACACCATTCACGAAAAAGGCGCACGGTTTGACACCTCACTCATGGCACTCGGGCAAAGTTAGTCTCAATGTTAAGTCTGTGGGGGGTTAATTGCCCCCTGCGAGGGCAATTGATCACTCACCCCTTAGAAAAGTCACAGCACCCCATTCCCGAATAAGGCGCTCGGTTTGACACCTCACTCATGGGACTCGGTCAAAGTTGGTTTTAATGTTAAGTCTGTGGGTGGTTAATTGCCCCCTGCGGGGGCAATTAACCACCCACCCCTTAGAAGAGTCACGGCAACCCATTCCCGAATAGGGCGCACGGTTTGACACCTCACTCATGGGATTCGGTCAATGTTGGTCTCAATGTTAAGTCTGTGGGTGGTTAATTGCCCCCTGCGGGGGCAATTAACCACCCACCCCTTAGAAGAGTCACGGCAACCCATTCCCGAATAAGGCGCTCGGTTTGACACCTCACTCATGGGACTCGGTCAAAGTTGGTTTTAATGTTAAGTCTGTGGGTGGTTAATTGCTCCCTGCGGGGGCAATTAACCACCCACCCCTTAGAAGAGTCACAGCACCCGATCCCCGAATAAGGCGCACGGTTTGACACCTCACTCATGGGACTCGGGCAAAGTTGGTCTCAATGTTAAGTCTGTGGGTGGTTAATTGCCCCCTGCGGGGGCAATTAACCACCCACCCCTTAGAAGAGTCACGGCACCCCATTCCCGAATAAGGCGCACGGTTTGACACCTCATTTGTTGGTTTACGATGAACGGTGCGGAACCAGTTATAATTCGCTAAAATCCCCATTATAAGTCAATGGGACGGTTAATTGCCCCCTGCGGGGGCAATTAACTGCCCACCCCTTAGGAAAGTCATAGAAAAATTCTTCCCGAATATTCTGCACGCTTTGACACCTCACTCATGGGTCTACGATAAATGGTGCGGGACTAGTTCATCGCCAAAATCCCCATTATATGTCAATGGGGCAAATTGGGGACCTCTCTTGCCCCGGGGGTAAAACTTATACCCTTGTGCATGGTATCTTTTGACAAAGGCTGCAAACATCTTCAAATAGGGTTAATTTAACGTTTCTACAAAATTCCCTCTCTGCGCAACAAACCGTCAAAATTCTCTCAATGTTAAGTCAATGGGATTTTTGGGGCGGTTAATTGCCCCTGCGGGGCAATTAGTAAGTCCGATCAGTTAGAAAAGATATAGCACACCCCGTGAGATCAGTCTGAAGGTCTGGGCCGAGTTTGGAGTTAGTGGAGTTAAAGCTCTAGGAGGAGAAGCGTTTGAAAATTTTAGTCTCAGAATAATAATAATAAGTTTAAGTCGGATATCAGTAAGTTGGCTTTCTCAAGCCAACTTAATAATAATAACTAGATACAAAAGTTTGTTTAGACAAACTTTAAGTTGGCTTGAGAAAGCCGGAGATAAAAGTTTAAAAGTGTGAAAAGTTTAAAATAGTTTAAGAAGTTAAAAAAGTTAAAACAGTTTAAGTTTAAAAGGTTTAAAAGACAGATAGATAGATAGATAGATAGATAGATAGTGTCAGACAGATAGACAGTTACAGATATATAGATTGATAGATAGATTCATGATTGAGTCTATAGATAGATAAAAATAGTCAGATTACAGATAGATAGATAGATAGATAGATAGATAGATAGATAGATAGATAGAAATAGTCAGATGATAGATAGATAGATAGATAGATAGATAGATAGATAGATAGATTAGTTAGAAATAGTCAGATGATAGATAGTTACATAGATAGTCAGATTAGTTATAAATAGTCAGATGATAGATAGATAGATAGATAGATAGATAGTAGATAGTAGATAGATAGATAGATTAGTTAAAATAGTCAGATGATAGATAGATTAGAAAAGTTAGATAAGTTTGAATTAGTTAAAATTTGTTAGAAATAGTACATAGAAGGGAAGTCTATAGATACATAGATAGATAGATAGATAGATAGATAGAAATAGTCAGATGACAGATAGATAGATAGATAGATAGATAGATAGATAGATTAGTTAGAAATAGTCAGATGATAGATAGATACATAGATAGATAGATAGATAGATAGATTAGTTATAAATAGTCAGATGATAGATAGATAGATAGATAGATAGATAGATAGATAGATAGATAGATTAGTTAAAATAGTCAGATGATAGATAGATTAGAAAAGTTAGATAAGTTTGAATGAGTTAAAATGTGTTAGAAATAGTACATAGAAGGGAAGTCTATAGATAGATAGAAATAATCAGATTACAGATAGATAGATAGATAGATAGATAGATAGATAGATAGATGAGTTTGAATGAGTTTGAATGGGTTAGAAATAGTACATAGAAGAGAAGTTTGATTGAGACTAATTGGCATTAGCAAGTCGGTGGTGTGGGGGATGGGTCGTGCATGCGCACGCACACTCTTCTGTGACAGACACAGAGAACCGCAAACTGTAATAATTAAGCTCTCAAACAAACGATTCCCAACCGAGAACCGTAGGTCCGATCGCAAAAATTCTTTCACCGTGAGTGGCAGGAACTTCCTGACTATGACATATTGAATCCTCATGCCCGTAGAGTGTATTATATTGACGTGGTGACAGTGTAAAGACACCCTCCGATTCACACTCTGTGAATATGGCAGTTGACAGTGGCACGCATGGTGAAAAATCAAAATTTTCATCAAACTTAAACTGCTCTCGTGAAGCAACCGTGAAAGTTATCAAAACATGGACCCAATCCGTAAAAGTCCAAAGTCTTGTGACCCGTTTAAACTTTGAATGATGTTTCTACGACAAATTATGGCCGAACGGTAAGCTTTCAAAGTGACCCATGTTTTCACCCTTTTTCGGGCCATTTCCCATTGAAATGAATAGGGGAAAATGGGGTGGTAATTTGGGAATTTCGGGAAAACCGTGCGACGGATCCCTACCAAAAGTCATAGCACACCATTCCCGAAAAAGGCGCACGGTTTGACACCTCACTCATGGCACTCGGGCAAAGTTAGTCTCAATGTTAAGTCTGTGGGGGGTTAATTGCCCCCTGCGAGGGCAATTGATCACCCACCCCTTAGAAAAGTCACAGCACCCCATTCCCGAATAAGGCGCATGGTTTGACACCTCACTCATGGGTTTCGGTCAAAGTTGGTTTTAATGTTAATTCTGTGGGTGGTTAATTGCCCCCTGCGGGGGCAATTAACCACCCACCCCTTAGAAGAGTCACAGCACCCGATCCCCGAATAAGGCGCACGGTTTAACACCTCACTCATGGGACTCGGGCAATGTTGGTCTCAATGTTAAGTCTGTGGGTGGTTAATTCCCCATTGCGGGGGCAATTAACCACCCACCCCTTAGAAGAGTCACAGCACCCGATCCCCGAATAAGGCGCATGATTTAACACCTCACTCATGGGACTCGGGCAATGTTGGTCTCAATGTTAAGTCTGTGGGTGGTTAATTGCCCCCTGCGGGGGCAATTAACCACCCACCCCTTAGAAGAGTCACAGCACCCGATCCCCGAATAAGGCGCACGGTTTAACACCTCACTCATGGGACTCGGGCAAAGTTGGTCTCAATGTTAAGTCTGTGGGTGGTTAATTGCCCCCTGCGGGGGCAATTAACCACCCACCCCTCAGAAGAGTCGATCCCCGAATAAGAGTCGATCCCCGAATAAGGCGCACGGTTTGACACCTCACTCATGGGACTCGGGCAATGTTGGTCTCAATGTTAAGTCTGTGGGTGGTTAATTCCCCCTGCGGGGGCAATTAACCACCCACCCCTTAGAAGAGTCACAGCACCCGATCCCCGAATAAGGCGCATGATTTAACACCTCACTCATGGGACTCGGGCAATGTTGGTCTCAATGTTAAGTCTGTGGGTGGTTAATTGCCCCCTGCGGGGGCAATTAACCACCCACCCCTTAGAAGAGTCACAGCACCCGATCCCCGAATAAGGCGCACGGTTTAACACCTCACTCATGGGACTCGGGCAAAGTTGGTCTCAATGTTAAGTCTGTGGGTGGTTAATTGCCCCCTGCGGGGGCAATTAACCACCCACCCCTCAGAAGAGTCGATCCCCGAATAAGAGTCGATCCCCGAATAAGGCGCACGGTTTGACACCTCACTCATGGGACTCGGGCAAAGTTGGTCTCAATTTTAAGTCTGTGGGTGGTTAATTGCCCCCTGCGGGGGCAATTAACCACCCACCCCTTAGAAGAGTCACGGCACCCCATTCCCGAATAAGGCGCACGGTTTGACACCTCATTTGTTGGTTTACGATGAACGGTGCGGGACCAGTTATAATTCGCTAAAATCCCCATTATAAGTCAATGGGACGGTTAATTGCCCCCTGCGGGGGCAATTAACCGCCCACCCCTTAGGAGGGTCATAGAAAAATTCTTCCCGAATATTCTGCACGCTTTGACACCTCACTCATGGGTCTACGATAAATGGTGCGGGACTAGTTCATCGCCAAAATCCCCATTATATGTCAATGGGGCAAATTGGGGACCTCTCCTGCCCCGGGGGTAAAACTTATACCCTTGTGCATGGTATCTTTTGACAAAGGCTGCAAACATCTTCAAATAGGGTTAATTTAACGTTTCTACAAAATTCCCTCTCTGCGCAACAAACCGTCAAAATTCTCTCAATGTTAAGTAAATGGGATTTTTAGGGCGGTTAATTGCCCCTGCGGGGCAATTAGTAAGTCCGATCAGTTAGAAAAGATATAGCACACCCCGTGAGATCAGTCTGAAGGTCTGGGCCGAGTTTGGAGTTAGTGGAGTTAAAGCTCTAGGAGGAGATGCGTTTGAAAAATTTAGTCTCAGAATAATAATAATAACTAGAGAGCGAAAATTCCTGAAGAAATTTTAAAGTCTGTCTATGCGCATGCATGGTCACTTCTAATCAGTGCTAGCGACATGCTAATCGGCTAAAGGTCATGATAGCAACATGCTAATCACACTAGCATCATGCTAGGAACATTCTACACATGTTTTTAGCGAAATGCTACTACAGTTAGCATAATGCTAGCGACATGCTAATAGCATTAGCATCATGCTAGCGACGTGCTGATATAATTATCAGGAGGCTAGCAACATGCTAATTTTGCTAGCATAATGCTAGCAACATGCTAATCGTCTTAGCATCATGCTAACAGCATGCTAGGGGGCGTGGCTTAAAAGCATCATGATCAACCTGAAAGACTGATTGGTTGCCTGACTTAAATGAGCCCTCCCCCCTGTCTCTACTCCAGTGGGATCCATTGTTGGTCTCAATGTTAAGTCTGTGGGTGATTAATTGCCCCCTGCGGGGGCAATTAACCACCCACCCCTTAGAAGACTCACAGCACCCCATTCCCGAATAAGGCGCACGGTTTGACACTTCACTCATGGGACTCGGGCAAAGTTGGTCTGAATGTTAAGTCTGTGGGTGGTTAATGGCCCCCTGCGGGGGCAATTAACCACCCACCCCTTAGAAGAATCACAGCACCCCGTTCCCGAATAAGGCGCACGGTTTGACACCTCATTCATGGGTCTACGACACACGGTGCAGGACTCAAAGTTGTTGTCAGTGTTAAGTTTGTGGCCGATTAATTGCCCCCTGCGGGGGCAATTAACCGCCCACCCCTTAGAACAGTCATTGTACCCCATTCCCGAATAAGCCGCATGGTTTGACACCTCATTCGTGGGTCTATGACGAACGGTGCGGGACTAGTTAATCGGCAAAATCCCCATTATAAGTCAATGGGGCAAATTTGGGGACCTCTCTTGCCCCAGGGGTAAAACTTAAGCCCATCTCTGGGGTATCATCTGAGACAGGTTGCAAACCTCTTTAGATATGGTCAATTTCACGTTTCTAAAAAATTCCCTCTCTGCGCTATTATCCGTCAAAGTTGGCCTCAATGTTAAGTCTATGGGCCTTTTTTGGGCGGTTAATTGCCCCCTGCGGGGGCAATCAACCGCCCACCACTTAGAAAAGTCATAGCACCCGACTCTTGGGGAAGCCGCACGATTTGACACCTCATTCGTGGGTCTACGACGAACGGTGCGAGACTAGTTAATCTCACAAGAACCCCCCATTATAAGTCAATAGGAAAAAAGGACTTTGTCATTTTTTCGAATTTGTTCCAAAAAATTCCCATAGAAATGAATGGGGCAAAAATGGGGTCTTTTTTTGGGAATTTCGGGAAAACCGTTCGACGAATCCCTTAGAAAAGTCATAGCACACCATTCCCGATCAGGCCGCACGAGACGATGTAACATACGTGTGGGTTTTCTCAAAACTGCGGGACGAGAAACGCTGCAAAATTTTAGGCGGAAGAAGGAAAATAACTAGAGAGGTACATTTCCTGAAGAAAATGTGAGTGGTGCTTGCCGTGGCGAAACTCTGGCCCTCCATATCTCCACGACAATGGGATCTCGATAGCAACATGCTAATATAGCTAGCATCAAGCTAGCACCATGCTAATCAGCTAAACATCGTGCTAATTACACGAGCATGATGCTAGGAACATTCTATACATGTTATTGGCGAAAAGTTAGCATAATGCTAGCGACATGCTAATAGCGTTAGCATCATGCTAGCGATGTGCTGATGAAATTAGCATAACGCTAGCAAGATGCTAATTTTGTTAGCATCATGCTAGCAAAATGCTAATCGCGTTAGCATCATGCTAACAGCATGCTAATGAGGGTGCTAGGGGGCGTGGCTTATGAGCATGATGATAAATGCAAAAGAGTGCCTCTACGACAGTCGGTTCCACAGTTAAATCAATGTTAAGTCTGTGGGTGGTTAATTGCCCCCTGCGGGGGCAATTAACCACCCACCCCTTAGAAAAGTCACAGGACCCCGTTCCCGAAGATGGGCCGCACGGTTTGACACCTCACTCATGGGACTCAGTCAAAGTTGGTCTCAATGTTAAGTCTGTGGGTGGTTAATTGCCCCCTGCGGGGGCAATTAACCACCCCCCCCTTTAAACAGTCAGAGCAGCCTACTCCCGAATAAGCCGCACGGTTTGACACCTCATTCATGGGTCTACGACGAACGGTGCAAGACTCAGTCAAAGTTGTTCTGAGTGTTAAGTCTGTAGGTGGTTAATTGCCCCCTGCGGGGGCAATTAACCACCCGCCCCTTTCACCAGTCAGAGCACCCTACTCCCGAATAAGCCGCACGGTTTGACACCTCATTCATGGGTCTACGACGAACGGTGCAAGACTCAGTCAAAGTTGTTCTGAGTGTTAAGTCTGTAGGTGGTTAATTGCCCCCTGCGGGGGCAATTAACCACCCGCCCCTTTTACCAGTCAGAGCACCCTACTCCCGAATAAGCCGCACGGTTTGACACCTCATTCATGGGTCTACGACGAACGGTGCAAGACTCAGTCAAAGTTGTTTTGAGTGTTAAGTCTGTAGGTGGTTAATTGCCCCCTGCGGGGGCAATTAACCACCCACCCCTTTCAACAGTGAGAGTACCCTACTCCTAAAGAAGCCGCATGGTTAGACACCTCATTCATGGGTCTACGACGAACGGTGCGGGACTAGTAATTTTTTTCAATTCCCATTATAAGTCAATGGGCAAAGTCGCCAAAATCCCCATTCAAATTCTATGGGGCAACTTTGGGGACCTCTCTTGCCCCAGGGGTCGAACTTATCCCCCTGTGCGGGGTATCTTCTGACACAGGCTGCAAACCTCTTCAAATCTGGTAAGTTTGATGTCTCTACAAAATTCACTCTCTGCGCTATAATCCGTCAAAGTTGGTCTCAATGTTAAGTCAATGGGATTTTTCGGGCGGTTAATTGCCCCCTGCGGGGGCAATTAACTGCCCACCCCTTATAAAAGTCATAGCACCCCATTCCCGTATAGGCCGCACGATTTGACACCTCACCCATGGGTCTACGACAAACGGTGCGAGACTAGTTACGCGCCGAACTTTTGTACGGAAGAAGAATAATAACTAGAGAGGTACATTTCCTGAAGAAAATGTGAGTGGTGCTTGCCGTGGCGAAACTCTGGCCGTCCATATCTCCACGACAATGGGATCTTGATAGCAACATGCTAATATAGCTAGCATCAAGCTAGCACCATGCTAATCAGCTAAACATCATGCTAATTACACTAGCATGATGCTAGGAACATTCTATACATGTTATTAGCGAAAAGTTAGCATAATGCTAGCAACATGCTAATAGCGTTAGCATCATGCTAGCGATGTGCTGATGAAATTAGCATACCGCTAGCAAGATGCTAATTTTGTTAGCATCATGCTAGCAAAATGCTAATCGCGTTAGCATCATGCTAACAGCATGCTAATGAGGGTGCTAGGGGGCGTGGCTTATGAGCATGATGATATATGCAAAAGAGTGTCTCTACGACAGTCGGTTCCACAGTTAAATCAATGTTAAGTGTGTGTGTGGTTAATTGCCCCCTGCGGGGGCAATTAACCACCCACCCCTTAGAAAAGTCACAGCACCCCGTTCCCGAAAATGGGCCGCACAGTTTGACACCTCACTCATGGTACTCGGTCAAAGTTGGTCTCAATGTTATGTTTGTGGGTGGTTAATTGCCCCCTGCGGGGGAAATTAACCACCCACCCCTTCAAACAGTCAGAGCACCCTACTCCCGAGTAAGCCGCACGGTTTGACACCTCATTCATGTGTCTACGACGAACGGTGCAAGACTCAGTCAAATTTGTTGTCAGTGTTAAGTCTGTGGGTGGTTAATTGCCCCCTGCGGGGGCAATTAACCACCCACCCCTTCAAACAGTCAAAGCACCCTACTCCCGAATAAGCCGCACGGGTTGACACCTCATTCATGGGTCTACGACGAACGGTGCGGCACTAGTAATTTTTTTAAATTCCCATTATAAGTCAATGGGCAAAGTGGCCAAAATCCCCATTCAAATTCTATGGGGCAACTTTGGGGACCCCTCTTGCCCCGGGGGTCGAACGTATCCCCCTGTGCCGGGTATCTTCTGACACAGGTTGCAAACATCTTCAAATGTTGTAAATTTCACGTTTCTACAAAATCCCCTCTCTGCGCTACAAGCCGTCAAAGTTGGCCTCAATGTTAAGTCTATGGGACTTTTCGGGGCGGTTAATTGCCCCCTGCGGGGGCAATTAACCACCCACCCCTTAGAAAAGTCATAGCACCCCATTCCCGATTAGGCCGCACGATTTGACACCTCATTCATGGGTCTACGACAAACGGTGCGGGACTAGTTACGCGCCGAACTTTTGTCCGGAAGAATAATAATAATAAAACTAGAGAGGTACATTTCCTGAAGAAAATGTGAGTGGTGCTTGCCGTGGCGAAACTCTGACCCTCCATATCTCTACGACAATGGGATCTTGATAGCAACATGCTAATATAGCTAGCATCAAGCTAGCACCATGCTAATCAGCTAAACATCATGCTAATTACACTAGCACGATGCTAGGACCATTCTATACATGTGATTAGCGAAAATTTAGCATAATGCTAGCGACATGCTAATAGCGTTAGCATCATGCTAGCGATGTGCAGATGAAATTAGCATAAAGCTAGAAACATGCTAATTTTGTTAGCATCATGCTAGCAAAATGCTAATCGCGTTAGCATCATGCTAACAGCATGCTAATGAGGGTGCTAGGGGGCGTGGCTCATGAGCATGATGATACATGCAAAAGAGTGTCTCTACGACAGTCAGATCCACAGTTAAATCAATGTTAAGTCTGTAGGTGGTTAATTGCCCCCTGCGGGGGCAATTAACCACCCACCCCTTAGAAAAGTCACAGCACCCCGTTCCCGAAGATGGGCCGCACGGTTTGACACCTCACTCATGGGACTCAGTCAAAGTTGGTCTCAATGTTAAGTCTGTGGGTGGTTAATTGCCCCCTGCGGGGGCAATTGACCACCCACCCCTTCAAACAGTCAGAGCACCCTACTCCCGAATAAGCCGCACGGTTTGACACCTCATTCATGGGTCTACGACGAACGGTGCAAGACTCAGTCAAAGTTGTTCTCAGTGTTAAGTCTGTGGGTGGTTAATTGCCCCCTGCGGGGGCAATTAACCACCCACCCCTTCAAACAGTTAAAGCACCCTACTCCCGAATAAGCCGCACGGTTTGACATCTCATTCATGGGTCTACGACGAACGGTGCAAGACTCAGTCAAAGTTGTTCTCAATGTTAAGTCTGTGGGTGGTTAATTGCCCCCTGCGGGGGCAATTAACCACCCACCCCTTTCAACAGTGAGAGTACCCTACTCCTGAATAAGCCGCACGGTTTGACACCTTATTCATGGGTCTACGACAAACGGTGCAAGACTCAGTCAAAGTTGTTCTCAGTGTTAAGTCTGTAGGTGGTTAATTGCCCCCTGCGGGGGCAATTAACCACCCACCCCTTTTAACAGTGAGAGTACCCTACTCCAGAATAAGCCGCATGGTTAGACACCTCATTCATGGGTCTACGACGAACAGTGCGGGACTAGTAATTTTTTTAAATTCCCATTATAAGTCAATGGGCAAAGTCGCCAAAATCCCTATTCAAATTCTATGGGGCAAATTTGGGGACCTCTCTTGCCCCGGGGGTCGAACGTATCCCCTTGTGCGGGGTATCTTCTCACACAGGCTGCAAACCTCTTCAAGTGTGGTAAATCTGACGTCTCTACAAAATTCACTCTCTGCGCTACAATCCGTCAAAGTTGGCCGTAATGTTAAGTCTATGGGATTTTTTGGCCGGTTAATTGCCCCCTGCGGGGGCAATTAACCGGCCACCCCTTATAAAAGTCATAGCACCCCATTCCCGTATAAGCCGCACGATTTGACACCTCTCTCATGGGTCTACGACAAACGGTGCGGGACTAGTTACGTGCCAAACTTTTGTACGGAAGAATAATAATAATAACTAGAGAGGTACATTTCCTGAAGAAAATGTGAGTGGTGCTTGCCGTGGCGAAACTCTGGCCCTCCATATCTCCACGACAATGGGATCTTGATAGCAACATGCTAATATAGCTAGCATCAAGCTAGCACCATGCTAATCAGCTAAACATCGTGCTAATTACACTAGCATGATGCTAGGAACATTCTATACATGTTATTAGCGTAAAGTTAGCATAATGCTAGCGACATGCTAATAGCGTTAGCATCATGCTAGCGATGTGCTGATGAAATTAGCATAACGCTAGCAAGATGCTAATTTTGTTAGCATCATGCTAGCAAAATGCTAATCGCGTTAGCATCATGCTAACAGCATGCTAATGAGGGTGCTAGGGGGCGTGGCTTATGAGCATGATGATAAATGCAAAAGAGTGCCTCTACGACAGTCGGTTCCACAGTTAAATCAATGTTAAGTCTGTGGGTGGTTAATTGCCCCCTGTTAATTGCCCCCTGCCCACCCATCCCTTAGAAAAGTCACAGCACCCCGTTCCCAAAGATGGGCCGCACGGTTTGACACCTCACTCATGGGACTCAGTCAAAGTTGGTCTCAATGTTAAGTCTGTGGGTGGTTAATTGCCCCCTGCAGGGGCAATTAACCACCCACCCCTTCAAACAGTCAAAGCAGCCTACTCCCGAATAAGCCGCACGGTTTGACACCTCATTCATGGGTCTACGACGAACGGTGCGGCACTAGTAATTTTTTAAAATTCCCATTATAAGTCAATGGGCAAAGTCGCCAAAATCCCCATTCAAATTCTATGGGGCAACTTTGGGGACCTCTCTTGCCCCGGGTGTCGAACTTATCCCCCTGTGCGGGGTATCTTCTGACACAGGCTGCAAACTTCTTCAAATCTGGTAAGTTTGATGTCTCTACAAAATTCACTCTCTGCGCTATAATCCGTCAAAGTTGGTCTCAATGTTAAGTCAATGGGATTTTTTGGCGGGTTAATTGCCCCCTGCGGGGGCAATTAACCGCCCACCCCTTAGAAAAGTCATAGCACCCCATTCCCGTATAGGCCGCACGATTTGTCACCTCACTCATGGGTCTACGACAAACGGTGCGGGACTAGTTACGCGCCAAACTTTTGTACGGAAGAATAATAATAAAAAGAATAATAAGTTTGCAAGATAACAGTAGTGATGCTTTGCAAGCACCACTAATAATAATAATAAGCCTGCAAGATAACAATAGTGATGCTTTGCAAGCACCACTAAATAAAAATAATAAGTTCGCAAGAGAATAGTAGTGATGCTTTGCAAGCACCACTAATAATAAGTTTGCAAGATAACAATAGTGATGCTTTGCAAGCACCACTAATAATAAAAATAATAAGCCAAGCCAAAATTTTCAAACCCAAATTACGGCTAAACGGTGCGTCGGATCGCTTCGGGAGCCGAGGTCCCAAATGTTCTCCCGGCCGAGCCGCACGCAACGGTGCATCATACGTGGCGGTCGGGTCAAAGCTCTCCGGCGTGGAGACGTCCAAACTTTTCGGTAGGATAGTAATAAGTATGTCTATTGCATAGACACACTTAATAACTAGATACAAAAGTTTGTTTAGACAAACTTTAAGTTGGCTTGAGAAAGCCGGAGATAAAAGTTTAAAAGTGTGAAAAGTTTAAAATAGTTTAAGAAGTTAAAAAAGTTAAAACAGTTTAAGTTTAAAAGGTTTAAAAGACAGATAGATAGATAGTGTCAGACAGATAGACAGTTACAGATATATAGATTGATAGATAGATAGATAGATTCATGATTGAGTCTATAGATAGATAAAAATAGTCAGATTACAGATAGATAGATAGATAGATAGATAGATAGATAGATAGATAGATAGATAGAAATAGTCAGATGATAGATAGATAGATAGATAGATAGATAGATAGATAGATAGATAGATTAGTTAGAAATAGTCAGATGATAGATAGTTACATAGATAGTCAGATTAGTTATAAATAGTCAGATGATAGATAGATAGATAGATAGATAGATAGATAGTAGATAGTAGATAGATAGATAGATTAGTTAAAATAGTCAGATGATAGATAGATTAGAAAAGTTAGATAAGTTTGAATTAGTTAAAATTTGTTAGAAATAGTACATAGAAGGGAAGTCTATAGATACATAGATAGATAGATAGATAGATAGAAATAGTCAGATGACAGATAGATAGATAGATAGATAGATAGATAGATAGATAGATTAGTTAGAAATAGTCAGATGATAGATAGATACATAGATAGATAGATAGATAGATTAGTTATAAATAGTCAGATGATAGATAGATAGATAGATAGATAGATAGATAGATAGATAGATTAGTTAAAATAGTCAGATGATAGATAGATTAGAAAAGTTAGATAAGTTTGAATGAGTTAAAATGTGTTAGAAATAGTACATAGAAGGGAAGTCTATAGATAGATAGAAATAATCAGATTACAGATAGATAGATAGATAGATAGATAGATAGATAGATAGATAGATAGATGAGTTTGAATGAGTTTGAATGGGTTAGAAATAGTACATAGAAGAGAAGTTTGATTGAGACTAATTGGCATTAGCAAGTCGGTGGTGTGGGGGATGGGTCGTGCATGCGCACGCACACTCTTCTGTGACAGACACAGAGAACCGCAAACTGTAATAATTAAGCTCTCAAACAAACGCTTCCCAACCGAGAACCGTAGGTCCGATCGCAAAAATTCTTTCACCGTGAGTGGCAGGAACTTCCTGACTATGACATATTGAATCCTCATGCCCGTAGAGTGTATTATATTGACGTGGTGACAGTGTAAAGACACCCTCCGATTCACACTCTGTGAATATGGCAGTTGACAGTGGCACGCATGGTGAAAAATCAAAATTTTCATCAAACTTAAACTGCTCTCGTGAAGCAACCGTGAAAGTTATCAAAACATGGACCCAATCCGTAAAAGTCCAAAGTCTTGTGACCCGTTTAAACTTTGAATGATGTTTCTACGACAAATTATGGCCGAACGGTAAGCTTTCAAAGTGACCCATGTTTTCACCCTTTTTCGGGCCATTTCCCATTGAAATGAATAGGGGAAAATGGGGTGGTTATTTGGGAATTTCGGGAAAACCGTGCGACGGATCCCTACCAAAAGTCATAGCACACCATTCCCGAAAAAGGCGCACGGTTTGACACCTCACTCATGGCACTCGGGCAAAGTTAGTCTCAATGTTAAGTCTGTGGGGGGTTAATTGCCCCCTGCGAGGGCAATTGACCACCCACCCCTTAGAAAAGTCACAGCACCCCATTCCCGAATAAGGCGCACGGTTTGACACCTCACTCATGGGTTTCGGTCAAAGTTGGTTTTAATGTTAATTCTGTGGGTGGTTAATTGCCCCCTGCGGGGGCAATTAACCACCCACCCCTTAGAAGAGTCACAGCATCCGATCCCCGAATAAGGCGCACGATTTAACACCTCACTCATGGGACTCGGGCAATGTTGGTCTCAATGTTAAGTCTGTGGGTGGTTAATTGCCCCCTGCGGGGGCAATTAACCACCCACCCCTTAGAAGAGTCACGGCAACCCATTCCCGAATAGGGCGCACGGTTTGACACCTCACTCATGGGATTCGGTCAATGTTGGTCTCAATGTTAAGTCTGTGGGTGGTTAATTGCCCCCTGCGGGGGCAATTAACCACCCACCCCTTAGAAAGGTCACAGCACCCCATTCCCGGATAAGGCGCACGGTTTGACACCTCACTCATGGGATTCGGGCAATGTTGGTCTCAATGTTAAGTCTGTGGGTGGTTAATTGCCCCCTGCGGGGGCAATTAACCACCCACCCCTTAGAAAGGTCACAGCACCCCATTCCCGAATAAGGCGCACGGTTTGACACCTCATTTGTTGGTTTACGATGAACGGTGCGGGACCAGTTATAATTCGCTAAAATCCCCATTATAAGTCAATGGGACGGTTAATTGCCCCCTACGGGGGCAATTAACCGCCCACCCCTTAGGAAAGTCATAGAAAAATTCTTCCCGAATATTCTGCACGCTTTGACACCTCACTCATGGGTCTACGATAAATGGTGCAGGACTAGTTCATCGCCAAAATCCCCATTATATGTCAATGGGGCAAATTGGGGACCTCTCTTGCCCCGGGGGTAAAACTTATACCCTTGTGCATGGTATCTTTTGACAAAGGCTGCAAACATCTTCAAATAGGGTTAATTTAACGTTTCTACAAAGTTCCCTCTCTGCGCAACAAACCGTCAAAATTCTCTCAATGTTAAGTAAATGGGATTTTTGGGGCGGTTAATTGCCCCTGCGGGGCAATTAGTAAGTCCGATCAGTTAGAAAAGATATAGCACACCCCGTGAGATCAGTCTGAAGGTCTGGGCCGAGTTTGGAGTTAGTGGAGTTAAAGCTCTAGGAGGAGAAGCGTTTGAAAAATTTAGTCTCAGAATAATAATAATAACTAGAGAGCGAAAATTCCTGAAGAAATTTTAAAGTGTGTCTATGCGCATGCATGGTCACTTCTAATCAGTGCTAGCGACATGCTAATCGGCTAAAGGTCATGATAGCAACATGCTAATCACACTAGCATCATGCTAGGAACATTCTACACATGTTTTTAGCGAAATGCTACTACAGTTAGCATAATGCTAGCGACATGCTAATAGCGTTAGCATCATGCTAGCGACGTGCTGATATAATTATCAGGAGGCTAGCAACATGCTAATTTTGCTAGCATAATGCTAGCAACATGCTAATCGTCTTAGCATCATGCTAACAGCATGCTAGGGGGCGTGGCTTAAAAGCATCATGATCAACCTGAAAGACTGATTGGTTGCCTGACTTAAATGAGCCCTCCCCCCTGTCTCTACTCCAGTGGGATCCATTGTTGGTCTCAATGTTAAGTCTGTGGGTGATTAATTGCCCCCTGCGGGGGCAATTAACCACCCACCCCTTAGAAGACTCACAGCACCCCATTCCCGAATAAGGCGCACGGTTTGACACTTCACTCATGGGACTCGGGCAAAGTTGGTCTGAATGTTAAGTCTGTGGGTGGTTAATTGCCCCCTGCGGGGGCAATTAACCACCCACCCCTTAGAAGAATCACAGCACCCCGTTCCCGAATAAGGCGCACGGTTTGACACCTCATTCATGGGTCTACGACACACGGTGCAGGACTCAAAGTTGTTGTCAGTGTTAAGTTTGTGGCCGATTAATTGCCCCCTGCGGGGGCAATTAACCGCCCACCCCTTAGAACAGTCATTGTACCCCATTCCCGAATAAGCCGCATGGTTTGACACCTCATTCGTGGGTCTATGACGAACGGTGCGGGACTAGTTAATCGGCAAAATCCCCATTATAAGTCAATGGGGCAAATTTGGGGACCTCTCTTGCCCCAGGGGTAAAACTTAAGCCCATCTCTGGGGTATCATCTGAGACAGGTTGCAAACCTCTTTAGATATGGTCAATTTCACGTTTCTAAAAAATTCCCTCTCTGCGCTATTATCCGTCAAAGTTGGCCTCAATGTTAAGTCTATGGGCCTTTTTTGGGCGGTTAATTGCCCCCTGCGGGGGCAATCAACCGCCCACCACTTAGAAAAGTCATAGCACCCGACTCTTGGGGAAGCCGCACGATTTGACACCTCATTCGTGGGTCTACGACGAACGGTGCGAGACTAGTTAATCTCACAAGAACCCCCCATTATAAGTCAATAGGAAAAAAGGACTTTGTCATTTTTTCGAATTTGTTCCAAAAAATTCCCATAGAAATGAATGGGGCAAAAATGGGGTCTTTTTTTGGGAATTTCGGGAAAACCGTTCGACGAATCCCTTAGAAAAGTCATAGCACACCATTCCCGATCAGGCCGCACGAGACGATGTAACATACGTGTGGGTTTTCTCAAAACTGCGGGACGAGAAACGCTGCAAAATTTTAGGCGGAAGAAGGAAAATAATAATAAAAATAATAAGCCAAGCCAAAATTTTCAAACCCAAATTACGGCTAAACGGTGCGTCGGATCGCTTCGGGAGCCGAGGTCCCAAATGTTCTCCCGGCCGAGCCGCACGCAACGGTGCATCATACGTGGCGGTCGGGTCAAAGCTCTCCGGCGTGGAGACGTCCAAACTTTTCGGTAGGATAGTAATAAGTATGTCTATTGCATAGACACACTTAATAATAATAAGTTTAAGTCGGATATCAGTAAGTTGGCTTTCTCAAGCCAACTTAACTAGATACAAAAGTTTGTTTAGACAAACTTTAAGTTGGCTTGAGAAAGCCGGAGATGGAAGTTTAAAAGTGTGAAAAGTTTAAAATAGTTTAAGAAGTTAAAAAAGTTAAAACAGTTTAAGTTTAAAAGGTTTAAAAGACAGATAGATAGATAGTGTCAGACAGATAGACAGTTACAGATATATAGATTGATAGATAGATAGATAGATTCATGATTGAGTCTATAGATAGATACAAATAGTCAGATTACAGATAGATAGATAGATAGATAGATAGATAGATAGATAGAAAGATAGAAAGATAAGTTAAAATAGTCAGATGATAGATTAGAAAAGTTAGATAAGTTTGAATGAGTTAAAATGTGTTAGAAAGAGTACATGGAAGGGAAGCCTATAGATAGATAGAAATAATCAGATTACAGATAGATGGAAAGATAGATAGAAAGATAGATAGATAGATAGATAGATTAGTTAGAAATAGTCAGATGATAGATAGATAGATAGATAGATAGATAGATAGATAGATAGATAGATAGATAAGTTAGAAATAGTCAGATGATAGATAGATAGATAGATAGATAGATAGATAGAAATAGTCAGATGATAGATAGATAGATAGACAGATAGATAGATAGATAGATTAGTTAGAAATAGTCAGATGATAGATAGATAGATAGATAGATAGATAGATAGATAGATAGAAATAGTCAGATGATAGATAGATAGATAGATAGATAGATAGATAGATAGATAGATAGATAGATTAGTTAGAAATAGTCAGATGATAGATACATAGATAGATAGATAGATTAGTTATAAATAGTCAGATGATAGATAGATAGATAGATAGATGATAGATAGATAGATAGATAGATAGATAGATAGATAGATTAGTTAGAAATAGTCAGATGATAGATAGATAGATAGATAGATAGATAGATAGATAGATAGATAGATAGATAGATAAGTTAGAAATAGTCAGATGATAGATAGATAGATAGATAGATAGATAGATAGATAGAAATAGTCAGATGATAGATAGATAGATAGACAGATAGATAGATAGATAGATAGATTAGTTAGAAATAGTCAGATGATAGATAGATAGATAGATAGATAGAAATAGTCAGATGATAGATAGATAGATAGATAGATAGATAGATAGATAGATAGATAGATAGATAGATAGATTAGTTAGAAATAGTCAGATGATAGATACATAGATAGATAGATAGATTAGTTATAAATAGTCAGATGATAGATAGATAGATAGATAGATGATAGATAGATAGATAGATAGATAGATAGATAGATAGATAGATTAGTTAAAATAGTCAGATGATAGATAGATTAGAAAAGTTAGATAAGTTTGAATGAGTTAAAATGTGTTAGAAAAAGTACATAGAAGGGAAGTCTATAGATAGATAGAAATAATCAGATTATAGATAGATAGATAGATACATAGATAGATAGATAGATTAGTTAGAAATAGTCAGATGATAGATAGATAGATAGATAGATAGATAGATAGATAGATAGATTAGTTAGAAATAGTCAGATGATAGATAGATAGATAGATAGATAGATAGATAGATAGATAGATAGATAGATAGAAAAATTAGTTAAAATAGTCAGATGATAGATAGATTAGAAAAGTTAGATAAGTTTGAATGAGTTAAAATGTGTTAGAAATAGTACATAGAAGGGAAGTCTATAGATAGATAGAAATAATCAGATTATAGATAGATAGATAGATAGATAGATAGATAGATAGATAGATTAGTTTGAATGGGTTAGAAATAGTACATAGAAGAGAAGTTTGATTGAGTCTAATTGGCATTAGCAAGTCGGTGGTGTGGGGGATGGGTCATGCATGCGCACGCACACTCTTCTGTGACAGACACAGAGAACCGCAAACTGTAATAATTAAGCTCTCAAACAAACTCTTCCCAACCGAGAACCGTAGGTCCGATCGCAAAAATTCTTTCACCGTGAGTGGCAGGAACTTCCTGACTACGACATATTGAATCCTTATGCCCGTAGACTGTATTATATTGACGTGGTGACAGTGTAAAGACACCCTCCGATTCACACTCTGTGAATATGGCAGTTGACAGTGGCACGCATGGTGAAAAATCTAAATTTTCATCAAACTTAAACTGCTCTCGTGAAGCAACCGTAAAAGTTATCAAAACATGGACCCAATCCGTGAAAGTCCAAAGTCTAGTGATCCGTTTAAACTTTGAATGATGTTTCTACGACAAATTATGGCCAAACGGTAAGCTTTCAAAGTGACCCATGTTTTCACCCTTTTTCGGGCCATTTCCCATTGAAATGAATAGGGGAAAATGGGGTGGTTATTTGGGAATTTTGGGAAAACCGTGCGACGGATCCCTACCAAAAGTCATAGCACACCATTCCCGAAAAAGGCGCACGGTTTGACACCTCACTCATGGCACTCGGGCAAAGTTAGTCTCAATGTTAAGTCTGTGGGGGGTTAATTGCCCCCTGCGAGGGCAATTGATCACTCACCCCTTAGAAAAGTCACAGCACCCCATTCCCGAATAAGGCGCTCGGTTTGACACCTCACTCATGGGACTCGGTCAAAGTTGGTTTTAATGTTAAGTCTGTGGGTGGTTAATTGCCCCCTGCGGGGGCAATTAACCACCCACCCCTTAGAAGAGTCACGGCAACCCATTCCCGAATAAGGCGCACGGTTTGACACCTCACTCATGGGATTCGGTCAAAGTTGGTCTCAATGTTAAGTCTGTCCCCTTAGAAGAGTCACAGCACCCGATCCCTGAATAAGGCGCACGGTTTAACACCTCACTCATGGGACTCGGGCAATGTTGGTCTCAATGTTAAGTCTGTGGGTGGTTAATTGCCCCCTGTGGGGGCAATTAACCACCCACCCCTTAGAAAGGTCACAGCCCCCCATTCCCGAATAAGGCGCACGGTTTGACACCTCATTTGTTGGTTTACGATGAACGGTGCGGGACCAGTTATAATTCGCTAAAATCCCCATTATAAGTCAATGGGACGGTTAATTGCCCCCTGCGGGGGCAATTAACCGCCCACCCCTTAGTAAAGTCATAAAAAAAATCTTCCCGAATATTCTGCACGCTTTGACACCTCACTCATGGGTCTACGATAAATGGTGCGGGACTAGTTCATCGCCAAAATCCCCATTATATGTCAATGGGGCAAATTGGGGACCTCTCTTGCCCCAAGGGGTAAAACTTATACCCTTGTGCATGGTATCTTTTGACAAAGGCTGCAAACATCTTCAAATAGGGTTAATTTAACGTTTCTACAAAATTCCCTCTCTGCGCAACAAACCGTCAAAATTCGTCTCAATGTTAAGTCAATGGGATTTTTGGGCCGCTTAATTGCCCCTGCGGGGCAATTAGTAAGTCCGATCAGTTAAAAAAGATATAGCACACCCCGTGAGATCAGTCTGAAGGTCTGGGCCGAGTTTGGAGTTAGTGGAGTTAAAGCTCTAGGAGGAGAAGCGTTTGAAAAATTTAGTCTCGGAATAATAATAATAATAACTAGATACAAAAGTTTGTTTAGACAAACTTTAAGTTGGCTTGAGAAAGCCGGAGATGGAAGTTTAAAAGTTTGAAAAGTTTAAAATAGTTTAAGAAGTTAAAAAAGTTCAAACAGTTTAAGTTTAAAAGGTTTAAAAGACAGAAAGTTAGATAGTGTCAGACAGATAGACAGTTACAGATATATAGATTGATAGATAGATTCATGATTGAGTCAATAGATAGATAGAAATAGTCAGATAACAGATAGATAGATAGATAGATAGATAGATAGATAGATAGATAGATAGATAGATAGATAGATTAGTTAGAAATAGTCAGATGATAGATAGATAGATAGATAGATAGTGTCAGACAGATAGACAGTTACAGATATATAGATTGATAGATAGATTCATGATTGAGTCTATAGATAGATAAAAAATAGTCAGATTACAGATAGATAGATAGATAGATAGATAGATAGATAGTCAGATGATAGATAGATAGATAGATAGATAGATAGATAGATAGATAGATAGAAATAGTCAGATGATAGATAGATAGATAGATAGATAGATAGATAGAAATAGTCAGATGATAGATAGATAGATAGATAGATAGATAGATTAGTTAAAATAGTCAGATGATAGATAGATTAGTTAGATAAGTTTGAATGAGTTAAAATGTGTTAGATAAAGTACATAGAAGGAAAGTCTATAGATAGAAATAATCAGATTATAGATAGATAGATAGATAGATAGATAGATAGATAGATAGATAGATGAGTTTGAATGAGTTTGAATGGGTTAGAAATAGTACATAGAAGAGAAGTTTGATTGAGTCTAATTGGCGTTAGCAAGTCGGTGGTGTGGGGGATGGGTCGTGCATGCGCACGCACACTCTTCTGTGACAGACACAGAGAACCGCAAACTGTAATAATTAAGCTCTCAAACAAACGCTTCCCAACCGAGAACCGTAGGTCCGATCGCAAAAATTCTTTCACTGTGAGTGGCAGGAACTTCCTGACTACGACATATTGAATCCTCATGCCCGTAGAGTGTATTATATTGACGTGGTGACAGTGTAAAGACACCCTCCGATTCACACTCTGTGAATATGGCAGTTGACAGTGGCACGCGTGGTGAAAAATCTAAATTTTCATCAAACTTAAACTGCTCTCGTGAAGCAACCGTGAAAGTTATCAAAACATGGACCCAATCCGTAAAAGTCCAAAGTCTTGTGACCCGTTTAAACTTTGAATGATGTTTCTACGACAAATTATGGCCGAACGGTAAGCTTTCAAAGTGACCCATGTTTTCACCCTTTTTCGGGCCATTTCCCATTGAAATGAATAGGGAAAAATGGGGTGGTTATGTGGGAATTTCGGGAAAACCGTGCGACGGATCCCTACCAAAAGTCATAGCACACCATTCCCGAAAAAGGCGCACGGTTTGACACCGCACTCATGGCACTCGGGCAAAGTTAGTCTCAATGTTAAGTCTGTGGGGGGTTAATTGCCCCCTGCGAGGGCAATTGATCACCCACCCCTTAGAAAAGTCACAGCACCCCATTCCCGAATAAGGCGCACGGTTTGACACCTCACTCATGGGACTCGGTCAAAGTTGGTTTTAATGTTAAGTCTGTGGGTGGTTAATTGCCCCCTGCGGGGGCAATTAACCACCCACCCCTTAGAAGAGTTAAGGCAACCCATTCCTGAATAGGGCGCACGGTTTGACACCTCACTCATGGGATTCGGTTAATGTTGGTATCAATGTTAAGTCTGTGGGTGGTTAATTGCCCCCTGCGGGGGCAATTAACCACCCACCCCTTAGAAGAGTCACGGCAACCCATTCCCGAATAGGGCGCACGGTTTGACACCTCACTCATGGGATTCGGTCAATGTTGGTCTCAATGTTAAGTCTGTGGGTGGTTAATTGCCCCCGGGGCAATTAACCACCCACCCCTTAGAAGAGTCACAGCACCCGATCCCCGAATAAGGCGCACGATTTAACACCTTACTCATGGGACTCAGGCAATGTTGGTCTCAATGTTAAGTCTGTGGGTGGTTAATTGCCCCCTGCGGGGGCAATTAACCACCCACCCCTTAGAAGAGTCACAGCACCCGATCCCTGAATAAGGCGCACGGTTTAACACCTCACTCATGGGACTCGGGCAATGTTGGTCTCAATGTTAAGTCTGTGGGTGGTTAATTGCCCCCTGCGGGGGCAATTAACCACCCACCCCTCAGAAGAGTCGATCCCCAAATTAGAGTCGATCCCCGAATAATGCGCACGGTTTGACACCTCACTCATGGGACTCGGGCAATGTTGGTCTCAATGTTAAGTCTGTGGGTGGTTAATTGCCCCCTGCGGGGGCAATTAACCCCCCACCCCTTAGAAGAGTCACGGCACTCCTTTCCCGAATAAGGCGCACGGTTTGACACCTCACTCATGGGACTCGGTCAAAGTTGGTCTCAATGTTAAGTCTGTGGGTGGTTAATTGCCCCCTGCGGGGGCAATTAACCACCCACCCCTTAGAAGAGTCACTGCACCCCATTCCCGAATAAGGCGCACGGTTTGACACCTCATTTGTTGGTTTACGATGAACGGTGCGGGACCAGTTATAATTCGCTAAAATCCCCATTATAAGTCAATGGGACGGTTAATTGCCCCCTGCGGGGGCAATTAACCGCCCACCCCTTAGGAAAGTCATAGAAAAATTCTTCCCGAATATTCTGCACGCTTTGACACCTCACTCATGGGTCTACGATAAATGGTGCGGGACTAGTTCATCGCCAAAATCCCCATTATATGTCAATGGGGCAAATTGGGGACCTCTCTTGCCCCGGGGGTAAAACTTATACCCTTGTGCATGGTATCTTTTGACAAAGGCTGCAAACATCTTCAAATAGGGTTAATTTAACGTTTCTACAAAATTCCCTCTCTGCGCAACAAACCGTCAAAATTCTCTCAATGTTAAGTAAATGGGATTTTTGGGGCGGTTAATTGCCCCTGCGGGGCAATTAGTAAGTCCGATCAGTTAGAAAAGATATAGCACACCCCGTGAGATCAGTCTGAAGGTCTGGGCCGAGTTTGGAGTTAGTGGAGTTAAAGCTCTAGGAGGAGATAGAGTTTATAAATTTGGTCTCAGAATAATAATAATAATAACTAGAGAGGTACATTTCCTGAAGAAAATGTGAGTGGTGCTTGCCGTGGCGAAACTCTGGCCGTCCATATCTCCACGACAATGGGATCTTGATAGCAACATGCTAATATAGCTAGCATCAAGCTAGCACCATGCTAATCACACTAGCATGATGCTAGGAACATTCTATACATGTTATTAGCGAAAAGTTAGCATAATGCTAGCGACATGCTAATAGCGTTAGCATCATGCTAGCGATGTGCTGATGAAATTAGCATACCGCTAGCAAGATGCTAATTTTGTTAGCATCATGCCAGCAAAATGCTAATCGCGTTAGCATCATGCTAACAGCATGCTAATGAGGGTGCTAGGGGGCGTGGCTTATGAGCATGATGATATATGCAAAAGAGTGTCTCTACGACAGTCGGTTCCACAGTTAAATCAATGTTAAGTGTGTGTGTGGTTAATTGCCCCCTGCGGGGGCAATTAACCACACACCCCTTAGAAAAGTCACAGCACCCCGTTCCCGAAGATGGGCCGCACGGTTTGACACCTCACTCATGGTACTCGGTCAAAGTTGGTCTCAATGTTAAGTCTGTGGGTGGTTAATTGCCCCCTGCGGGGGCAATTAACCACCCACCCCTTCGAACAGTCAGAGCACCCTACTCCCGAATAAGCCGCATGGTTTGACACCTCATTCATGGGTCTACGACGAACGGTGCAAGACTCAGTCAAAGTTGTTCTCAGTGTTAAGTCTGTGGGCGGTTAATTGCCCCCTGCGGGGGCAATTAACCACCCACCCCTAAGAAAAGTCACAGCACCCTGTTCCCGAAAATGGGCCGCACGGTTTGACACCTCACTCATGGTACTCGGTCAAAGTTGGTCTCAATGTTAAGTCTGTGGGTGGTTAATTGCCCCCTGCGGGGGCAATTAACCACCCACCCCTTCGAACAGTCAGAGCACCCTACTCCCGAATAAGCCGCACAGTTTGACACCTCATTCATGAGTCTACGACGAACGGTGCGGGACTCAGTCAAAGTTGTTGTCAGTGTTAAGTCTGTGGGTGGTTAATTGCCCCCTGCGGGGGCAATTAACCACCCACCCCTTTAAACAGTCAAAGCACCCTACTCCCGAATAAGCCGCCCGGGTTGACACCTCATTCATGGGTCTACGACGAACGGTGCCGCACTAGTAATTTTTTTAAATTCCCATTATAAGTCAATGGGCAAAGTCACCAAATTCCCCATTCAAATTCTATGGGGCAACTTTGGGGACCTCTCTTGCCCCGGGGGTCGAACTTATCCCCCTGTGCCGGGTATCTTCTGACACAGGCTGCAAACCTCTTCAAATGTGGTAAATCTGACGTCTCTACAAAATTCACTCTCTGCGCTACAATCTGTCAAAGTTGGTCTCCATGTTAAGTCAATGGGATTTTTGGGGCGGTTAATTGCCCCCAGCGGGGGCAATTAACCGCCCACCCCTTAGAAAAGTCATAGCACCCCATTCCCGTATAAGCCGCACGATTTGACACCTCACTCAGGGGTCTACGACAAACGGTGCGGGACTAGTTACGCGCCAAACTTTTGTACGGAAGAAGAAGAATAAAAATAAAAATAATAATAATAAGTTTGCAAGAGAATAGTAGTGATGCTTTGCAAGCACCACTAATAATAACTAGATACAAAAGTTTGTTTAGACAAACTTTAAGTTGGCTTGAGAAAGCCGGATATAAAAGTTTAAAAGTGTGAAAAGTTTAAAATAGTTTAAGAAGTTAAAAAAGTTAAAACAGTTTAAGTTTAAAAGGTTTAAAAGACAGATAGATAGATAGATAGATAGTGTCAGACAGATAGACAGTTACAGATATATAGATTGATAGATAGATTCATGATTGAGTCTATAGATAGATAAAAATAGTCAGATTACAGATAGATAGATAGATAGATAGATAGATAGATAGATAGATAGAAATAGTCAGATGATAGATAGATAGATAGATAGATAGATAGATAGATTAGTTAGAAATAGTCAGATGATAGATAGTTACATAGATAAATAGATTAGTTATAAATAGTCAGATGATAGATAGATAGATAGATAGATAGATAGATAGATTAGTTAAAATAGTCAGATGATAGATAGATTAGAAAAGTTAGATAAGTTTGAATGAGTTAAAATGTGTTAGAAATAGTACATAGAAGGGAAGTCTATAGATAGATAGAAATAATCAGATTACAGATAGATAGATAGATAGATAGATAGATAGATAGATAGATAGATGAGTTTGAATGAGTTTGAATGGGTTAGAAATAGTACATAGAAGAGAAGTTTGATTGAGTCTAATTGGCATTAACAAGTCGTTGGTGTGGGGGATGGGTCGTGCATGCACACGCACACTCTTCTGTGACAGACACAGAGAACCGCAAACTGTAATAATTAAGCTCTCAAACAAACGCTTCCCAACCGAGAACCGTAGGTCCGATCGCAAAAATTCTTTCACCGTGAGTGGCAGGAACTTCCTGACTATGACATATTGAATCCATATGCCCGTAGAGTGTATTATATTGACGTGGTGACAGTGTAAAGACACCCTCCGATTCACACTCTGTGAATATGGCAGTTGACAGTGGCACGCGTGGTGAAAAATCAAAATTTTCATCAAACTTAAACTGCTCTCGTAAAGCAACCGTAAAAGTTATAAAAACATGGACCCAATCCGTAAAAGTCCAAAGCCTTGTGACCCGTTTAAACTTTGAATGATGTTTCTACGACGAATTATGGCCGAACGGTAAGCTTTCAAAGTGACCCATGTTTTCACCCTTTTTCGGGCCATTTCCCATTGAAATGAATAGGGGAAAATGGGGTGGTTATTTGGGAATTTCGGGAAAACCGTGCGACGGATCCCTACCAAAAGTCATAGCACACCATTCCCGAAAAAGGCGCACGGTTTGACACCTCACTCATGGCACTCGGGCAAAGTTAGTCTCAATGTTAAGTCTGTGGGGGGTTAATTGCCCCCTGCGAGGGCAATTGATCACTCACCCCTTAGAAAAGTCACAGCACCCCATTCCCGAATAAGGCGCTCGGTTTGACACCTCACTCATGGGACTCGGTCAAAGTTGGTTTAAATGTTAAGTCTGTGGGTGGTTAATTGCCCCCTGCGGGGGCAATTAACCACCCACCCCTTAGAAGAGTCACGGCAACCCATTCCCGAATAGGGCGCACAGTTTGACACCTCACTCATGGGATTCGGTTAATGTTGGTCTCAATGTTAAGTCTGTGGGTGGTTAATTGCCCCCTGCGGGGGCAATTAACCACCCACCCCTTAGAAGAGTCACGGCAACCCATTCCCGAATAAGGCGCACGGTTTGATACCTCACTCATGGGACTCGGTCAAAGTTGGTTTTAATGTTAAGTCTGTGGGGGGTTAATTGCCCCCTGCGGGGGCAATTAACCACCCACCCCTTAGAAGAGTCACGGCAACCCATTCCCGAATAGGGCGCACGGTTTGACACCTCACTCATGGGATTCGGTCAAAGTTGGTCTCAATGTTAAGTCTGTGGGTGGTTAATTGCCCCCTGCGGGGGCAATTAACCACCCACCCCTTAGAAGAGTCACGGCACCCCATTCCCGAATAAGGCGCACGGTTTGACACCTCATTTGTTGGTTTACGATGAACGGTGCGGGACCAGTTATAATTCGCTAAAATCCCCATTATAAGTCAATGGGACGGTTAATTGCCCCCTGCGGGGGCAATTAACCGCCCACCCCTTAGGAGAGTCATAGAAAAATTCTTCCCGAATATTCTGCACGCTTTGACACCTCACTCATGGGTCTACGATAAATGGTGCGGGACTAGTTCATCGCCAAAATCCCCATTATATGTCAATGGGGCAAATTGGGGACCTCTCCTGCCCCGGGGGTAAAACTTATACCCTTGTGCATGGTATCTTTTGACAAAGGCTGCAAACATCTTCAAATAGGGTTAATTTAACGTTTCTACAAAATTCCCTCTCTGCGCAACAAACCGTCAAAATTCGTCTCAATGTTAAGTCAATGGGATTTTTGGGCCGCTTAATTGCCCCTGCGGGGCAATTAGTAAGTCCGATCAGTTAGAAAAGATATAGCACACCCCGTGAGATCAGTCTGAAGGTCTGGGCCGAGTTTGGAGTTAGTGGAGTTAAAGCTCTAGGAGGAGATAGAGTTTATAAATTTAGTCTCGGAATAATAATAATAACTAGAGAGGTACATTTCCTGAAGAAAATGTGAGTGGTGCTTGCCGTGGCGAAACTCTGACCCTCCATATCTCTACGACAATGGGATCTTGATAGCAACATGCTAATATAGCTAGCATCAAGCTAGCACCATGCTAATCAGCTAAACATCGTGCTAATTACACTAGCATGATGCTAGGAACATTCTATACATGTTATTAGCGAAAAGTTAGCATAATGCTAGCGACATGCTAATAGCGTTAGCATCATGCTAGCGATGTGCTGATGAAATTAGCATGAAGCTAGCAAGATGCTAATTTTGTTAGCATCATGCTAGCAAAATGCTAATCGCGTTAGCATCATGCTAACAGCATGCTAATAAAGGTGCTAGGGGGCGTGGCTTATGAGCATGATGATACATGCAAAAGAGTGTCTCTACGACAGTCGGTTCCACAGTTAAATTAATGTTAAGTTTGTGGGTGGTTAATTGCCCCCTGCGGGGGCAATTAACCACCCACCCCTTAAAAAGGTCACAGCACCCCGTTCCCGAAGATGGGCTGCACGGTTTGACACCTCACTCATGGGACTCGGTCAAAGTTGGTCTCAATGTTAAGTCTGTGGGTGGTTAATTGCCCCCTGCGGGGGCAATTAACCACCCACCCCTTCGAACAGTCAGAGCAGCCTAGTCCCGAATAAGCCGCACGGTTTGACACCTCATTCATGGGTCTACGACGAACGGTGCAAGACTCAGTCAAAGTTGTTCTCAGTGTTAAGTCTGTGGGCGGTTAATTGCCCCCTGCGGGGGCAATTAACCACCCACCCCTCAGAAAAGTCACAGCACCCCGTTCCCGAAGATGGGCCGCACGGTTTGACACCTCACTCATGGGACTTAAAGTTGGTCTCAATGTTAAGTCTGTAGGTGGTTAATTGCCCCCTGCGGGGGCAATTAACCACCCACCCCTTCCAACAGTCAGAGCACCCTACTCCCGAATAAGCCGCACGGTTTGACACCTCATTTATGGGTCTATGACGAACGGTGCGGCACTAGTAATTTTTTTTAACTCCCATTATAAGTCAATGGGCAAAGTTGCCAAAATCCCCATTCAAATTCTATGGGGCAACTTTGGGGAGCCCTCTTGCCCCGGGGGTCGAACGTATCCCCTTGTGCGGGGTATCTTCTGACACAGGTTGCAAACCTTTTCAAATCTGGAAAAGTTTACGTTTCCACAAGATTCCCTCTCTGCGCTACAATCCGTCAAAGTTGGCCGTAATGTTAAGTCTATGGGATTTTTTGGCCGGTTAATTGTCCCCTGCGGGGGCAATTAACCGCCCACCCCTTAGAAAAGTCATAGCACCCCATTCCCGTATAGGCCGCACGATTTGACACCTCACTCATGGGTCTACGACAAACGGTGCGGGACTAGTTACGCGCCGAACTTTCATACGGAAGAAGAAGAAGAAAAAGAATAAGAAAAAGAATAATAATAAGCCTGCAAGATAACAATAGTGATGCTTTGCAAGCACCACTAATAAGTTTAAGTCGGATATCAGTAAGTTGGCTTTCTCAAGCCAACTTAATAAGTTTAAGTCGGATATCAGTAAGTTGGCTTTCTCAAGCCAACTTAATAATAACTAGATACAAAAGTTTGTTTAGACAAACTTTAAGTTGGCTTGAGAAAGCCGGAGATAAAAGTTTAAAAGTGTGAAAAGTTTAAAATAGTTTAAGAAGTTAAAAAAGTTAAAACAGTTTAAGTTTAAAAGGTTTAAAAGACAGATAGATAGATAGTGTCAGACAGATAGACAGTTACAGATATATAGATTGATAGATAGATAGATTCATGATTGAGTCTATAGATAGATAGAAATAGTCAGATTACAGTGAGATAGATAGATAGATAGATAGATAGATAGATAGATAGATAGATAGATAGATAGATTCATTCACTATGGAGTTTGTGGTTACAGTTGCGGATCCTTAATGTCAGATACCACCCATATTGACTAGCCTACAACTTGGATAATAATCCAAAATGTTTTGCACCTGCAGCGCACATTACACACATTGATGAATGTCACTAACATGTTGTATTGAAATTGATTGAAAATGAACTTAATTATTTGTATTTCTTTTTAAATGAAAGTATTTTTAATATAAAATGATGGATGTATTGAAATTTCCTTTCTCCCAATAAAACCTTGCCCTAATTTACTGATTTGTTTACTGATTATTGTTGGGTTTATTTAGTAATGTAGTCCCCAATTTTTATTTATTTATTTATTTTTTTCATCAAAATGAGAGAAAATTAATGTTTGGTAATATAATTTTAAACCTACACACATAAATGACCGTTATCAGCGCTTCAGCACGTGATTAATTATAACCAATGAGACCGCTGGAACGTAGAGAGTCACTCATCCGCTTTTGACTTCCGTTATTGCGTCCCTCAGGTAAGCGTCTCAAATTTCTGATAAATATTTGAGGATTTATTTTTAAAATTTGGAAAAAAATAATCGAAATAGTTGTGAATTAATTAATTGGGACTGATTCAAGTATTAATTGTTGCTGTTTAAACTATAAACCGGCCGACTAGCCACAACTGCTATTCTGAGGTAATTTCTGAAGTAATTGAAGGTATTTATGAATTTGCATCCTTTTATTGTTGTTGCTATCATTGTCATTTTGAAAATGAAATGGCCGAGATATGGATCTGGGGCGGGTTAAGTCGATACATATTGGACAAGTTATTAAACGTGTAACGTTATATTTTAATCAGGAACAAAACACCACATTTTAAAGAAATTAGCAACAAATGTAAGATACAGCTTACACCTGTACGGTCGTGATTAAACAACGTCCCTCAGGACTTTTAGCTGAAAAGTGTGTACAGTTGGACAAATATTTATGAATTTTCATCAATTCAGTTTACTTGACTTTTATTTTGAGAGCCGTATTACTAGTTTTTTTTTTCACCGGATGAGAAGAGCCGTGTCTAGAACAACTCAAACAGCGAGTAAACACGGCGTAGCCGGACGCCTCCGGTGTGGGTTCACTCACGGAACATAATGTGTTTTAAAAACGTGACGCGGCGTGAGGCGATACCACGGGTCTCGTCCGGTGACCGACCGTCTGTATTTCACGAATCACACATATCGCTGTAACGTTTGCTGCATAAATATATATTGACGTATTGACTGAAGAAAGATGCATACAATAAACATCCAAGGGCAGCAATATATGGTTTGTCTGTTCGTTAAGTTATCTCGGGTATTTTCAAAAGTAATATTTCATAATAGTTCTAATGCAATATAATGGACATAGCGCTTATCAATGTGTATTAGCCTAATATTAATTATTTTGTCTCATTTAATAATAACAAGCTTAATCAAATCAAAAATGTAAGTTGTTTCAATCAGTCAATGGCATTTTAAGTGAGTTTTAAGCAAAATCATAACATAATGCTCACATTTCTATTGCAAAAGCAACTAAAGCTAGTCTACTTGACTGGCAAACATTAATAATGCCATTTATTTTTATTTTTAGTGGAAGCTCATGTCCATTCATGCATACCATTATAATCTGATCTATTTCTCCCTTTTCCTTGTGTGCAAAAAAGCTGCTGCTCCTGTTGTGTAAGTATTTGACAGCCTGACAGATCATCATTTATTTCTCATAGCTAAAAAACCTACTTTCACTAGCTTAATGATATATATTCTTTTTAGATTAACTCATATGTTCTGTGATGTTTTCTTACCTCTAGACTTCTGAAAGCAGTTTGTAGCACATTGCTTGTGCTAAGTAAGTATCCTTTTTGGTTCACTCTTTCCAAGTTCTCACACATCAAAATAATATAACATTTAACATAGTTTTTGGTGATTTATTTATTTTTTCCCTTTACAGGAGCCAACATCCAGTCTTGACAAACCCAAAGGCTCTTTTAAGAGCCATCCACTCTGCATTACAGGTGTGTACATATTTGTTGCTGTCATTTTACTATTTATTTGGTGTCATTCAAATGTTAAGTTTGTATGTTACTTTACTACTGCTTTTCAGAGACCATTTCGGTGAAGCTCACCATGTAAGTACTACTGTAATGCTAGTTTGTGTTGGCGATTAGCACTGTATACATTTAGGTTCTCCTGATTCGAGATTAATGTTTGATTGCTCGAAAGTTTTAAAATCACTGCAGTATGTTAATACATTATTATGGAGCAACATAAACCTTTGGTGTAACAATGTTAAACATTTAAAATTACACACATTGTTTGCTTTATCTTCATAGTAAATAAGAAATGCTGCAGGCTGTTGAAATGTAACTTTTGTTTGTTTTTCTTTTTTTTTTCTTTTTTCTTGTTCGCAGCATTGGTCACACCTGGTGAAGCTCACCATGTAAGTACTACTGTAATGCTAGTTTGTGTTGACAATTAGTACTGTATACATTTAGGTTCTCCTGATTCGAGATTAATGTTTGATTGCTCGAAAGTTTTAAAATCACTGCAGTATGTTAATACATTATTATGGAGCAACATAAACCTTTGGTGTAACAATGTTAAACATTTAAAATTACACACATTGTTTGCTTTATCTTCATAGTAAATAAGAAATGCTGCAGGCTGTTGAAATGTAACTTTTGTTTGTTTTTATTATTTTTTTCTTTTTTCTTGTTCGCAGCATTGGTCACACCTGGTGAAGCTCACCATGTAAGTACTACTGTAATGCTAGTTTGTGTTGACAATTAGTACTGTATACATTTAGGTTCTCCTGATTCGAGATTAATGTTTGATTGCTCGAAAGTTTTAAAATCACTGCAGTATGTTAATACATTATTATGGAGCAACATAAACCTTTGGTGTAACAATGTTAAACATTTAAAATTACACACATTGTTTGCTTTATCTTCATAGTAAATAAGAAATGCTGCAGGCTGTTGAAATGTACCTTTTTTTTTTTTTCTTTTTTCTTGTTCGCAGCATTGGTCACACCTGGTAAAGCTCACCATGTAAGTACTACTGTAATGCTAGTTTGTGTTGACGATTAGCACTGTATACATTTAGGTTCTCTTGATTCGAGATTAATGTTTGATTGCTCGAAAGTTTTAAAATCACTGCAGTATATTTATACTTTACTATGGGACAAAATAATAAATCATAAAGAAAATTGTACAATGTAAACTTAAACAAAAATGTGGTCTTGAGGACTTTTTTTTAACTGTTAACAAATCTAAATTGTCTTTTTTTTCTTCCTTTTTTTGTCTACAGTAAATTGTTCGTCTTGTCCATCTAGGTAAGTATGATTGTTAAACGTAGGGGTTATAGTTAAAGTAGGGATTATTGATTACTTAGATCAGCAAAAAACTCATTCAACTTTGTCTTCAAGTAACCCTTGACTTTAAAATATAAACACTATTCATTTGGTGTCATTCAAATGTTAAGTTTGTATGTTACTTTACTACTGCTTTTCAGGGACCATTTCGGTGAAGCTCACCATGTAAGTACTACTGTAATGCTAGTTTGTGTTGACGATTAGCACTGTATACATTTAGGTTCTCCTGATTCGAGATTAATGTTTGATTGCTCGAAAGTTTTAAAATCACTGCAGTATGTTAATACATTATTATGGAGCAACATCAACCTTTGGTGTAACAATGTTAAACATTTAAAATTACACACATTGTTTGCTTTATCTTCATAGTAAATAAGAAATGCTGCAGGCTGTTGAAATGAAACTTTTGTTTGTTTTTCTTTTTTTTTTTCTTTTTTCTTGTTCGCAGCATTGGTCACACCTGGTGAAGCTCACCATGTAAGTACTACTGTAATGCTAGATTGTGTTGACAATTAGTACTGTATACATTTAGGTTCTCTTGATTAAGATTAATGTTTGATTGCTACAAAGTTTTAAAATCACTGCAGTATATTTATACTTTACTATGGGACAAAATAATAAATCATAAAGAAAATTGTACCATGTAAACTTAAACAAAAATGTGGTCTTGAGGACTTTTTTTTAACTGTTAACAAATCTAAATTGTCTTTTTTTTGTCTACAGTAAATTGTTCGTCTTGTCCATCTAGGTAAGTATGATTGTTAAACGTAGGGGTTATAGTTAAAGTAGGGATTATTGATTACTTAGATCAGCAAAAAACTCATTCAACTTTGTCTTCAAGTAACCCTTGACTTTAAAATATAAACACATTATAGGCAGACTGCAAGAACAATGTAAATGGCTATACATCAAACACTGCACAAACTGATTCCATTGTTCTATACTCACTGTTACAGCTGTGCAAGATAATCCAGGCTTTACTACAAATATTAAGTACCTTGTTTATGCATTCAAAACCATGATTGGATTGCAATGCAATGACAATGTAGTACAATTATTTAATCATTAAATGTAAATATGAAAAGTGTGTATGTATGTATGTATACATATCTATCTATACATATCTATAGGCATATTTGTTTAAGAATGTAACTAATTTGTTGTTTTTTTTTCTCTGTTTGTTTGTTGTCTATCCTGTCCTGTCCTGTCCTGTCCTGTCAATACCTTATATCCTTTTTCACTCCAACCTTTGTCTTGCTTGTTTGCTTAAACCTTTGCCGGTTTCTTACTTTCTCTTCACAAACAAACAAAATAACTGGCCTGGCCTTTCCAAACGCTGCTGCTCTGCTTGCTGCTTGCTTGCTTGCACCCCAAACGCAACCTATCTGCACTCTCCCCATGCAAAACATTCCAAACGCACCTAAGCAGCTTGCTAACGCACCTTAAAAAAAGAGCCAGAATCCCAAAAAACAGAAGCCCAAACTTTGAATCCAAAAAAACAGAACCCAAAACACCCAAACCCAAAAAAACAGAACCCAAAACACCCAAACCAAAAACACCCAAACCTAACCCCCAAACTTAACCCCCAAACTTGAACCCATTTTTACAGTGCTGAAAGAAGGACGTGCTGTAGTTCCAGTCTGCCCTGCTGCCTTCTTGATCAACGCTGATCTGAGGACTACGTTGGAAAATCAGCAACAGCAAAACACATTTGTTTAATAACCAGCTGTTTTCCTTCACATAGTGTTCATTTTCTAGTCTTGTCTGGATCACATATTAAACTTTTGTATCACTGACTGCTTTAAATCTTTTTTCATTAAGAAGTCCACTTTCTGTTCGGTTGTTGTAACATTGATCTATATTGTATTAATTGATTTCACAACTGACATTATCATTTGGGTGACATTTTATACACCATTTTAATATATTTTTGGTGATATTCGTTTGAGCAGTTTAGTTCTTTATCTCAGCTTGTGCAGTCTTATATAGTGTATTCAACTCTACAGTGTTTTAGTTCTATTTCATATAGAAGTTAAATACCTTGAGCGAGATTACCTGTTTTAACATTGTATTAATTCAGTTGCTCTGTCCTTTTATAGCACATTCTGTCTATATATTTACCTTTACTGTTTACTGACAACGCTACAGTATATTTGTAGTTAAATACTTTGACATAAATAGTCTGATCGAATAATAGTTCCATTTCCATCGAATATTTTGTGAAAGATCAAATTTGTTTGTTTACCCATTGTGTCAAGTTTCAATTTAACTTGCAGTATAATTTATTTTTGAATAAAGTATAGAATTTGATCCCTCCTAATATCAGTTAATTTTTGGCTAAAATCTAGAATTTAAGAGGCTTTGTTTTTCTATTGATGAAGTATCTGTTAAAACTAATAGCTTAAACTGCTGTGATTGATTCATTGTTTTTTCTAACGAAAAAGGTTCGTTGAGTAACTTATTTATTTGCTACTAGTAACATAGTGTCATCACAATGCCTAGAAAAGGGAAGAGAAGTCGCAGCCAGAAGCAGCGTCGAAATCTCGAGTATTCAGTTGGTAACCATGGCAGCAACAATTCTGCATCAGGTACGACTGAGGTAAATCCGTACGTGCGGTCCGTTGCGGCGACCCACAGTCAAATTGATGCGAGGTACCGTGTGTACTCCAGAGGTCATCAATGTACGTGTAATTCATTAATGTTTCTCGCAGTGCACAATGAATGCAATGAGCTGCAAAGTTTGGATTTGGATCGCGTACTACAGAAAGGTGATGCCATGTATACTCGTGTCAAACAAACACTGCAAAGAAATGGAAAGTTCGTACAAGATTTCTTAAATTTTGACGAGCTCCCTGACACTATTAGGACGAACGTACGCTCCTACAGCATCCTCAAACATCCCCAGAGGTTTGGCTTTCTTCAAGACGCACCGGCTATTGGCCAATATGAAAACCTTGAAAACACGCTGCAATGTCTCAGAGCTGACGTGAGCGACGCGCTGCTAATGTGTGGAGCGATGTGTATCGCTGTGTTCAGAGATCGATCAGGGAGGTTTGGTTATTTTGATCCTCACTCCAGATCAATTCATGGAATGCCTGCTGAGAAAGGCACAGGTACGGCTATTTGTCTGACATTTCATCAACTGTCGGATCTTATCGAAAGGCTTTTAATTTTGTTTCAAGGGTGCTTTGATTTGAGAGACCAGGAACAGTTTGAGTTGCTACCTGTATCATTCATTCACATGATGACTGAAAGCTGTGTACGTACTGAAGTCTCCTGTGACCTTGAACATGAGGTGCAACCATCTGTCTCGTTTGAGAACAAAACTTCAGCAAACAATGAACAATGTACATCTGCTGATGTCCTACAACATGTTCAAGTCCAAGATCCAGTTCAACAACTGTCCGAAACTGCTGTTAACAGAGCCACATCAACTGATGAACAAGCCCTCTTGATTAATCAAGATAAAATGGAAGTTCAGACTGCTGTCATTAAAAATCAAGACAAATTAAAAAAATTACCACTGAGTGAACTTCTGTCACAGGATCAGTTATCATTGTCAGCTCCAAATCACCAGAATTCACAATTCACGGCCAAGCAAACAGAAAAACTCAACAAGACTCGAAAGCGAAGGTCTTACTTTAAAAAATGGCACAAAGAAATGGTTCAGAGGCAAGGTGTTTATGACAAAAAACAGGCTGTACGTAAAGTCTATGATTATAAAACAAGCAGTGAATATAGACAAAGACATAACCAAGCCATGAAGAACAACTATTGGAATAATAAAAAATGCAGAGGGAATAAAAAGAGTAAAATAACCTTAAATTACAAGAATGATGAACAATTCAGAGAGAGACAAAAGAACTATATGATTCAAAATTACAAGAATGATGAACAATTCAGAAAGAGACAAAAGAATTATGTAATTCAAAATTACAGGAATAAAGAACAATTCAGAGAGAGACAAAAGAATTATGTAATTCAAAATTACGGGAATAAAGAACAATTCAGAGAGAGACAAAAGAATTATGTAATTCAAAATTACAGGAATAAAGAACAATTCAGAGAGAGACAAAAGAATTATGTAATTCAAAATTACAAGAATAAAGAACAATTCAGAGAGAGACAAAAGAATTATGTAATTCAAAATTACAGGGATAATGTTAAGTATAAGGAACAGCATAAGCAATACCTTGTTGACCGATATTTAAAAGATCCAATTTTTAGGCAAAGACAAAAGGACTATTACACAAACCGATGCAAAAATGATCCTAATTTTTATAAAAAAAGAAAGGAAGTTTTACAGAAGCATTATCACTGTGATGCTCATTTTAGGGCCCGTCAGAAAG
The DNA here is from genome assembly GCF_024256425.1 of Clarias gariepinus. Lineage (NCBI taxonomy): Eukaryota > Metazoa > Chordata > Actinopteri > Siluriformes > Clariidae > Clarias > Clarias gariepinus. The sequence goes on along the minus strand of NC_071102.1, from coordinate 44,904,342 downwards.
AATACTATTTATTCAAATCTAAAAACAAAACATCTGCACTTAAGATACTTCACAAAGTACATTGTGCACAAGAGATACAGTACAAATACAAAAAAATTTATTTGATGCGCCGGCAGAGAGAAACATTGCAAGATAACCAGCATGATATAGTACAAGATCAAGTCAGGTTAAGAGCCTTAAATATTTTTAGAGATGTTATAAAACAGGGGCCATCTTACGTATGTAAATGCTGTGCCAGAGCGCTCTTCTTTAATCAAGTGCGTAATTGTGAAGTGCATAAATATAAACAAAATCCCACAGTTGCTGCACTTTGCTTGACTGGAAACTATGTTCACATCTGCTCTGACTGCCCTGATCCATGTCCTTTGGAACACATGAAAACAGAATGGATCTGTCACAGCTGCCATACAACACTTTTGAGAGGTCTAATGCCAGATATTGCTGTAGCTAATAAGCTTCAGTTCACTCCCATTCCTCCAGAACTATGTGATTTGAATATTCTAGAAAGACATGTCATTGCAAAGTATATTCCCTTTGCGAAAATTTTAACACTTCCCAAAGGCCAACAGAGAGCTATAAAAGGAGCTGTAATTTCAGTTGCATCTGAAGTAGAAACTACAGTGAATTGTTTACCAAGACCCAGAAGTGAATCACAGCTGCTTACAGTGAAATTGAAAAGACGTCTGTGCTACCAAGGTCACTATCAGTTTCAGACTTTGAACATGCATAAGGTCTTGTCTGCATTAAGAAAACTAAAAGAAATCCATTCAGAATATAAAAATATCAACATTAACACAGCACTGTCAGAAGAAGAAATGTTCAATGAGCATGAACAGTCCACAAATGACATCAGTGCTTCTGATGAGGAAATGGCAGTTGAGAGCAGCAGCCAAACGGAGAACGCTGAAGAACAGAGCAATGATAATGAACACAATGATTCAAGTTATGACACTGAGAATACTGCAGAAGAGCAATCAAGAGGCCTTGCTCTAGATACGTGTCTTCAGCCCCCAGATCTTGGTCAGCAGCTGTTGTCTTATGATGATGGAATATTTTGCATTGCTCCAGCAGCAAAAAACAGTCCTGTTAGCATTTTCAAAGTAAAAAATTTGGAAGCCATGTCATTCCCAGTAATGTTCCCTGATTGCAGAAATACTCTTGATGAGCCTGACAGAGCAAAACATGTTTCTCCCAGCAGATACTTTAACACAAGACTATTCTCTATTGACAACCGTTGTGCAAGAGACACAAGCTACATCTTCTTTGCTCAGTTTGTCACTGAAATGCACATGGCCACATCTAGCATGTCTATTCAGCTGAGAAAAGCAAAACCCATGACCCGTGATGGACGTAGAATAAACTGTTCACTGCTGCAGGACAAACAGGAGTTAGAAAAACTTGTGAATAATAAGGAGGCAACACGTTTCATGCAGCCATTGAGAGGGACTCCAGCATACTGGGAGAAAACTCTGCGTGATTTGTTTGCTATGCTGAGACAGCTGGGCACGCCCACATTTTTCTGTACTTTTAGTGCCGCTGAGATGAGATGGCATGAAGTGATTACTGCTATTAAAGCACAGCAAGGTGAAACTGTGAACTTTGATGAATTAGACTGGTCTGAAAAATGTGAAATATTAAGAAGCAACCCAGTCACAGCCATGCGGATGTTTGAAAAACGTGTTGAAGCCTTAATGAGAGATCTCATCATGTCACCTGCTCGGCCTATCGGTGAGGTAATTGACTTTTTTTACAGAGTAGAATTTCAGTTACGTGGCTCTCCGCACATTCACTGCTTATTTTGGGTGAAAGATGCTCCAGAGTTTGAGAAGGATGAAGATCAGGAAGTTTGTGATTTCATTGATAAATACATCTCATGCAAATTACCAGATCCAAACAAAGACCCAGAACTGCACAGAATTGTAAGTGAAGTGCAGATGCACAGTCGTAATCACTCCAAATCCTGTAGAAAGAACAAGAAGCACTGCCGATTTGGGTTTCCTAAACCACCCATTGACGGAACCATGATAACCCGCTCCAGACCTCCTCCTGTAGATCAGTCTGATGAAGAGAATCAATCAGAGGAAAGAGATTATGCCAGTGTTGCTAAAGAACAGCTACAGAAGGTGTGGGATCTACTGAATGACTCAAATCAGAGTTTTGAAACCATTACAGAGCTCCTTAATCAAACAAACATGACTTATGAAGAGTATAGGAAAAATATTGAGGTTCTGTCTACATCAAGTGTAATAGTTATGGAAAGACGACCACAGGACTGCTGGGTTAATGGCTACAATCCAATGTTGTTAAGAGCCTGGAATGCAAACATGGACATACAGTTCATTCTGAACCCCTACAGCTGTATCATGTACATGCTCTCGTACATTTCAAAAGGTGAACATGAGATGAGTGATTACCTGAAGACAGTGATAAAAGACTCAAGTCATGATAACCTGTCTGACCGTGAGTGCATGAAGCAGGTCATGAATGCCTATTCAAAGAACAGAGAGGTCAGCGCTCAAGAGGCAGTCGCTCGCACATGCAGTCTGAAATTGAAATCATCGTCACGTTCTGTCATTTTCGTACCCACTGATGACAATGCTGTAAAGATGAGTTTACCAATGAAGTACTTACAGACTATGGATGATGACGTGGAGAATGTGTGGATGTCAGGATTGTCAGACAAATACAAGGCCAGACCTAATAGACCTGAATTTGAGAACATGTGCATGGCTGAATTTGCAAGTGAATACCGCATTGTTTATGGAGGACAGGCAAAAGGTAAAAATGTTTTGCCACTTCAAAACAATATGGGACGAATACAGAAAAGAACAAGGGGAAAGCCTGCTGTTATTAGATTTGCTCGTTTTTCACAGCAGAAAAATCCAGAAAAATTCTATGGAACTCTTCTAAAACTTTACCTTCCGTTTCACAGAGACGAACAGCTGAAGTCCACAAGATTCACGACACACGAATCATTTTATGCATTTGCTTCAGTAAAACTACCAGGCTCTGATGAACTGCAACGTGTGTTCGACATTGTAAATAAAAACCGGGAGAAATATGAAAAACATAATGAGGCTATAGAAAAAGCAATTGAGGATTTTGAACAGAATGGGCCAATTGAAGATGCATGGACTACACTGGCACCTGCAAATGAACTGATCAGATTGGAGAGCATTATGGAACGTGAAGCCACTGATCCTAATGAAGTGAACGAGCAAGAAGACATTCCTGAATACACAGCATCTACCTCGGTCAGTAACACAGCTATGCCACTCATGGAGGCCACTCAGCTAAATTCTGCACAGATTCGCAAAATGTATCAGAGTTTGAATCAAACACAGGCTTCAATATTTTATGCTGTGCGAGACTGGTGTAAAAGATGTGTCTCTGGTGAAAGTCCGCCACCATTTCTGTATTTTTTGAATGGAGGAGCCGGAGTTGGCAAATCACACGTTATTAAATCTATTCATACAGAAGCATCCAAAATCCTGCGTAGGCTTCCATGCATGCGAGAGCATACTGACATTTCACAGCCTACTGTACTTTTAACCGCATTCACAGGCACTGCAGCCTTTAATATTTCAGGTAAAACACTGCACTGTCTTTTGAAGCTCCCAAGAAGTTTGAAGCCTCCTTACCAAGGTTTGGGAAACAGCTTGGATGAAATGAGGGCAGACCTTTCTAATGCACATATTTAAATTATTGACGAAATCTTAATGGTGTCAAAACAGTTGTTTGCATATGTGAACTGGAGACTGCAACAGATTAAAGGAAACCAGAAACCTTTTGGTGGATTGTCCATACTCGCTGTTGGCGATTTTTTCCAACTTCCGCCACTTGGAAGAGCAAAACCACTCTGTGTGTATGAGGATCATGTGCTGGACTTCTGGAAAGATCATTTTGAAATGATAACCCTGACACAGATAATGAGGCAGAGAGATGATCTTCCATATGCTGAGCTTCTCAACCGTCTGAGGGTGAAACAGAAACATGCAAAACTGGCTGATACAGACAAGAGCATGTTAGCAGCGGTCATAAGATCTTCTCCTGAAGAGTGTCCTGTTGATGCATTACACATCTACGCAACCAATAAAGAGGTAGACAGTCATAACACTGAAGCCATAACCTCACGCTTTTCTGATATTATTAACATTGATGCGCATGACTACAAAAAAGATCCACGAACAGGTGAAATGAAAAGGCAAGCTGTACCACTTAAAGGAGACAAACGTGATCTGATTGACACACTACAGCTTGCTATTGGTGCACGAGTGATGATTACTAGAAATATTGATGTAGAAGATGGACTGGTTAATGGGACTTTTGGAAATGTGGCAAAAATAACAGCTCAAAATTGGGGTGGTGTATCGGTTGTTCAATTAATTGGTCTTCATCTAGATAATGTGACTGCTGGACAGAAACATCGCAACAAAGCACCTGATGGAGATGACAATATTGTCTATATTGAGAGGTCAGAGGAACCACTAAAAAAAAAAGGAACGGTTCGAAGGCAGTTTCCTATTAAACTTGCCTTTGCATGCACTATTCATAAAGTCCAAGGAATGACAACTGATCGCAGTGTTGTATCTCTGAAGCACATATTTGAACCAGGCATGGCATATGTTGCTCTTAGCAGAACGACAACACTCAGGGGACTGCATATTACCGATTTTGATGAAAAGAAAATTTTCTGTGATCCAGAAATAAGTGCCTCCTTGGAGAACATGCCAAAAGCAGATTTTCACAATATTCAACCCATCCTTTATATTGTACAGGATTCAGAAATGAGTTCAGCTCTTAAAATCATTCATCATAACACCGAGGGACTGGAGTGTCATATAGATGATTTGAAATGCCACCATGAACTTTTACTGGCTGATGTTTTGTGTCTCACTGAAACACACCTGTCAGGCTCAGTTGTTCCTGCATACCTCCAGCTGGATAAATACACCATGTACAAACGCAATAGACATGCATCCTACACAAACTATGTCCATTTGGCAAATAAGAATGGTGGTGGAGTGGCCATTTATGTGAAGAACAGCTTTCAGGTTTCTCCTCTGATGTACATACAGGGTGTTACTGACCTGGAATATTCGGTTTTGAAGATAAAAGCACCCAAACAAGCACTTCTTGCAGTGATCTACAGACCCCCCAGTTATAATTTAGCAGACTTTTTGGCAAACCTGAATGCCCTTTTGACATCTCTGGAGATCATGGATTTCAAGCCCATTATAGTGTGTGGAGACTTCAATGAAGATCAGCTGTCTCATCACAACAAACCTATTCTCAGTTTGTTTGAAGATAAAGGATACATGCAGGTAATCAGCACTGGGACAACAGAGACCAATACTCTACTGGATCCTGTATTTGTAAACGGTGCACACTCAAATGTCAGAGCAGGAGTTCTACAGACATACTACAGCTATCATGATCCTGTGTATTGTGTTTTAGAGTAGATACCTCACATCTACTTGTGTAAATTTTTGTTCATCATTTAAAAAAAAATAATAATGCTACTAAAAATACAAATAAATTCATTGTATATTACTGAACATGTAATTTTGTGTTTATTTAATGTGTGCATGTGTGTGTGAATGTGTTTTATAGGGAAGGTGTGTGCGTGCGTGTGTGTGTGTGTTAGATAAAGAATGAATGGAGAGTGAATGTCCTTTCCAAGGATCGCCACCTTGACGTGGTGGAAAGGCTTGTGTGTTCCAGTGATCCCTAAAGTAAGTCATTCTGGAGATTTTTACTCTAGTTTGTCATGCTTAAGGGTGAGGTTCCAGACTAAGTGCGATCCAAAGGGACATAAACTAAATAAAATGATATTTTAAGCAAAATTATTGTGTTTGTCTTGATCATTTTATACACCATCTGTTCTTCAATTTGATACCATTCAGTGCTTTGACACAATCTGTATTGTTAAAACTGCTATATAAATAAAGGTGATTGATTGATTGTTGCTAAGGCGCTTGCTGAGGTACCTGGGGTGGTTGCTAAGATGTTGCTATGTGGTTTCTAAGCTACCTGGAGTGGTTGCTAGGGTGTTGCTATGCGGTTGCTATAGATAAAAGATAAATTAGAAATAGTATTAGTTAAATTGGTTAGTAATAGTACATAGAAGGGAAGTCTGATTGAGTCTATAGATAGATAGAAATAGTCAGATTACAGATAGATAGATAGATAGATAGATAGATAGATAGATAGATTAGAAATAGTCAGATGATAGATAGATAGATAGATAGATAGATAGTGTCAGACAGATAGACAGTTACAGATATATAGATTGATAAATAGATAGATTCATGATTGAGTCTATAGATAGATAGAAATAGTCAGATTACAGATAGATAGATAGATAGATAGATAGATAGATTAGTTAGAAATAGTCAGATGATAGATAGATAGATAGATAGATAGATAGATAGATAGATAGATAGATTAGTTAGAAATAGTCAGATGATAGCTAGATACATAGATAGATAGATAGATAGATTAGTTATAAATAGTTAGATGATAGATAGATAGATAGATAGATAGATAGATAGATAGATAGAAAGATTAGTTAAAATAGTCAGATAATAGATAGATTAGAAAAGTTAGATAAGTTTGAATGAGTTAAAATGTGTTAGAAATAGTACATAGAAGGGAAGTCTATAGATAGATAGAAATAATTAGATTACAGATAAACAGATAGATAGATAGATAGATAGATAGATAGATAGATAGATAGATAGATAGATAGATGAGTTTGAATGAGTTTGAATGGGTTAGAAATAGTACATAGAAGAGAAGTTTGATTGAGTCTAATTGGCATTAGCAAGTCGGTGGTGTGGGGGATGGGTCGTGCATGCGCACGCACACTCTTCTGTGACAGACACAGAGAACCGCAAACTGTAATAATTAAGCTCTCAAACAAACGCTTTCCAACCGAGAACCGTAGGTCCGATCGCAAAAAATCTTTCACCGTGAGTGGCAGGAACTTCCTGACTACGACATATTGAATCCTCATGCCCGTAGAGTGTATTATATTGACGTGGTGACAGTGTAAAGACACCCTCCGATTCACACTCTGTGAATATGGCAGTTGACAGTGGCACGCATGGTGGAAAATCAAAATTTTCATCAAACTTAAGCTGCTCTCGTGAAGCAACCATGAAAGTTATCAAAACATGGACCCAATCCGTAAAAGTCCAAAGTCTTGTGACCCGTTTAAACTTTGAATGATGTTCCTACGACAAATTATGGCCGAACGGTAAGCTTTCAAAGTGACCCATGTTTTCACCCTTTTTCGGGCAATTTCCCATTGAAATGAATAGGGGAAAATAGGGTGGTTATTTGGGAATTTCGGGAAAACCGTGCGACGGATCCCTACCAAAAGTCATAGCACACCATTCCCGAAAAAGGCGCACGGTTTGACACCTCACTCATGGCATTCGGGCAAAGTTAGTCTCAATGTTAAGTCTGTGGGGGGTTAATTGCACCCTGCGAGGGCAATTGACCACCCACCCCTTAGAAAAGTCACAGCACCCCATTCCCGAATAAAGCGCACGGTTTGACACCTCACTCATGGGACTCGGTCAAAGTTGGTCTCAATGTTAAGTCTGTGGGTGGTTAATTGCCCCCGGGGCAATTAACCACCCACCCCTTAGAAGAGTCACAGCACCCGATCCCCGAATAAGGCGCACGGTTTAACACCTCACTCATGGGACTCGGGCAATGTTGATCTCAATGTTAAGTCTGTGGGTGGTTAATTGCCCCCTGCGGGGGCAATTAACCACCCACCCCTTAGAAGAGTCACGGCACTCCTTTCCTGAATAAGGCGCACGGTTTGACACCTCACTCATGGGACTCGGGCAAAGTTGGTCTCAATGTTAAGTCTGTGGGTGGTTAATTGCCCCCTGCGGGGGCAATTAACCACCCACCCCTTAGAAGAGTCACAGCACCCAATCCCCGAATAAGGCGCACGGTTTAACACCTCACTCATGGGACTCGGGCAATGTTGGTCTCAATGTTAAGTCTGTGGGTGGTTAATTGCCCCCTGCGGGGGCAATTAACCACCCACCCCTTAGAAGAGTCACGGCACTCCTTTCCCGAATAAGGCGCACGGTTTGACACCTCACTCATGGGACTCGGGCAAAGTTGGTCTCAATGTTAAGTCTGTGGGTGGTTAATTGCCCCCTGCGGGGGCAATTAACCACCCACCCCTTAGAAGAGTCACGGCACCCCATTCCCGAATAAGGCGCACGGTTTGACACCTCATTTGTTGGTTTACGATGAACGGTGCGGGACCAGTTATAAATCGCTAAAATCCCCATTATAAGTCAATGGGACGGTTAATTGCCCCCTGCGGGGGCAATTAACCGCCCACCCCTTAGGAACGTCATAGAAAAATTCTTCCCGAATATTCTGCACGCTTTGACACCTCACTCATGGGTCTACGATAAATGGTGCGGGACTAGTTCATCGCCAAAATCCCCATTATATGTCAATGGGGCAAATTGGGGACCTCTCTTGCCCCGGGGGTAATACTTATACCCTTGTGCATGGTATCTTTTGACAAAGGCTGCAAACATCTTCAAATAGGGGTAATTTAACGTTTCTACAAAATTCCCTCTCTGCGCAACAAACCGTCAAAATTCTCTCAATGTTAAGTAAATGGGATTTTTGGGGCGGTTAATTGCCCCTGCGGGGCAATTAATAAGTCCGATCAGTTAGAAAAGATATAGCACACCCCGTGAGATCAGTCTGAAGGTCTGGGCCGAGTTTGGAGTTAGTGGAGTTAAAGCTCTAGGAGGAGAAGTGTTTGATAAATTTAGTCTCAGAATAATAATAATAATAATAATAACTAGATACAAAAGTTTGTTTAGACAAACTTTAAGTTGGCTTGAGAAAGCCGGAGATAAAAGTTTAAAAGTGTGAAAAGTTTAAAATAGTTTAAGAAGTTAAAAAAGTTAAAACAGTTTAAGTTTAAAAGGTTTAAAAGACAGATAGATAGATAGATACTGTCAGACAGATAGACAGTTACAGATATATAGATTGATAGATAGATTCATGATTGAGTCTATAGATAGTTAGAAATAGTCAGATGATAGATAGATAGATAGATAGATAGATAGATAGATAGATAGATAGATAGATAGATGATAGATAGATAGATAGATAGATAGATTAGTTAAAATAGTCAGATGATAGATAGATTAGAAAAGTTAGATAAGTTTGAATGAGTTAAAATGTGTTAGAAATAGTACATAGAAGGGAAGTCTATAGATAGATAGAAATAATCAGATTACAGATAGATAGATAGATAGATAGATAGATAGATAGATAGATGGATAGATTAGTTAGAAATAGTCAGATGATAGATAGATAGATAGAAAGATAGATTATTTAGAAATAGTCAGATGATAGATAGATAGATAGATAGATAGATAGATAGATAGATAGATAGATAGATAGATAGATAGATAGATGAGTTTGAATGAGTTTGAATGGGTTAGAAATAGTACATAGAAGAGAAGTTTGATTGAGTCTAATTGGCATTAGTGAGGTGGGGGTTGTGGGGGATGGTGGTGTTGGGGGTGGTGGTGTGGGGGATGGGTCGTGCAATGCGCACGCACACTCTTCTGTGACAGACACAGAGAACCGCAAACTGTAATAATTAAGCTCTCAAACAAACGCTTCCCAACCGAGAACCGTAGGTCCGATCGCAAAAATTCTTTCACCGTGAGTGGCAGGAACTTCCTGACTACGACATATTGAATCCTCATGCCCGTAGAGTGTATTATATTGACGTGGTGACAGTGTAAAGACACCCTCCGATTCACACTCTGTGAATATGGCAGTTGACAGTGGCACGCGTGGTGAAAAATCAAAATTTTCATCAAACTTAAACTGCTCTCGTGAAGCAACCGTGAAAGTTATCAAAACATGGACCCAATCCGTAAAAGTCCAAAGTCTTGTGACCCGTTTAAACTTTGAATGATGTTTCTACGACAAATTATGGCCGAACGGTAAGCTTTCAAAGTGACCCATGTTTTCACCCTTTTTCGGGCCATTTCCCATTGAAATGAATAGGGGAAAATGGGGTGGTTATTTGGGAATTTCGGGAAAACCGTGCGACGGATCCCTACCAAAAGTCATAGCACACCATTCCCGAAAAAGGCGCACGGTTTGACACCTCACTCATGGCACTCGGGCAAAGTTAGTCTCAATGTTAAGTCTGTGGGGGGTTAATTGCCCCCTGCGAGGGCAATTGACCACCCACCCCTTAGAAAAGTCACAGCACCCCATTCCCGAATAAGGCGCACGGTTTGACACCTCACTCATGGGACTCGGTCAAAGTTGGTTTTAACGTTAAGTCTGTGGGTGGTTAATTGCCCCCTGCGGGGGCAATTAACCACCCACCCCTTAGAAGAGTCACAGCACCCGAACCCCGAATAAGGCGCACGGTTTGACACCTCACTCATGGGACTCGGGCAATGTTGGTCTCAATGTTAAGTCTGTGGGTGGTTAATTGCCCCCTGCGGGGGCAATTAACCACCCACCCCTTAGAAGAGTCACGGCAACCCTTTTCCGAATAAGGCGCACGGTTTGACACCTCACTCATGGGACTCGGTCAAAGTTGGTTTTAATGTTAAGTCTGTGGGTGGTTAATTGCCCCCGGGGCAATTAACTACCCACCCCTTAGAAGAGTCGATCCCCGAATAAGAGTCGATCCCCGAATAAGGCGCACGGTTTGACACCTCACTCATGGGACTCGGTCAAAGTTGGTCTCAATGTTAAGTCTGTGGGTGGTTAATTGCCCCCGGGGCAATTAACTACCCACCCCTTAGAAGAGTCACAGCACCCGATCCCCGAATAAGGCGCACGGTTTGACACCTCACTCATGGGACTCGGTCAAAGTTGGTTTTAATGTTAAGTCTGTGGGTGGTTAATTGCCCCCTGCGGGGGCAATTAACCACCCACCCCTTAGAAGAGTCACGGCAACCCATTCCCGAATAGGGCGCACGGTTTGACACCTCACTCATGGGATTCGGTTAATGTTGGTCTCAATGTTAAGTCTGTGGGTGGTTAATTGCCCCCTGCGGGGGCAATTAACCACCCACCCCTTAAAAGAGTCACAGCACCCGATCCCCGAATAAGGCGCACGGTTTGACACCTCACTCATGGGACTCGGGCAATGTTGGTCTGAATGTTAAGTCTGTGGGTGGTTAATTGCCCCCTGCGGGGGCAATTAACCACCCACCCCTTAGAAAGGTCACGGCACCCCATTCCCGGATAAGGCGCACGGTTTGACACCTCATTTGTTGGTTTACGATGAACGGTGCGGGACCAGTTATAATTCGCTAAAATCCCCATTATAAGTCAATGGGACGGTTAATTGCCCCCTGCGGGGGCAATTAACCGCCCACCCCTTAGTAAAGTCATATAAAAAATATTCCCGAATATTCTGCACGCTTTGACACCTCACTCATGGGTCTACGATAAATGGTACGGGACTAGTTCATCGCCAAAATCCCCATTATATGTCAATGGGGCAAATTGGGGACCTCTCTTGCCCCGGGGGTAAAACTTATACCCTTGTGCATGGTATCTTTTGACAAAGGCTGCAAACATCTTCAAATAGGGTTAATTTAACGTTTCTACAAAATTCCCTCTCTGCGCAACAAACCGTCAAAATTCGTCTCAATGTTAAGTCAATGGGATTTTTGGGCCGGTTAATTGCCCCTGCGGGGCAATTAGTAAGTCCGATCAGTTAAAAAAGATATAGCACACCCCGTGAGATCAGTCTGAAGGTCTGGGCCGAGTTTGGAGTTAGTGGAGTTAAAGCTCTAGGAGGAGAAGCGTTTGAAAAATTTAGTCTCGGAATAATAATAATAACTAGATACAAAAGTTTGTTTAGACAAACTTTAAGTTGGCTTGAGAAAGCCGGAGATAAAAGTTTAAAAGTGTGAAAAGTTTAAAATAGTTTAAGAAGTTAAAAAAGTTAAAACAGTTTAAGTTTAAAAGGTTTAAAATACAGATAGATAGATAGATAGATAGATAGATAGATAGATAGTGTCAGACAGATAGACAGTTACAGATATATAGATTGATAGATAGATTCATGATTGAGTCTATAGATAGATAGAAATAGTCAGATTACAGTTAGATAGATAGATAGATAGATAGATAGATAGATAGATAGATAGATAGATAGATAGATAGAAATAGTCAGATGATAGATAGATATATAGATAGATAGATAGAAATAGTCAGATGATAGATAGATATATAGATAGATAGATAGATAGATAGATAGATAGATAGATTAGTTAGAAATAGTCAGATGATAGGTAGATAGATAGATAGATAGATAGATTAGTTAGAAATAGTCAGATGATAGATAGATACATAGATAGATAGATAGATTAGTTATAAATAGTCAGATGATAGATAGATAGATAAATAGATAGATAGATAGATAGATAGATAGATAGATAGACTAGTTAAAATAGTCAGATGATAGATAGATTAGAAAAGTTAGATAAGTTTGAATGAGTTAAAATGTGTTAGAAATAGTACATAGAAGGGAAGTCTATAGATAGATAGAAATAATCAGATTACAGATAGATAGACAGATAGATAGATAGATAGATAGATAGATAGATAGATAGATAGATTCATGATTGAGTCTATAGATGGATAGAAATAGTCAGATTACAGATAGATAGATAGATAGATAGATAGATAGATAGATAGATAGAAATAGTGAGATGATAGATAGATAGATAGATAGATAGATTAGTTAGAAATAGTCAGATGATAGATAGATACATAGATAGATAGATAGATTAGTTATAAATAGTCAGATGATAGATAGATAGATAATAGATAGATAGATAGATAGACTAGTTAAAATAGTCAGATGATAGATAGATTAGAAAAGTTAGATAAGTTTGAATGAGTTAAAATGTGTAAGAAATAGTACATAGAAGGGAAGTCTTTAGATAGATAGAAATAATCAGATTACAGATAGATAGAAAGATAGATAGATAGATAGATAGATAGATAGATAGATAGATAGATAGATAGATAGATAGATAGATGAGTTTGAATGAGTTTGAATGGGTTAGAAATAGTACATAGAAGGGGATGGGTCGTGCATGCTCACGCACACTCTTCTGTGACAGACACAGAGAACCGCAAACTGTAATAATTAAGCTCTCAAACAAACGCTTCCCAACCGAGAACCGTAGGTCCGATCGCAAAAATTCTTCCACCGTGAGTGGCAAGAACTTCCTGACTACGACATATTGAATCCTCATGCCCGTAGAGTGTATTATATTGACGTGGTGACAGTGTAAAGACACCCTCCGATTCACACTCTGTGAATATGGCAGTTGACAGTGGCAAAAAATCAAAATTTTCATCAAACTTAAACTGCTCTCGTGAAGCAACCGTAAAAGTTATCAAAACATGGACCCAATCCGTAAAAGTCCAAAGTCTTGTGACCCGTTTAAACTTTGAATGATGTTTCTACGACGAATTATGGCCGAACGGTAAGCTTTCAAAGTGACCCATGTTTTCACCCTTTTTCGGGCCATTTCCCATTGAAATGAATAGGGGAAAATGGGGTGGTTATTTGGGAATTTCGGGAAAACCGTAAGACGGATCCCTACCAAAAGTCATAGCACACCATTCCCGAAAAAGGCGCACGGTTTGACACCTCACTCATGGCACTCGGGCAAAGTTAGTCTCAATGTTAAGTCTGTGGGGGGTTAATTGCCCCCTGCGAGGGCAATTGATCACCCACCCCTTAGAAGAGTCACGGCAACCCATTCCCGAATAGGGCGCACAGTTTGACACCTCACTCATGGGATTCGGTCAAAGTTGGTCTCAATGTTAAGTCTGTGGGTGGTTAATTGCCCCCTGCGGGGGCAATTAACCACCCACCCCTTAGAAGAGTCACGGCAACCCATTCCCGAATAAGGCACACGGTTTGACACCTCACTCATGGGATTCGGTCAATGTTGGTCTCAATGTTAAGTCTGTGGGTGGTTAATTGCCCCCTGCGGGGGCAATTAACCACCCACCCCTTAGAAGAGTCACAGCACCCGATCCCCGAATAAGGCGCACGATTTAACACCTCACTCATGGGACTCGGGCAATGTTGGTCTCAATGTTAAGTCTGTGGGTGGTTAATTGCCCCCTGCGGGGGCAATTAACCACCCACCCCTTAGAAGAGTCACGGCACCCCTTTCCCGAATAAGGCGCACGGTTTGACACCTCACTCATGGGACTCGGTCAAAGTTGTTCTCAGTTTTAAGTCTGTGGGTGGTTAATTGCCCCCTGCGGGGGAAATTAACCACCCACCCCTTAGAAGAGTCACAGCACCCGATCCCCGAATAAGGCGCACGGTTTAACACCTCACTCATGGGACTCGGGCAAAGTTGGTCTTAATGTTAAGTCTGTGGGTGGTTAATTGCCCCCTGCGGGGGCAATTAACCACCCACCCCTCAGAAGAGTCGATCCCTGAATAAGAGTCGATCCCCGAATAAGGCGCACGGTTTGACACCTCACTCATGGGACTCGGGCAATGTTGGTCTCAATGTTAAGTCTGTGGGTGGTTAATTGCCCCCTGCGGGGGCAGTTAACCACCCAACCCTTAGAAGAGTCACAGCACCCGATCCCCGAATAAGGCGCACGGTTTAACACCTCACTCATGGGACTCGGGCAATGTTGGTCTCAATGTTAAGTCTGTGGGTGGTTAATTGCCACCTGCGGGGGCAATTAACCACCCACCCCTTAGAAAGGTCACAGCACCCCATTCCCGAATAAGGCGCACGGTTTGACACCTCATTTGTTGGTTTACGATGAACGGTGCGGGACCAGTTATAATTCGCTAAAATCCCCATTATAAGTCAATGGGACGGTTAATTGCCCCCTGCGGGGGCAATTAACCGCCCACCCCTTAGTAAAGTCATATAAAAAATATTCCCGAATATTCTGCACGCTTTGACACCTCACTCATGGGTCTACGATAAATGTTGCGGCACTAGTTCATCGCCAAAATCCCCATTATATGTCAATGGGGCAAATTGGGGACCTCTCTTGCCCCGGGGGTAAAACTTATACCCTTGTGCATGGTATCTGTTGACAAAGGCTGCAAACATCGTCAAATAGGGTTAATTTAACGTTTCTACAAAATTCCCTCTCTGCGCAACAAACCGTCAAAATTCGTCTCAATGTTAAGTCAATGGGATTTTTGGGCCGGTTAATTGCCCCTGCGGGGCAATTAGTAAGTCCGATCAGTTAAAAAAGATATAGCACACCCCGTGAGATCAGTCTGAAGGTCTGGGCCGAGTTTGGAGTTAGTGGAGTTAAAGCTCTAGGAGGAGAAGCGTTTGAAAAATTTAGTCTCGGAATAATAATAATAATAATAATAACTAGATACAAAAGTTTGTTTAGACAAACTTTAAGTTGGCTTGAGAAAGCCGGAGATAAAAGTTTAAAAGTGTGAAAAGTTTAAAATAGTTTAAGAAGTTAAAAAAGTTAAAACAGTTTAAGTTTAAAAGGTTTAAAAGACAGATAGATAGATAGATAGATAGATAGTGTCAGACAGATAGACAGTTACAGATATATAGATTGATAGATAGATTCATGATTGAGTCTATAGATAGATAAAAATAGTCAGATTACAGATAGATAGATAGATAGATAGATAGATAGATAGATAGATAGATAGATAGAAATAGTCAGATGATAGATAGATAGATAGATAGATAGATAGATAGATAGATTAGTTAGAAATAGTCAGATGATAGATAGTTACATAGATAGATAGATTAGTTATAAATAGTCAGATGATAGATAGATAGATAGATAGATAGATAGATAGATAGATAGATAGATTAGTTAAAATAGTCAGATGATAGATAGATTAGAAAAGTTAGATAAGTTTGAATGAGTTAAAATTTGTTAGAAATAGTACATAGAAGGGAAGTCTATAGATAGATAGAAATAATCAGATTACAGATAGATAGATAGATAGATAGATAGATAGATAGATAGATAGATAGATAGATAGATGAGTTTGAATGAGTTTGAATGGGTTAGAAATAGAAGAGAAGTTTGATTGAGTCTAATTGGCATTAGCAAGTCAGTGGTGTGGGGGATGGGTCGTGCATGCGCACACACACTCTTCTGTGACAGACACAGAGAACCGCAAACTGTAATAATTAAGCTCTCAAACAAACGCTTCCCAACCGAGAACCGTAGGTCCGATCGCAAAAATTCTTTCACCGTGAGTGGCGGGAACTTCCTGACTACGACATATTGAATCCTCATGCCCGTAGAGTGCATTATATTGACGTGGTGACAGTGTAAAGACACCCTCCGATTCACACTCTGTGAATATGGCAGTTGACAGTGGCACGCATGGTGAAAAATCCAAATTTTCATCAAACTTAAACTGCTCTCGTGAAGCAACCGTTAAAGTTATCAAAACATGGACCCAATCTGTAAAAGTCCAAAGTCTTGTGACCCGTTAAAACTTTGAATGATGTTTCTACGACAAATTATGGTTGAACGGTAAGCTTTCAAAGTGACCCATGTTTTCACCCTTTTTCGGGCCATTTCCCATTGAAATGAATGGGGGAAAATGGGGTGGTTATTTGGGAATTTCGGGAAAACCGTGCGACGGATCCCTACCAAAAGTCATAGCACACCATTCCCGAAAAAGGCGCACGGTTTGACACCTCACTCATGGCACTCGGGCAAAGTTAGTCTCAATGATAAGTCTGTGGGGGGTTAATTGCCCCCTGCGAGGGCAATTGACCACCCACCCCTTAGAAAAGTCACAGCACCCCATTCCCGAATAAGGCGCACGGTTTGACACCTCACTCATGGGACTCGGTCAAAGTTGGTCTCAATGTTAAGTCTGTGGGTGGTTAATTGCCCCCGGGGCAATTAACCACCCACCCCTTAGAAGAGTCACAGCACCCGATCACCGAATAAGGCGCACGATTTAACACCTCACTCATGGGACTCGGGCAATGTTGGTCTCAATGTTAAGTCTGTGGGTGGTTAATTGCCCCCTGCGGGGGCAATTAACCACCCACCCCTTAGAAGAGTCACAGCACCCGATCACCGAATAAGGCGCACGATTTAACACCTCACTCATGGGACTCGGGCAATGTTGGTCTCAATGTTAAGTCTGTGGGTGGTTAATTGCCCCCTGCGGGGGCAATTAACCACCCACCCCTTAGAAGAGTCACGGCAAACCATTCCCGAATAGGGCGCACGGTTTGACACCTCACTCATGAGATTCGGTTAATGTTGGTCTCAATGTTAAGTCTGTGGGTGGTTAATTGCCCCCTGCGGGGGCAATTAACCACCCACCCCTTAGAAGAGTCACAGCACCCGATCCCCGAATAAGGCGCACGGTTTGTCACCTCACTCATGGGATTCGGTTATTGTTGGTCTCAATGTTAAGTCTGTGGGTGGTTATTGGCCCCCTGGGGGGGCATTTAACCACCCACCCCTTAGAAAGGTCACAGCACCCCATTCCCGAATAAGGCGCACGGTTTGACACCTCATTTGTTGGTTTACGATGAACGGTGCGGAACCAGTTATAATTCGCTAAAATCCCCATTATAAGTCAATGGGACGGTTAATTGCCCCCTGCGGGGGCAATTAACCACCCACCCCTTGGGAAAGTCATAGAAAAATTCTTCCCGAATATTCTGCACGCTTTGACACCTCACTCATCGGTCTACGATAAATGGTGCGGGACTAGTTCATCGCCAAAATCCCCATTATATGTCAATGGGGCAAATTGGGGACCTCTCTTGCCCCGGGGGTAAAACTTATACCCTTGTGCATGGTATCTTTTGACAAAGGCTGCAAACATCTTCAAATAGGGTTAATTTAACGTTTCTACAAAATTCCCTCTCTGCGCAACAAACCGTCAAAATTCGTCTCAATGTTAAGTCAATGGGATTTTTGGGCCGGTTAATTGCCCCTGCGGGGCAATTAGTAAGTCCGATCAGTTAAAAAAGATATAGCACACCCCGCGAGATCAGTCTGAAGGTCTGGGCCGAGTTTGGAGTTAGTGGAGTTAAAGCTCTAGGAGGAGAAGCGTTTGATAATTTTAGTCTCGGAATAATAATAATAATAATAAGTTTAAGTCGGATATCAGTAAGTTGGCTTTCTCAAGCCAACTTAACTAGATACAAAAGTTTGTTTAGACAAACTTTAAGTTGGCTTGAGAAAGCCGGAGATAAAAGTTTAAAAGTGTGAAAAGTTTAAAATAGTTTAAGAAGTTAAAAAAGTTAAAACAGTTTAAGTTTAAAAGGTTTAAAATACAGATAGATAGATAGATAGATAGATAGTTAGTGTCAGACAGATAGACAGTTACAGATATATAGATTGATAGATAGATTCATGATTGAGTCTATAGATAGATAGAAATAGTCAGATTACAGTTAGATAGATAGATAGATAGATAGATAGATAGATAGATAGATAGATAGATAGATAGAAATAGTCAGATGATAGATAGATATATAGATAGATAGATAGAAATAGTCAGATGATAGATAGATATATAGATAGATAGATAGATAGATAGATAGATAGATAGATTAGTTAGAAATAGTCAGATGATAGATAGATAGATAGATAGATAGATAGATTAGTTAGAAATAGTCAGATGATAGATAGATACATAGATAGATAGATAGATTAGTTATAAATAGTCAGATGATAGATAGATAGATAAATAGATAGATAGATAGATAGATAGATAGATAGATAGATAGACTAGTTAAAATAGTCAGATGATAGATAGATTAGAAAAGTTAGATAAGTTTGAATGAGTTAAAATGTGTTAGAAATAGTACATAGAAGGGAAGTCTATAGATAGATAAAAATAATCAGATTACAGATAGATAGACAGATAGATAGATAGATAGATAGATAGATAGATAGATAGATAGATTCATGATTGAGTCTATAGATGGATAGAAATAGTCAGATTACAGATAGATAGATAGATAGATAGATAGATAGATAGATAGATAGAAATAGTGAGATGATAGATAGATAGATAGATAGATAGATTAGTTAGAAATAGTCAGATGATAGATAGATACATAGATAGATAGATAGATTAGTTATAAATAGTCAGATGATAGATAGATAGATAATAGATAGATAGATAGATAGACTAGTTAAAATAGTCAGATGATAGATAGATTAGAAAAGTTAGATAAGTTTGAATGAGTTAAAATGTGTTAGAAATAGTACATAGAAGGGAAGTCTTTAGATAGATAGAAATAATCAGATTACAGATAGATAGAAAGATAGATAGATAGATAGATAGATAGATAGATAGATAGATAGATAGATAGATAGATAGATAGATAGATGAGTTTGAATGAGTTTGAATGGGTTAGAAATAGTACATAGAAGGGGATGGGTCGTGCATGCTCACGCACACTCTTCTGTGACAGACACAGAGAACCGCAAACTGTAATAATTAAGCTCTCAAACAAACGCTTCCCAACCGAGAACCGTAGGTCCGATCGCAAAAATTCTTCCACCGTGAGTGGCAAGAACTTCCTGACTACGACATATTGAATCCTCATGCCCGTAGAGTGTATTATATTGACGTGGTGACAGTGTAAAGACACCCTCCGATTCACACTCTGTGAATATGGCAGTTGACAGTGGCAAAAAATCAAAATTTTCATCAAACTTAAACTGCTCTCGTGAAGCAACCGTAAAAGTTATCAAAACATGGACCCAATCCGTAAAAGTCCAAAGTCTTGTGACCCGTTTAAACTTTGAATGATGTTTCTACGACGAATTATGGCCGAACGGTAAGCTTTCAAAGTGACCCATGTTTTCACCCTTTTTCGGGCCATTTCCCATTGAAATGAATAGGGGAAAATGGGGTGGTTATTTGGGAATTTCGGGAAAACCGTAAGACGGATCCCTACCAAAAGTCATAGCACACCATTCCCGAAAAAGGCGCACGGTTTGACACCTCACTCATGGCACTCGGGCAAAGTTAGTCTCAATGTTAAGTCTGTGGGGGGTTAATTGCCCCCTGCGAGGGCAATTGATCACCCACCCCTTAGAAGAGTCACGGCAACCCATTCCCGAATAGGGCGCACAGTTTGACACCTCACTCATGGGATTCGGTCAAAGTTGGTCTCAATGTTAAGTCTGTGGGTGGTTAATTGCCCCCTGCGGGGGCAATTAACCACCCACCCCTTAGAAGAGTCACGGCAACCCATTCCCGAATAAGGCACACGGTTTGACACCTCACTCATGGGATTCGGTCAATGTTGGTCTCAATGTTAAGTCTGTGGGTGGTTAATTGCCCCCTGCGGG
This sequence comes from Clarias gariepinus, assembly GCF_024256425.1. Classification (NCBI taxonomy): domain Eukaryota; kingdom Metazoa; phylum Chordata; class Actinopteri; order Siluriformes; family Clariidae; genus Clarias; species Clarias gariepinus. The sequence continues at coordinate 44,883,951 of NC_071102.1, read as the reverse complement.
GGCAATTAACCACCCACCCCTTAGAAGAGTCACAGCACCCGATCCCCGAATAAGGCGCACGATTTAACACCTCACTCATGGGACTCGGGCAATGTTGGTCTCAATGTTAAGTCTGTGGGTGGTTAATTGCCCCCTGCGGGGGCAATTAACCACCCACCCCTTAGAAGAGTCACGGCACCCCTTTCCCGAATAAGGCGCACGGTTTGACACCTCACTCATGGGTCTCGGTCAAAGTTGTTCTCAGTGTTAAGTCTGTGGGTGGTTAATTGCCCCCTGCGGGGGCAATTAACCACCCACCCCTTAGAAGAGTCACAGCACCCGATCCCCGAATAAGGCGCACGGTTTAACACCTCACTCATGGGACTCGGGCAAAGTTGGTCTTAATGTTAAGTCTGTGGGTGGTTAATTGCCCCCTGCGGGGGCAATTAACCACCCACCCCTCAGAAGAGTCGATCCCTGAATAAGAGTCGATCCCCGAATAAGGCGCACGGTTTGACACCTCACTCATGGGACTCGGGCAATGTTGGTCTCAATGTTAAGTCTGTGGGTGGTTAATTGCCCCCTGCGGGGGCAGTTAACCACCCAACCCTTAGAAGAGTCACAGCACCCGATCCCCGAATAAGGCGCACGGTTTAACACCTCACTCATGGGACTCGGGCAATGTTGGTCTCAATGTTAAGTCTGTGGGTGGTTAATTGCCACCTGCGGGGGCAATTAACCACCCACCCCTTAGAAAGGTCACAGCACCCCATTCCCGAATAAGGCGCACGGTTTGACACCTCATTTGTTGGTTTACGATGAACGGTGCGGGACCAGTTATAATTCGCTAAAATCCCCATTATAAGTCAATGGGACGGTTAATTGCCCCCTGCGGGGGCAATTAACCGCCCACCCCTTAGTAAAGTCATATAAAAAATATTCCCGAATATTCTGCACGCTTTGACACCTCACTCATGGGTCTACGATAAATGTTGCGGCACTAGTTCATCGCCAAAATCCCCATTATATGTCAATGGGGCAAATTGGGGACCTCTCTTGCCCCGGGGGTAAAACTTATACCCTTGTGCATGGTATCTGTTGACAAAGGCTGCAAACATCGTCAAATAGGGTTAATTTAACGTTTCTACAAAATTCCCTCTCTGCGCAACAAACCGTCAAAATTCGTCTCAATGTTAAGTCAATGGGATTTTTGGGCCGGTTAATTGCCCCTGCGGGGCAATTAGTAAGTCCGATCAGTTAAAAAAGATATAGCACACCCCGTGAGATCAGTCTGAAGGTCTGGGCCGAGTTTGGAGTTAGTGGAGTTAAAGCTCTAGGAGGAGAAGCGTTTGAAAAATTTAGTCTCGGAATAATAATAATAATAATAACTAGATACAAAAGTTTGTTTAGACAAACTTTAAGTTGGCTTGAGAAAGCCGGAGATCGAAGTTTAAAAGTGTTAAAAGTTTAAAATAGTTAAAAAAGTTAAAACAGTTTAAGTTTAAAAGGTTTAAAAGACAGATAGATAGATAGATAGATAGATAGATAGATAGATAGATAGTGTCAGATAGATAGACAGTTACAGATATATAGATTGATAGATAGATTCATGATTGAGTCTATAGATAGATAAAAATAGTCAGATTACAGATAGATAGATAGATAGATAGATAGATAGATAGATAGATAGAAATAGTCAGATTACAGATAGATAGATAGATAGATAGATAGATAGATAGATTAGTTAGAAATAGTTAGTTAGAAATAGTCAGATGATAGATACATAGATAGATAGATAGATTAGTTAGAAATAGTCAGATGATAGATAGATACATAGATAGATAGATAGATTAGTTAGAAATAGTCAGATGATAGATAGATTAGAAAAGTTAGATAAGTTTGAATGAGTTAAAATGTGTTAGAAATAGTACATAGAAGGGAAGTCTATAGATAGATAGAAATAATCAGATTACAGATAGATAGATAGATAGATAGATGGATAGATTAGTTAGAAATAGTCAGATGATAGATAGATAGATAAGTTAGAAATAGTCAGATTACAGATAGATAGATAGATAGATAGATAGATAGATAGATAGATAGATTAGTTAAAATAGTCAGATGATAGATAGATTAGAAAAGTTAGATAAGTTTGAATGAGTTAAAATGTGTTAGAAATAGTACATAGAAGGGAAGTCTATAGATAGATAGAAATAATCAGATTACAGATAGATAGATAGATAGATAGATAGATAGATTAGTTAGAAATAGTCAGATGATAGATAGATAGATAAGTTAGAAATAGTCAGATTACAGATAGATAGATAGATAGATAGATAGATAGATAGATAGATTAGTTAAAATAGTCAGATGATAGATAGATTAGAAAAGTTAGATAAGTTTGAATGAGTTAAAATGTGTTAGAAATAGTACATAGAAGGGAAGTCTATAGATAGATAGAAATAATCAGATTACAGATAGATAGATAGATAGATAGATAGATAGATAGATAGATAGATAGATAGATAGATGAGTTTGAATGAGTTTGAATGGGTTAGAAATAGTACATAGAAGAGAAGTTTGATTGAGACTAATTGGCATTAGCAAGTCGGTGGTGTGGGGGATGGGTCGTGCATGCGCACGCACACTCTTCTGTGACAGACACAGAGAACCGCAAACTGTAATAATTAAGCTCTCAAACAAACGCTTCCCAACCGAGAACCGTAGGTCCGATCGCAAAAATTCTTTCACCGTGAGTGGCAGGAACTTCCTGACTATGACATATTGAATCCTCATGCCCGTAGAGTGTATTATATTGACGTGGTGACAGTGTAAAGACACCCTCCGATTCACACTCTGTGAATATGGCAGTTGACAGTGGCACGCATGGTGAAAAATCAAAATTTTCATCAAACTTAAACTGCTCTCGTGAAGCAACCGTGAAAGTTATCAAAACATGGACCCAATCCGTAAAAGTCCAAAGTCTTGTGACCCGTTTAAACTTTGAATGATGTTTCTACGACAAATTATGGCCGAACGGTAAGCTTTCAAAGTGACCCATGTTTTCACCCTTTTTCGGGCCATTTCCCATTGAAATGAATAGGGGAAAATGGGGTGGTTATTTGGGAATTTCGGGAAAACCGTGCGACGGATCCCTACCAAAAGTCATAGCACACCATTCCCGAAAAAGGCGCACGGTTTGACACCTCACTCATGGCACTCGGGCAAAGTTAGTCTCAATGTTAAGTCTGTGGGGGGTTAATTGCCCCCTGCGAGGGCAATTGATCACCCACCCCTTAGAAAAGTCACAGCACCCCATTCCCGAATAAGGCGCACGGTTTGACACCTCACTCATGGGACTCGGTCAAAGTTGGTTTTAATGTTAAGTCTGTGGGTGGTTAATTGCCCCCTGCGGGGGCAATTAACCACCCACCCCTTAGAAGAGTTACGGCAACCCATTCCCGAATAGGGCGCACGGTTTGACACCTCACTCATGGGATTCGGTTAATGTTGGTCTCAATGTTAAGTCTGTGGGTGGTTAATTGCCCCCTGCGGGGGCAATTAACCACCCACCCCTTAGAAGAGTCACGGCAACCCATTCCCGAATAGGGCGCACGGTTTGACACCTCACTCATGGGATTCGGTTAATGTTGGTCTCAATGTTAAGTCTGTGGGTGGTTAATTGCCCCCTGCGGGGGCAATTAACCACCCACCCCTTAGAAGAGTCACAGCACCCGATCCCCGAATAAGGCGCACGGTTTGACACCTCACTCATGGGACTCGGGCAATGTTGGTCTTAATGTTAAGTCTGTGGGTGGTTAATTGCCCCCTGCGGGGGCAATTAACCACCCACCCCTTAGAAAGGTCACGGCACCCCATTCCCGAATAAGGCGCACGGTTTGACACCTCATTTGTTGGTTTACGATGAACGGTGCGGGACCAGTTATAGTTCGCTAAAATCCCCATTATAAGTCAATGGGACGGTTAATTGCCCCCTGCGGGGGCAATTAACCGCCCACCCCTTAGGAAAGTCATAGAAAAATTCTTCCCGAATATTCTGCACGCTTTGACACCTTACTCATGGGTCTACGATAAATGGTGCGGGACTAGTTCATCGCCAAAATCCCCATTATATGTCAATGGGGCAAATTGGGGACCTCTCTTGCCCCGGGGGTAAAACTTATACCCTTGTGCATGGTATCTTTTGACAAAGGCTGCAAACATCTTCAAATAGGGTTAATTTAACGTTTCTACAAAATTCCCTCTCTGCGCAACAAACCGTCAAAATTCTCTCAATGTAAAGTAAATGGGATTTTTGGGGCGGTTAATTGCCCCTGCGGGGCAATTAGTAAGTCCGATCAGTTAGAAAAGATATAGCACACCCCGTGAGATCAGTCTGAAGGTCTGGGCCGAGTTTGGAGTTAGTGGAGTTAAAGCTCTAGGAGGAGAAGCGTTTGAAAAATTTAGTCTCAGAATAATAATAATAATAATAAGTTTAAGTCGGATATCAGTAAGTTGGCTTTCTCAAGCCAACTTAATAACTAGATACAAAAGTTTGTTTAGACAAACTTTAAGTTGGCTTGAGAAAGCCGGAGATAAAAGTTTAAAAGTGTGAAAAGTTTAAAATAGTTTAAGAAGTTAAAAAAGTTAAAACAGTTTAAGTTTAAAAGGTTTAAAATACAGATAGATAGATAGATAGATAGATAGTTAGTGTCAGACAGATAGACAGTTACAGATATATAGATTGATAGATAGATTCATGATTGAGTCTATAGATAGATAGAAATAGTCAGATTACAGTTAGATAGATAGATAGATAGATAGATAGATAGATAGATAGATAGATAGATAGATAGATAGAAATAGTCAGATGATAGATAGATATATAGATAGATAGATAGAAATAGTCAGATGATAGATAGATATATAGATAGATAGATAGATAGATAGATAGATAGATTAGTTAGAAATAGTCAGATGATAGATAGATAGATAGATAGATAGATAGATTAGTTAGAAATAGTCAGATGATAGATAGATACATAGATAGATAGATAGATTAGTTATAAATAGTCAGATGATAGATAGATAGATAAATAGATAGATAGATAGATAGATAGATAGATAGATAGACTAGTTAAAATAGTCAGATGATAGATAGATTAGAAAAGTTAGATAAGTTTGAATGAGTTAAAATGTGTTAGAAATAGTACATAGAAGGGAAGTCTATAGATAGATAGAAATAATCAGATTACAGATAGATAGACAGATAGATAGATAGATAGATAGATAGATAGATAGATAGATAGATTCATGATTGAGTCTATAGATGGATAGAAATAGTCAGATTACAGATAGATAGATAGATAGATAGATAGATAGATAGATAGATAGAAATAGTGAGATGATAGATAGATAGATAGATAGATAGATTAGTTAGAAATAGTCAGATGATAGATAGATACATAGATAGATAGATAGATTAGTTATAAATAGTCAGATGATAGATAGATAGATAATAGATAGATAGATAGATAGACTAGTTAAAATAGTCAGATGATAGATAGATTAGAAAAGTTAGATAAGTTTGAATGAGTTAAAATGTGTTAGAAATAGTACATAGAAGGGAAGTCTTTAGATAGATAGAAATAATCAGATTACAGATAGATAGAAAGATAGATAGATAGATAGATAGATAGATAGATAGATAGATAGATAGATGAGTTTGAATGAGTTTGAATGGGTTAGAAATAGTACATAGAAGGGGATGGGTCGTGCATGCTCACGCACACTCTTCTGTGACAGACACAGAGAACCGCAAACTGTAATAATTAAGCTCTCAAACAAACGCTTCCCAACCGAGAACCGTAGGTCCGATCGCAAAAATTCTTCCACCGTGAGTGGCAAGAACTTCCTGACTACGACATATTGAATCCTCATGCCCGTAGAGTGTATTATATTGACGTGGTGACAGTGTAAAGACACCCTCCGATTCACACTCTGTGAATATGGCAGTTGACAGTGGCAAAAAATCAAAATTTTCATCAAACTTAAACTGCTCTCGTGAAGCAACCGTAAAAGTTATCAAAACATGGACCCAATCCGTAAAAGTCCAAAGTCTTGTGACCCGTTTAAACTTTGAATGATGTTTCTACGACGAATTATGGCCGAACGGTAAGCTTTCAAAGTGACCCATGTTTTCACCCTTTTTCGGGCCATTTCCCATTGAAATGAATAGGGGAAAATGGGGTGGTTATTTGGGAATTTCGGGAAAACCGTAAGACGGATCCCTACCAAAAGTCATAGCACACCATTCCCGAAAAAGGCGCACGGTTTGACACCTCACTCATGGCACTCGGGCAAAGTTAGTCTCAATGTTAAGTCTGTGGGGGGTTAATTGCCCCCTGCGAGGGCAATTGATCACCCACCCCTTAGAAGAGTCACGGCAACCCATTCCCGAATAGGGCGCACAGTTTGACACCTCACTCATGGGATTCGGTCAAAGTTGGTCTCAATGTTAAGTCTGTGGGTGGTTAATTGCCCCCTGCGGGGGCAATTAACCACCCACCCCTTAGAAGAGTCACGGCAACCCATTCCCGAATAAGGCACACGGTTTGACACCTCACTCATGGGATTCGGTCAATGTTGGTCTCAATGTTAAGTCTGTGGGTGGTTAATTGCCCCCTGCGGGGGCAATTAACCACCCACCCCTTAGAAGAGTCACAGCACCCGATCCCCGAATAAGGCGCACGATTTAACACCTCACTCATGGGACTCGGGCAATGTTGGTCTCAATGTTAAGTCTGTGGGTGGTTAATTGCCCCCTGCGGGGGCAATTAACCACCCACCCCTTAGAAGAGTCACGGCACCCCTTTCCCGAATAAGGCGCACGGTTTGACACCTCACTCATGGGACTCGGTCAAAGTTGTTCTCAGTGTTAAGTCTGTGGGTGGTTAATTGCCCCCTGCGGGGGCAATTAACCACCCACCCCTTAGAAGAGTCACAGCACCCGATCCCCGAATAAGGCGCACGGTTTAACACCTCACTCATGGGACTCGGGCAAAGTTGGTCTTAATGTTAAGTCTGTGGGTGGTTAATTGCCCCCTGCGGGGGCAATTAACCACCCACCCCTCAGAAGAGTCGATCCCTGAATAAGAGTCGATCCCCGAATAAGGCGCACGGTTTGACACCTCACTCATGGGACTCGGGCAATGTTGGTCTCAATGTTAAGTCTGTGGGTGGTTAATTGCCCCCTGCGGGGGCAGTTAACCACCCAACCCTTAGAAGAGTCACAGCACCCGATCCCCGAATAAGGCGCACGGTTTAACACCTCACTCATGGGACTCGGGCAATGTTGGTCTCAATGTTAAGTCTGTGGGTGGTTAATTGCCACCTGCGGGGGCAATTAACCACCCACCCCTTAGAAAGGTCACAGCACCCCATTCCCGAATAAGGCGCACGGTTTGACACCTCATTTGTTGGTTTACGATGAACGGTGCGGGACCAGTTATAATTCGCTAAAATCCCCATTATAAGTCAATGGGACGGTTAATTGCCCCCTGCGGGGGCAATTAACCGCCCACCCCTTAGTAAAGTCATATAAAAAATATTCCCGAATATTCTGCACGCTTTGACACCTCACTCATGGGTCTACGATAAATGTTGCGGCACTAGTTCATCGCCAAAATCCCCATTATATGTCAATGGGGCAAATTGGGGACCTCTCTTGCCCCGGGGGTAAAACTTATACCCTTGTGCATGGTATCTGTTGACAAAGGCTGCAAACATCGTCAAATAGGGTTAATTTAACGTTTCTACAAAATTCCCTCTCTGCGCAACAAACCGTCAAAATTCGTCTCAATGTTAAGTCAATGGGATTTTTGGGCCGGTTAATTGCCCCTGCGGGGCAATTAGTAAGTCCGATCAGTTAAAAAAGATATAGCACACCCCGTGAGATCAGTCTGAAGGTCTGGGCCGAGTTTGGAGTTAGTGGAGTTAAAGCTCTAGGAGGAGAAGCGTTTGAAAAATTTAGTCTCGGAATAATAATAATAATAATAATAATAATAAGTTTAAGTCGGATATCAGTAAGTTGGCTTTCTCAAGCCAACTTAATAATAATAATAAGTTTAAGTCGGATATCAGTAAGTTGGCTTTCTCAAGCCAACTTAATAATAATAATAAGTTTAAGTCGGATATCAGTAAGTTGGCTTTCTCAAGCCAACTTAATAACTAGATACAAAAGTTTGTTTAGACAAACTTTAAGTTGGCTTGAGAAAGCCGGAGATCGAAGTTTAAAAGTGTGAAAAGTTTAAAATAGTTTAAAAAGTTAAAAAAGTTAAAACAGTTTAAGTTTAAAAGGTTTAAAAGACAGATAGATAGATAGATAGATAGATAGATAGATAGATAGATAGATAGATAGATAGTGTCAGACAGATAGACAGTTACAGATATATAGATTGATAGATAGATTTATAATTGAGTCTATAGATAGATAGAAATAGTCAGATTACAGATAGATAGATAGATAGATAGATAGATAGATTAGTTATAAATAGTCAGATGATAGATAGATAGATAGATAGATAGATAGATATTGATAGATAGATAGATAGATAGATAGATAGATTAGTTATAAATAGTCAGATGATAGATAGATGATAGATAGATAGATAGATAGATAGATAGATAGATAGATAGATAGATATAGATAGATTAGTTAAAATTGTCAGATGATAGATAGATTAGAAAAGTTAGATAAGTTTGAATGAGTTAAAATGTGTTAGAAATAGTACATAGAAGGGAAGTCTATAGATAGATAGAAATAATCAGATTACAGATAGATAGATAGATAGATAGATAGATAGATAGATAGATAGATAGATAGATGAGTTTGAATGAGTTTGAATGGGTTAGAAATAGTACATAGAAGAGAAGTTTGATTGAGTCTAATTGGCATTAGTGAGGTGGGGGTTGTGGGGGATGGGTCGTGCATGCGCACGCACACTCTTCTGTGACAGACACAGAAACCCGCAAACTGTAATAATTAAGCTCTCAAACAAACGCTTCCCAACCGAGAACCGTAGGTCCGATCGCAAAAATTATTTCACCGTGAGTGGCAGGAACTTCCTGACTACGACATATTGAATCCTCATGCCCGTAGAGTGTATTATATTGACGTGGTGACAGTGTAAAGACACCCTCCGATTCACACTCTGTGAATATGGCAGTTGACAGTGGCACGCGTGGTGAAAAATCAAAATTTTCATCAAACTTAAACTGCTCTCGTGAAGCAACCGTGAAAGTTATCAAAACATGGACCCAATCCGTAAAAATCCAAAGTCTTGTGACCCGTTTAAACTTTGAATGATGTTTTTACGACGAATTATGGCCGAACAGTAAGCTTTCAAAGTGACCCATGTTTTCACCCTTTTTCGGGCCATTTCCCATTGAAATGAATAGGGGAAAATGGGGTGGTTATTTGGGAATTTCGGGAAAACCGTGCGACGGATCCCTACCAAAAGTCATAGCACACCATTCCCGAAAAAGGCGCACGGTTTGACACCTCACTCATGGCACTCGGGCAAAGTTAGTCTCAATGTTAAGTCTGTGGGGGGTTAATTGCCCCCTGCGAGGGCAATTGACCACCCACCCCTTAGAAAAGTCACAGCACCCCATTCCCGAATAAGGCGCACGGTTTGACACCTCACTCATGGGACTCGGTCAAAGTTGGTTTTAATGTTAAGTCTGTGGGTGGTTAATTGCCCCCTGCGGGGGCAATTAACCACCCACCCCTTAGAAGAGTCACGGCAACCCATTCCCGAATAGGGCGCACGGTTTGACACCTCACTCATGGCACTCGGGCAAAGTTAGTCTCAATGTTAAGTCTGTGGGTGGTTAATTGCCCCCTGCGAGGGCAATTGACCACCCACCCCTTAGAAAAGTCACAGCACCCCATTCCCGAATAAGGCGCACGGTTTGACACCTCACTCATGGGACTCGGGCAAAGTTGGTCTCAATGTTAAGTCTGTGGGTGGTTAATTGCCCCCTGCGGGGGCAATTAACCACCCACCCCTTAGAAGAGTCACGGCAACCCATTCCCGAATAGGGCGCACGGTTTGACACCTCACTCATGGGATTCGGTCAATGTTGGTCTTAATGTTAAGTCTGTGGGTGGTTAATTGCCCCCTGCGGGGGCAATTAACCACCCACCCCTTAGAAAGGTCACAGCACCCCATTCCCGAATAAGGCGCACGGTTTGACACCTCATTTGTTGGTTTACGATGAACGGTGCGGGACCAGTTATAATTCGCTAAAATCCCCATTATAAGTCAATGGGACGGTTAATTGCCCCCTGCGGGGGCAATTAACCGCCCACCCCTTGGTAAAGTCATAGAAAAATTCTTCCCGAATATTCTGCACGCTTTGACACCTCACTCATGGGTCTACGATAAATGGTGCGGGACTAGTTCATCGCCAAAATCCCTATTATATGTCAATGGGGCAAATTGGGGACCTCTCTTGCCCCGGGGGTAAAACTTATACCCTTGTGCATGGTATCTTTTGACAAAGGCTTCAAACAGCTTCAAATAGCGGTAATTTAACGTTTCTACAAAATTCCCTCTCTGCGCAACAAACCGTCAAAATTCTCTCAATGTTAAGTCAATGGGATTTTTGGGGCGGTTAATTGCCCCTGCGGGGCAATTAGTAAGTCCGATCAGTTAAAAAAGATATAGCACACCCCGCGAGATCAGTCTGAAGGTCTGAGCCGAGTTTGGAGTTAGTGGAGTTAAAGCTCTAGGAGGAGAAGCGTTTGAAAAATTTAGTCTCAGAATAATAATAATAATAACTAGATACAAAAGTTTGTTTAGACAAACTTTAAGTTGGCTTGAGAAAGCCGGAGATAAAAGTTTAAAAGTGTGAAAAGTTTAAAATAGTTTAAGAAGTTAAAAAAGTTAAAACAGTTTAAGTTTAAAAGGTTAAAAAGACAGATAGATAGATAGATAGATAGATAGTGTCAGATAGATAGACAGTTACAGATATATAGATTGATAGATAGATTCATGATTGAGTCTATAGATAGATAAAAATAGTCAGATTACAGATAGATAGATAGATAGATAGGTAGATAAAAATAGTCAGATGATAGATAGATAGATAGATAAATAGATAGATAGATAGATAGATTAGTTAGAAATAGTCAGATGATAGATAGTTACATAGATAGATAGATTAGTTATAAATAGTCAGATGATAGATAGATAGATAGATAGATAGATAGATAGATAGATAGATAGATTAGTTAAAATAGTCAGATGATAGATAGATTAGAAAAGTTAGATAAGTTTGAATGAGTTAAAATTTGTTAGAAATAGTACATAGAAGGGAAGTCTATAGATAGATAGAAATAATCAGATTACAGATAGATAGATAGATAGATAGATAGATAGATAGATAGATAGATAAAAATAGTCAGATGATAGATAGATAGATAGATAGATAGATAGATAGATAGATAGATAGATAGATTAGTTATAAATAGTCAGATGATAGATAGTTACATAGATAGATAGATAGATAGATAGATTAGTTAAAATAGTCAGATGATAGATAGATTAGAAAAGTTAGATAAGTTTGAATGACTTAAAATTTGTTAGAAATAGTACATAGAAGGGAAGTCTATAGATAGATAGAAATAATCAGATTACAGATAGATAGATAGATAGATAGATAGATAGATAGATAGATAGATAGATAGATAGATGAGTTTGAATGAGTTTGAATGGGTTAGAAATAGTACATAGAAGAGAAGTTTGATTAAGTCTAATTGGCATTAGCAAGTCGGTGGTGTGGGGGATGGGTCATGCATGCGCACGCACACTCTTCTGTGACAGACACAGAGAACCGCAAACTGTAATAATTAAGCTCTCAAACAAACGCTTCCCAACCGAGAACCGTAGGTCCGATCGCAAAAAAACTTTCACCGTGAGTGGCAGGAACTTCCTGACTACGACATATTGAATCCTCATGCCCGTAGAGTGTATTATATTGACGTGGTGACAGTGTAAAGACACCCTCCGATTCACACTCTGTGAATATGGCAGTTGACAGTGGCACGCATGGTGGAAAATCAAAATTTTCATCAAACTTAAGCTGCTCTCGTAAAGCAACCGTGAAAGTTATCAAAACATGGACCCAATCCGTAAAAGTCCAAAGTCTTGTGACCCGTTTAAACTTTGAATGATGTTCCTACGACAAATTATGGCCGAACGGTAAGCTTTCAAAGTGACCTATGTTTTCACCCTTTTTCAGGCCATTTCCCATTGAAATGAATAGGGGAAAATAGGGTGGTTATTTGGGAATTTCGGGAAAACCGTGCGACGGATCCCTACCAAAAGTCATAGCACACCATTCCCGAAAAAGGCGCACGGTTTGACACCTCACTCATGGCACTCGGGCAAAGTTAGTCTCAATGTTAAGTCTGTGGGTGGTTAATTGCCCCCTGCGAGGGCAATTGACCACCCACCCCTTAGAAAAGTCACAGCACCCCATTCCCGAATAAGGCGCACGGTTTGACACCTCACTCATGAGACTCGGTCAAAGTTGGTCTCAATGATAAGTCTGTGGGTGGTTAATTGCCCCCGGGGCAATTAACCACCCACCCCTTAGAAGAGTCACAGCACCCGATCCCCGAATAAGGCGCACGATTTAACACCTCACTCATGGCACTCGGGCAAAGTTAGTCTCAATGTTAAGTCTGTGGGGGGTTAATTGCCCCCTGCGGGGGCAATTAACCACCCACCCCTTAGAAGAGTCACGGCACCCCTTTCACGAATAAGGCGCACGGTTTGACACCTCACTCATGGGACTCGGTCAAAGTTGTTCTCAGTGTTAAGTCTGTGGGTGGTTAATTGCCCCCTGCGGGGGCAATTAACCACCCACCCCTTAGAAGAGTCACGGCACTCCTTTCCCGAATAAGGCGCACGGTTTGACACCTCACTCATGGGACTCGGGCAAAGTTGGTCTCAATGTTAAGTCTGTGGGTGGTTAATTGCCCCCTGCGGGGGCAATTAACCACCCAGCCCTTAGAAGAGTCACAGCACCCGATCCCCGAATAAAGGGCACGGTTTGACACCTCACTCATGGGACTCGGGCAATGTTGGTCTCAATGTTAAGTCTGTGGGTGGTTAATTGCCCCCTGCGGGGGCAATTAACCACCCACCCCTTAGAAGAGTCACGGCAACCCATTCCCGAATAGGGCGCACGGTTTGACACCTCACTCATGGGATTCGGTTAATGCTGGTCTCAATGTTAAGTCTGTGGGTGGTTAATTGCCCCCTGCGGGGGCAATTAACCACCCACCCCTTAAAAGAGTCACAGCACTCGATCCCCGAATAAGGCGCACGGTTTGACACCTCACTCATGGGATTCGGTCAATGTTGGTCTCAATGTTAAGTCTGTGGGTGGTTAATTGCCCCCTGCGGGGGCAATTAACCACCCACCCCTTAGAAAGGTCACGGCACCCCATTCCCGAATAAGGCGCACGGTTTGACACCTCATTTGTTGGTTTACGATGAACGGTGCGGGACCAGTTATAATTCGCTAAAATCCCCATTATAAGTCAATGGGACGGTTAATTGCCCCCTGCGGGGGCAATTAACCGCCCACCCCTTAGGAACGTCATAGAAAAATTCTTCCCGAATATTCTGCACGCTTTGACACCTCACTCATGGGTCTACGATAAATGGTGCGGGACTAGTTCATCGCCAAAATCCCCATTATATGTTAATGGGGCAAATTGGGGACCTCTCTTGCCCCGGGGGTAAAACTTATACCCTTGTGCATGGTATCTTTTGACAAAGGCTGCAAACATCTTCAAATAGGGTTAATTTAACGTTTCTACAAAATTCCCTCTCTGCGCAACAAACCGTCAAAATTCTCTCAATGTTAAGTCAATGGGATTTTTGGGGCGGTTTATTGCCCCTGCGGGGCAATTAGTAAGTCCGATCAGTTAGAAAAGATATAGCACACCCCGTGAGATCAGTCTGAAGGTCTGGGCCGAGTTTGGAGTTAGTGGAGTTAAAGCTCTAGGAGGAGAAGCGTTTGAAAAATTTAGTCTCAGAATAATAATAATAATAATAATAACTAGATACAAAAGTTTGTTTAGACAAACTTTAAGTTGGCTTGAGAAAGCCGGAGATAAAAGTTTAAAAGTGTGAAAAGTTTAAAATAGTTTAAGAAGTTAAAAAAGTTAAAACAGTTTAAGTTTAAAAGGTTTAAAAGACAGATAGATAGATAGATAGATAGTGTCAGACAGATAGACAGTTACAGATATATAGATTGATAGATAGATTCATGATTGAGTCTATAGATAGATAAAAATAGTCAGATTACAGATAGATAGATAGATAGATAGATAGATAGATAGATAGATAGAAATAGTCAGATGATAGATAGATAGATAGATAGATAGATAGATAGATAGATTAGTTAGAAATAGTCAGATGATAGATAGTTACATAGATAGATAGATTAGTTATAAATAGTCAGATGATAGATAGATAGATAGATAGATAGATAGATAGATAGATAGATTAGTTAAAATAGTCAGATGATAGATAGATTAGAAAAGTTAGATAAGTTTGAATGAGTTAAAATTTGTTAGAAATAGTACATAGAAGGGAAGTCTATAGATAGATAGAAATAATCAGATTACAGATAGATAGATAGATAGATAGATAGATAGATAGATAGATAGATAGATAGATAGATGAGTTTGAATGAGTTTGAATGGGTTAGAAATAGAAGAGAAGTTTGATTGAGTCTAATTGGCATTAGCAAGTCAGTGGTGTGGGGGATGGGTCGTGCATGCGCACACACACTCTTCTGTGACAGACACAGAGAACCGCAAACTGTAATAATTAAGCTCTCAAACAAACGCTTCCCAACCGAGAACCGTAGGTCCGATCGCAAAAATTCTTTCACCGTGAGTGGCGGGAACTTCCTGACTACGACATATTGAATCCTCATGCCCGTAGAGTGCATTATATTGACGTGGTGACAGTGTAAAGACACCCTCCGATTCACACTCTGTGAATATGGCAGTTGACAGTGGCACGCATGGTGAAAAATCCAAATTTTCATCAAACTTAAACTGCTCTCGTGAAGCAACCGTTAAAGTTATCAAAACATGGACCCAATCTGTAAAAGTCCAAAGTCTTGTGACCCGTTAAAACTTTGAATGATGTTTCTACGACAAATTATGGTTGAACGGTAAGCTTTCAAAGTGACCCATGTTTTCACCCTTTTTCGGGCCATTTCCCATTGAAATGAATGGGGGAAAATGGGGTGGTTATTTGGGAATTTCGGGAAAACCGTGCGACGGATCCCTACCAAAAGTCATAGCACACCATTCCCGAAAAAGGCGCACGGTTTGACACCTCACTCATGGCACTCGGGCAAAGTTAGTCTCAATGATAAGTCTGTGGGGGGTTAATTGCCCCCTGCGAGGGCAATTGACCACCCACCCCTTAGAAAAGTCACAGCACCCCATTCCCGAATAAGGCGCACGGTTTGACACCTCACTCATGGGACTCGGTCAAAGTTGGTCTCAATGTTAAGTTTGTGGGTGGTTAATTGCCCCCGGGGCAATTAACCACCCACCCCTTAGAAGAGTCACAGCACCCGATCACCGAATAAGGCGCACGATTTAACACCTCACTCATGGGACTCGGGCAATGTTGGTCTCAATGTTAAGTCTGTGGGTGGTTAATTGCCCCCTGCGGGGGCAATTAACCACCCACCCCTTAGAAGAGTCACAGCACCCGATCACCGAATAAGGCGCACGATTTAACACCTCACTCATGGGACTCGGGCAATGTTGGTCTCAATGTTAAGTCTGTGGGTGGTTAATTGCCCCCTGCGGGGGCAATTAACCACCCACCCCTTAGAAGAGTCACGGCAAACCATTCCCGAATAGGGCGCACGGTTTGACACCTCACTCATGAGATTCGGTTAATGTTGGTCTCAATGTTAAGTCTGTGGGTGGTTAATTGCCCCCTGCGGGGGCAATTAACCACCCACCCCTTAGAAGAGTCACAGCACCCGATCCCCGAATAAGGCGCACGGTTTGTCACCTCACTCATGGGATTCGGTTAATGTTGGTCTCAATGTTAAGTCTGTGGGTGGTTATTTGCCCCCTGCGGGGGCAATTAACCACCCACCCCTTAGAAAGGTCACAGCACCCCATTCCCGAATAAGGCGCACGGTTTGACACCTCATTTGTTGGTTTACGATGAACGGTGCGGAACCAGTTATAATTCGCTAAAATCCCCATTATAAGTCAATGGGACGGTTAATTGCCCCCTGCGGGGGCAATTAACCACCCACCCCTTGGGAAAGTCATAGAAAAATTCTTCCCGAATATTCTGCACGCTTTGACACCTCACTCATCGGTCTACGATAAATGGTGCGGGACTAGTTCATCGCCAAAATCCCCATTATATGTCAATGGGGCAAATTGGGGACCTCTCTTGCCCCGGGGGTAAAACTTATACCCTTGTGCATGGTATCTTTTGACAAAGGCTGCAAACATCTTCAAATAGGGTTAATTTAACGTTTCTACAAAATTCCCTCTCTGCGCAACAAACCGTCAAAATTCGTCTCAATGTTAAGTCAATGGGATTTTTGGGCCGGTTAATTGCCCCTGCGGGGCAATTAGTAAGTCCGATCAGTTAAAAAAGATATAGCACACCCCGCGAGATCAGTCTGAAGGTCTGGGCCGAGTTTGGAGTTAGTGGAGTTAAAGCTCTAGGAGGAGAAGCGTTTGATAATTTTAGTCTCGGAATAATAATAATAACTAGATACAAAAGTTTGTTTAGACAAACTTTAAGTTGGCTTGAGAAAGCCGGAGATCGAAGTTTAAAAGTGTGAAAAGTTTAAAATAGTTTAAAAAGTTAAAAAAGTTAAAACAGTTTAAGTTTAAAAGGTTTAAAAGACAGATAGATAGATAGATAGATAGATAGATAGATAGATAGATAGTGTCAGACAGATAGACAGTTACAGATATATAGATTGATAGATAGATTTATAATTGAGTCTATAGATAGATAGAAATAGTCAGATTACAGATAGATAGATAGATAGATATAGATAGATAGATAGATAGATAGATAGATAGATAGATTAGTTATGAATAGTCAGATGATAGATAGATAGATAGATAGATAGATAGATTAGTTATAAATAGTCAGATGATAGATAGATAGATAGATAGATAGATAGATACATAGATACATAGATAGATAGATAGATTAGTTAGAAATAGTCAGATGATAGATAGATAGATAGATAGATAGATAGATAGATTAGTTATAAATAGTCAGATGATAGATAGATAGATAGATAGATAGATAGATTAGTTAAAATAGTCAGATGATAGATAGATTAGAAAAGTTAGATAAGTTTGAATGAGTTAAAATGTGTTAGAAATAGTACATAGAAGGGAAGTCTATAGATAGATAGAAATAATCAGATTACAGATAGATAGATAGATAGATAGATAGATAGATAGATGAGTTTGAATGGGTTAGAAATAGTACATAGAAGAGAAGTTTGATTGAGTCTAATTGGCATTAGCAAGTCGGTGGTGTGGGGGATGGGTCGTGCATGCGCACGCACACTCTTCTGTGACAGACCCAGAGAACCGCAAACTGTAATAATTAAGCTCTCAAACAAACGCTTCCCAACCGAGAACCGTAGGTCCGATCGCAAACATTCTTTCACCGTGAGTGGCAGGAACTTCCTGACTACGACATATTGAATCCTCATGCCCGTAGAGTGTATTATATTGACGTGGTGACAGTGTAAAGACACCCTCCGATTCACACTCTGTGAATATGGCAGTTGACAGTGGCACGCATGGTAAAAAATCTAAATTTTCATCAAACTTAAACTGCTCTCGTGAAGCAACCGTAAAAGTTATCAAAACATGGACCCAATCCGTAAAAGTCCAAAGTCTTGTGACCCGTTTAAACTTTGAATGATGTTTCTACGACGAATTATGGCCGAACGGTAAGCTTTCAAAGTGACCCATGTTTTCACCCTTTTTCGGGCCATTTCCCATTGAAATGAATAGGGGAAAATGGGGTGGTTATTTGGGAATTTCGGGAAAACCGTGCGACGGATCCCTACCAAAAGTCATAGCACACCATTCCCGAAAAAGACGCACGGTTTGACACCTCACTCATGGCACTCGGGCAAAGTTAGTCTCAATGTTAAGTCTGTGGGGGGTTAATTGCCCCCTGCGAGGGCAATTGATCACTCACCCCTTAGAAAAGTCACAGCACCCCATTCCCGAATAAGGCGCTCGGTTTGACACCTCACTCATGCGACTCGGTCAAAGTTGGTTTTAATGTTAAGTCTGTGGGTGGTTAATTGCCCCCTGCGGGGGCAATTAACCACCCACCCCTTAGAAGAGTCACGGCAACCCATTCCCGAATAGGGTGCATGGTTTGACACCTCACTCATGGGATTCGGTTAATGTTGGTCTCAATGTTAAGTCTGTGGGTGGTTAATTGCCCCCTGCGGGGGCAATTAACCACCCACCCCTTAGAAGAGTCACAGCACCCGATCCCCGAATAAGGCGCACGGTTTAACACCTCACTCATGGGACTCGGTCAAAGTTGGTTTTAATGTTAAGTCTGTGGGTGGTTAATTGCCCCCTGCAGGGGCAATTAACCACCCACCCCTTAAAAGAGTCACAGCACCCGATCCCCGAATAAGGCGCACGGTTTGACACCTCACTCATGGGACTCGGGCTATGTTGGTCTCAATGTTAAGTCTGTGGGTGGTTAATTGCCCCCTGCGGGGGCAATTAACCACCCACCCCTTAGAAGAGTCACGGCAGCACTTTCCCGAATAAGGTGCACGGTTTGACACCTCACTCATGGGACTCGGTCAAAGTTGTTCTCAGTGTTAAGTCTGTGGGTGGTTAATTGCCCCCTGCGGGGGCAATTAACCACCCACCCCTTAGAAGAGTCACGGCACCCCTTTCCCGAATAAGGCGCACGGTTTGACACCTCACTCATGGGACTCGGTCAAAGTTGTTCTCAGTGTTAAGTCTGTGGGTGGTTAATTGCCCCCTGCGGGGGCAATTAACCACCCACCCCTTAGAAAGGTCACAGCACCCCATTCCCGAATAAGGCGCACGGTTTGACACCTCATTTGTTGGTTTACGATGAACGGTGCGGGACCAGTTATAATTCGCTAAAATCCCCATTATAAGTCAATGGGACGGTTAATTGCCCCCTGCGGGGGCAATTAACCGCCCACCCCTTCGGAAAGTCATAGAAAAATTCTTCCCGAATATTCTGCACGCTTTGACACCTCACTCATGGGTCTACGATAAATGGTGCGGGACTAGTTCATCGCCAAAATCCCCATTATATGTCAATGGGGCAAATTCGGGACCTCTCTTGCCCCGGGGGTAAAACTTATACCCTTGTGCATGGTATCTTTTGACAAAGGCTGCAAACATCGTCAAATAGGGTTAATTTAACGTTTCTACAAAATTCCCTCTCTGCGCAACAAACCGTCAAAATTCGTCTTAATGTTAAGTCAATGGGATTTTTGGGCTGGTTAATTGCCCCTGCGGGGCAATTAGTAAGTCCGATCAGTTAGAAAAGATATAGCACACCCCGTGAGATCAGTCTGAAGGTCTGGGCCGAGTTTGGAGTTAGTGGAGTTAAAGCTCTAGGAGGAGATAGAGTTTACAAATTTAGTCTCGGAATAATAATAATAATAATAATAATAATAATAAGTTTAAGTCGGATATCAGTAAGTTGGCTTTCTCAAGCCAACTTAATAATAAGTTTAAGTCGGATATCAGTAAGTTGGCTTTCTCAAGCCAACTTAACTAGATACAAAAGTTTGTTTAGACAAACTTTAAGTTGGCTTGAGAAAGCCGGAGATAAAAGTTTAAAAGTGTGAAAAGTTTAAAATAGTTTAAGAAGTTAAAAAAGTTAAAACAGTTTAAGTTTAAAAGGTTTAAAATACAGATAGATAGATAGATAGATAGATAGTTAGTGTCAGACAGATAGACAGTTACAGATATATAGATTGATAGATAGATTCATGATTGAGTCTATAGATAGATAGAAATAGTCAGATTACAGTTAGATAGATAGATAGATAGATAGATAGATAGATAGATAGATAGATAGATAGATAGATAGATAGAAATAGTCAGATGATAGATAGATATATAGATAGATAGATAGAAATAGTCAGATGATAGATAGATATATAGATAGATAGATAGATAGATAGATAGATAGATAGATAGATTAGTTAGAAATAGTCAGATGATAGATAGATAGATAGATAGATAGATTAGTTAGAAATAGTCAGATGATAGATAGATACATAGATAGATAGATAGATTAGTTATAAATAGTCAGATGATAGATAGATAGATAAATAGATAGATAGATAGATAGATAGATAGATAGATAGATAGATAGATAGATAGACTAGTTAAAATAGTCAGATGATAGATAGATTAGAAAAGTTAGATAAGTTTGAATGAGTTAAAATGTGTTAGAAATAGTACATAGAAGGGAAGTCTATAGATAGATAGAAATAATCAGATTACAGATAGATAGACAGATAGATAGATAGATAGATAGATAGATAGATAGATTCATGATTGAGTCTATAGATGGATAGAAATAGTCAGATTACAGATAGATAGATAGATAGATAGATAGATAGATAGATAGATAGATAGAAATAGTGAGATGATAGATAGATAGATAGATAGATAGATAGATTAGTTAGAAATAGTCAGATGATAGATAGATACATAGATAGATAGATAGATTAGTTATAAATAGTCAGATGATAGATAGATAGATAATAGATAGATAGATAGATAGACTAGTTAAAATAGTCAGATGATAGATAGATTAGAAAAGTTAGATAAGTTTGAATGAGTTAAAATGTGTTAGAAATAGTACATAGAAGGGAAGTCTTTAGATAGATAGAAATAATCAGATTACAGATAGATAGAAAGATAGATAGATAGATAGATAGATAGATAGATAGATAGATAGATGAGTTTGAATGAGTTTGAATGGGTTAGAAATAGTACATAGAAGGGGATGGGTCGTGCATGCTCACGCACACTCTTCTGTGACAGACACAGAGAACCGCAAACTGTAATAATTAAGCTCTCAAACAAACGCTTCCCAACCGAGAACCGTAGGTCCGATCGCAAAAATTCTTCCACCGTGAGTGGCAAGAACTTCCTGACTACGACATATTGAATCCTCATGCCCGTAGAGTGTATTATATTGACGTGGTGACAGTGTAAAGACACCCTCCGATTCACACTCTGTGAATATGGCAGTTGACAGTGGCAAAAAATCAAAATTTTCATCAAACTTAAACTGCTCTCGTGAAGCAACCGTAAAAGTTATCAAAACATGGACCCAATCCGTAAAAGTCCAAAGTCTTGTGACCCGTTTAAACTTTGAATGATGTTTCTACGACGAATTATGGCCGAACGGTAAGCTTTCAAAGTGACCCATGTTTTCACCCTTTTTCGGGCCATTTCCCATTGAAATGAATAGGGGAAAATGGGGTGGTTATTTGGGAATTTCGGGAAAACCGTAAGACGGATCCCTACCAAAAGTCATAGCACACCATTCCCGAAAAAGGCGCACGGTTTGACACCTCACTCATGGCACTCGGGCAAAGTTAGTCTCAATGTTAAGTCTGTGGGGGGTTAATTGCCCCCTGCGAGGGCAATTGATCACCCACCCCTTAGAAGAGTCACGGCAACCCATTCCCGAATAGGGCGCACAGTTTGACACCTCACTCATGGGATTCGGTCAAAGTTGGTCTCAATGTTAAGTCTGTGGGTGGTTAATTGCCCCCTGCGGGGGCAATTAACCACCCACCCCTTAGAAGAGTCACGGCAACCCATTCCCGAATAAGGCACACGGTTTGACACCTCACTCATGGGATTCGGTCAATGTTGGTCTCAATGTTAAGTCTGTGGGTGGTTAATTGCCCCCTGCGGGGGCAATTAACCACCCACCCCTTAGAAGAGTCACAGCACCCGATCCCCGAATAAGGCGCACGATTTAACACCTCACTCATGGGACTCGGGCAATGTTGGTCTCAATGTTAAGTCTGTGGGTGGTTAATTGCCCCCTGCGGGGGCAATTAACCACCCACCCCTTAGAAGAGTCACGGCACCCCTTTCCCGAATAAGGCGCACGGTTTGACACCTCACTCATGGGACTCGGTCAAAGTTGTTCTCAGTGTTAAGTCTGTGGGTGGTTAATTGCCCCCTGCGGGGGCAATTAACCACCCACCCCTTAGAAGAGTCACAGCACCCGATCCCCGAATAAGGCGCACGGTTTAACACCTCACTCATGGGACTCGGGCAAAGTTGGTCTTAATGTTAAGTCTGTGGGTGGTTAATTGCCCCCTGCGGGGGCAATTAACCACCCACCCCTCAGAAGAGTCGATCCCTGAATAAGAGTCGATCCCCGAATAAGGCGCACGGTTTGACACCTCACTCATGGGACTCGGGCAATGTTGGTCTCAATGTTAAGTCTGTGGGTGGTTAATTGCCCCCTGCGGGGGCAGTTAACCACCCAACCCTTAGAAGAGTCACAGCACCCGATCCCCGAATAAGGCGCACGGTTTAACACCTCACTCATGGGACTCGGGCAATGTTGGTCTCAATGTTAAGTCTGTGGGTGGTTAATTGCCACCTGCGGGGGCAATTAACCACCCACCCCTTAGAAAGGTCACAGCACCCCATTCCCGAATAAGGCGCACGGTTTGACACCTCATTTGTTGGTTTACGATGAACGGTGCGGGACCAGTTATAATTCGCTAAAATCCCCATTATAAGTCAATGGGACGGTTAATTGCCCCCTGCGGGGGCAATTAACCGCCCACCCCTTAGTAAAGTCATATAAAAAATATTCCCGAATATTCTGCACGCTTTGACACCTCACTCATGGGTCTACGATAAATGTTGCGGCACTAGTTCATCGCCAAAATCCCCATTATATGTCAATGGGGCAAATTGGGGACCTCTCTTGCCCCGGGGGTAAAACTTATACCCTTGTGCATGGTATCTGTTGACAAAGGCTGCAAACATCGTCAAATAGGGTTAATTTAACGTTTCTACAAAATTCCCTCTCTGCGCAACAAACCGTCAAAATTCGTCTCAATGTTAAGTCAATGGGATTTTTGGGCCGGTTAATTGCCCCTGCGGGGCAATTAGTAAG
The DNA here is from genome assembly GCF_024256425.1 of Clarias gariepinus. Taxonomy (NCBI): domain Eukaryota; kingdom Metazoa; phylum Chordata; class Actinopteri; order Siluriformes; family Clariidae; genus Clarias; species Clarias gariepinus. The sequence goes on along the minus strand of NC_071102.1, from coordinate 44,860,663 downwards.
TCCGATCAGTTAAAAAAGATATAGCACACCCCGTGAGATCAGTCTGAAGGTCTGGGCCGAGTTTGGAGTTAGTGGAGTTAAAGCTCTAGGAGGAGAAGCGTTTGAAAAATTTAGTCTCGGAATAATAATAATAATAATAATAATAATAATAATAAGTTTAAGTCGGATATCAGTAAGTTGGCTTTCTCAAGCCAACTTAACTAGATACAAAAGTTTGTTTAGACAAACTTTAAGTTGGCTTGAGAAAGCCGGAGATAAAAGTTTAAAAGTGTGAAAAGTTTAAAATAGTTTAAGAAGTTAAAAAAGTTAAAACAGTTTAAGTTTAAAAGGTTTAAAAGTCAGATAGATAGATAGATAGTGTCAGACAGATAGACAGTTACAGATATATAGATTGATAGATAGATTCATGATTGAGTCTATAGATAGATAAAAAATAGTCAGATTACAGATAGATAGATAGATAGATAGATAGATAGATAGATAGAAATAGTCAGATGATAGATAGATAGATAGATAGATAGATTAGTTATAAATAGTCAGATGAAAGATACATAGCTAGATATATAGATTAGTTAGAAATAGTCAGATGATAGATAGATAGATAGATAGATAGATAGATAGATAGATTAGTTATAAATAGTCAGATGATAGATAGATAGATAGATAGATAGATTAGTTAAAATAGTCAGATGATAGATAGATTAGAAAAGTTAGATAAGTTTGAATGAGTTAAAATGTGTTAGAAAAAGTACATAGAAGGGAAGTCTATAGATAGATAGAAATAATCAAATTACAGATAGATAGATAGATAGATAGATAGATAGATAGATAGATAGATAGATGAGTTTGAATGAGTTTGAATGGGTTAAAAATAGTACATAGAAGAGAAGTTTGATTGAGTCTTATTGGCATTAGCAAGTCGGTGGTGTGGGGGATGGGTCGTGCATGCGCACGCACACTCTTCTGTGACAGACACAGAGAACCGCAAACTGTAATAATTAAGCTCTCAAACAAACGCTTCCCAACCGAGAACCGTAGGTCCGATCTCAAAAATTATTTTACCGTGAGTGGCAGGAACTTCCTGACTACGACATATTGAATCCTCATGCCCGTAGAGTGTATTATATTGACGTGGTGACAGTGTAAAGACACCCTCCGATTCACACTCTGTGAATATGGCAGTTGACAGTGGCACGCGTGGTGGAAAATCAAAATTTTCATCAAACTTAAGCTGCTCTCGTGAAGCAACCGTGTAAGTTATCAAAACATGGACCCAATCCGTAAAAGTCCAAAGTCTTGTGACCCGTTTAAACTTTGAATGATGTTTCTACGAGGAATTATGGCCGAACGGTAAGCTTTCAAAGTGACCCATGTTTTCACCCTTTTTCGGGCCATTTCCCATTGAAATGAATAGGGGAAAATGGGGTGGTTATTTGGGAATTTCGGGAAAACCGTGCGACGGATCCCTACCAAAAGTCATAGCACACCATTCCCGAAAAAGGCGCACGGTTTGACACCTCACTCATGGCACTCGGGCAAATTTAGTCTCAATGTTAAGTCTGTGAGGGGTTAATTGCCCCCTGCGAGGGCAATTGATCACCCACCCCTTAGAAAAGTCACAGCACCCCATTCCCGAATAAGGCGCATGGTTTGACACCTCACTCATGGGTTTCGGTCAAAGTTGGTTTTAATGTTAATTCTGTGGGTGGTTAATTGCCCCCTGCGGGGGCAATTAACCACCCACCCCTTAGAAGAGTCACAGCATCCGATCCCCGAATAAGGCGCACGATTTAACACCTCACTCATGGGACTCGGGCAATGTTGGTCTCAGTGTTAAGTCTGTGGGTGGTTAATTGCCCCCTGCGGGGGCAATTAACCACCCACCCCTTAGAAGAGTCACAGCACCCGATCCC